>NC_056735.1:439013077-439325511 GCF_019279795.1 Protopterus annectens
CAGTTGACTAAATCCTTTTAATAGGATGAAAGTCGATTGTTGATGTTAATTAAAAAAGATTCTAGTGCAGAATTAGATGTTATATTAGTGATTTCTTCACACAGTTTTTTTGTTTCTACTAATAATTTGTTTCTCTTAAAACTGTCTCTTTCTATTAATATTGATACCCATTCAGTACTACAGCAATGTGCTGCCACTATCCACCTCTCTTGGAATTTCACCTCTAGTTTTTCCAGTAATTCAAATGGGGTGGAAGGGCTTTTTACTGCTCGAAGACCTCGTGGTGTAATCTGTAACTCCTGATATCTTTGGAGACTATTAATATTGTAGAAAACAGAAGTCTCTTTAAAAATCAGTTTTTCTAATTGGGAGCAAAGTTCTTGAACTGCCGATAATGAAGAAACTTCTGTTCTTTTGCCCACTGTGGCAAAAGGATTGGCAGTTATACATTGCCGGGAATCTTCCCATTTTTTTAGAACATTTAACGTTGTATTACATTGCAGTTCAGGTGTGGTATTATTCTGATAACTTGGCACAACTCCTCCATTCTCCCCCATAAGCTGTATATTAGAATGATCACTTGTTTGTCCATTTCTTTGAATAAATTCCATACCTGTATCTCGAAATATATGGGAAAAAGAACACAAAGATTCACTGGTCATATGTATATTATAAAACCACCAAAATTGATCCTTAGAATCACACAACAAAGGAAAAAGACCAGTGAAAAATTGTTCTTCCATTCACCAAACATTATTTAATGCCACAATAAAATTCTCTTAGCGCCTCGGCCACAATCAGTCTTTACAGAGTAAAATCTTCTTCTACTAAAACCTCTCATTTCATATGTTAACATCATTTCACTTCCTTCAATTAATCAATTACATTCAATTTACTAAAATTAAGCTCATACTTTTCTTAAAGTTAAAAACAACATTAAACAAAGCTTTGCCAATTGCATTCCTTATTCAAACTGTTCGGTTGTAAGGTGTTATATTTAATAATAAAAATAGATTCCTTTTTCCTTTCCAGTTTTGGAACAAGTCTCACAGCAGTATGGAAATGTAGAAATGTTGAAATGTTCTGTGAAAAGGAAAAAAGGCAACCATTTGCAGAGACATTTGGAAAGTTGTACGTAATACTCTTTATAGACGCTTATTCAAAATTACATAGCATATATTTCACAGATACTTCTAGCTTCAGTTTCTCCAACAAGGTAAATAAACAATCCCACATGTAATTACATGCTTTAAATGTCTTCTTGCTCATAAGACAGTACATGAGTGGTAAACATTTTGTAGTTCCAGCATGTGATACAAGTGCATGAATACTGTATAACTGTCTACATAACCTTCCCTTCATATCTAGATACTTACCTAGGTTCTTATATTAAAGATTTAGCTACGTCATGTACCCTCTGCTTTTGAAATAACTGCAGCATGAGGAAATGCAATGCAACCAGTTTATTCACAAATTTGTATCAGGTTATTCTGAATGCATTATCAAAAATCATTAAATACATTACTTACTGTTCCTTGCTCATATGATGATGTAATCAATTCCTAACATTCAGCATTATCATAATTTCTATCAGTTATATGGAACAGTTTATTATTCAACCAATCCTTTTATTTTATTTATTCATGTATTTTTATTTTGCTGTTTATTTACTGAAGAGAAGACTGTTCAGATGTTCCTTTTCACTGAATAGCGAAGAGCGGGATTTCAGAACATTGCATAAGAATACATCAAATTCTATGATTTTTTTTTTCAGCCAATGAAAAAATATGAAAATGTATATAAAAGCATAATTAGCATTCTTTCAAAAATGAGCATAATTTGATTTAGAATTATTTTGAAAACAAGCATAAGCAGCATTTTTGCAAAGGATCCTAACAATGATGATACATATTCACTGTAGGAAAATGCAATTATAAGTGCACAATGTCAACACTAATCATGCAGTACTTGCAATTGGTACTGGAAGTGAGAGTTTTAAATATTTACAAATTTACAGTGCATTCACTTGAAAAGGAGAAGGAGGTAATCAGCTATATGTGATCAGATAATATTTTGAGTAGATGCTAACTAGAATGCAAGGTTTACTATGGCTACCATATGTCATCGTGAAAACATTTACAAACACATTTACAAACAAATTCCTCTTGGAGGTACTCTCTTATTTTCAATGTTCATTTTGTGCCTTAATGTCACTTGGGATGTGATTCATGGGAACTGGGCTTAGTTTGCAGAAGGCTTTTTCACCTATGGCTGTCTTGATCAAGCTCTGGCTAGTATGACACTGTCATCATGTGTGGCACTTTGGACATAGCTTAGCTCTCTAATTGAGAGGGTGCTATTTATGAGAGGAACGTGAGCTAGATTAATCAGTCTGTATGCAAGTATACTGAGACATAAAATTGTTCTGCTTTGCATAAGTAGCCACTACTGGCTTCTAAAAGATAACTGTGATGGATGATCAGGTAGTTGTAAAAAACTGCATGTTTTGTTTTCATTTACCTTGAGTTTTTGTGTGTTGAAGCCAGACAGAAGGCGCAATAGGGGAAGGGTGTATTCAATATTTGGTAGCAGCACATTTCAGGCAATGCATTTGCATGCAAAAGAGACAAGAGATAGTTAAGTTGTACAACATAGATTTAGCTGGGTAAGAGTTTTTCACTAGTTTTGTGTGTATGAGTAGAAAATGGCAACAAATTATCAAGAATGCTCATGAATTTCTGCATGGTGACTACTGTAATGGAGATGTGAAAACTGTCCTTTACAGGGCAGGATGTAGTGCCTTCAATCTGACTGGTAATAAGAGCACAATACCGGACTTTCTGGCATTAACATTTATCTTGCCTTGTGCTGTCCAGAGAAGAGGGAATGGGAATTAGTTTGTAATGTTTGTTGTACAGCAACATGTTTTTTGTTTCTTTGATTCAATGACTAACATATCAGCAGAATAGTCCTTTCATTCTTAATCAAATTACTATCACCATGTCAGTGCCTGATGTTGATCTCCACCAAGAGTCATTTGCAGATGATATGTATCTTATTAAGCATATTAAAAAAATTAAAAAGACCCCAAAGATTCCTAACCAAAAAAGTCACAGGCCTAAAGTTGTTGAGCTCAACAAAAGCTGTAATCTCCAACATTTTATTCAATTTTATATATTTTTTTTTTTTTTTTTGAGAGGGAAGATCTCTATATAATTTACCATACAATTAGAGACTCAGATGTCCTGGAGCTCCACAAGCACAATATCTCTACCAGTGCAAGAAAGAGTGACTTAAATCTTCAACAGTAGATAAACAAGACATGACAGAGGTGTAAGTGTATAACCCGACATCTCCCAAATATCTAGGGTAAACTTCCCCTGCATGTTAATAAATTGATTGGGTATCTTCCTAAAACAATGTAGATGATTGGATGAGTACGAGATGAGTATCCACAAGTTTAGTCTGTGATTGACTGCTATGGCCCTCCTTGAGAATGGAAGAACAACATGAGGGAGGGTACTGGTGAGAATGCTTACAAGACTTACTTGCTTTGGTAGAGCTATGAATTCCACAAAATGTATAGGATCATAGGAGGTTATTAGACTAATGGCCCTTTGGGCCTTTGCAAGCCTAGCCAAGAGGAAATCCCCAAAAAAAGAAACCTCAGTCAGCACCTGTCACCCCTGTTAATGAGGGACAGAGATGGAACCCCTGAGACAAATTTGTGATTTCCCATCCACTCATCAAGGTTGTGCTTGAAGAGGGTCAGAGAGGTACTCTACTTGACATGTATGGGAAGTCTATTCCAGAGATAGGGCAGCCTCTGGGAGACAAACCTGTCTCTCCAGCAGGTTTTGTTGATGTTGCATATTAGATTTAGGCATATTGAGTGGGTAATGGATGAGGAGTTAGAGTTATAGCAAAGGCTCTTGCTACCCCCATAGTGCCTTTTTTAGGCAAGGCTCAAAAGACAAACCCACCTCCATAGGTATCACAAGGGATAAGAAACTAAGAGTAATGCTACTCAACGCCAAAAGTCTAAACCTCAAGATGCATGTACTCGAAACTCTCCTTAGCATGGAGAACATCGATATCTGTGCAGTAACAGAAACCTGGTTCAAGGCTCCCGAGAGCACCTTGGCACTACCAGGTTATACCTCATACCATGCTTTTCAGCCCCAAAACTTGGACCGAACCACAAAAGGAGGGGGAGTATCAATATTCGTCAAAGATACCCACACCTCCAGGTTGGTGGCACAGCATGAAGCATCAGAGACTATCCATGTGCAACTAACAGTGGGTAAAACTGCCTTCCAGTTTATAACCTGCTACAGACCACCCTCCCAAACCCAGGAACCCCACTCAGCCATTCTGAGAACAATGGAAAATATGAAGGTCTCTCCAAACACCATTATATTGGGTGACTTCAACTACCCAAACATAGACTGGGAGCATTACCCTAGCTCCAACACCCTAGCCCAAAGGTTCCTAGAATTTATAAAACTCAAATGCTACGGAACAACTTGTTACCACTCTCACAAGAGAGGAAAACATACTGGACCTGATCATCACCAACATGGGGACTCTATGCTTCAGACCAGAAGTGTATCCCTCACTGGTAAGATCAGACCATAAACTAATCTCACTGGATATTCACATCCCGACCCCACCCCCTGCCCAGAAAACCACAGTGAAAAACTTTTCTAAAGCAAATTTCACACTCCTCAAAACCGAGGTGGAATCCTTCAAAGCCCCCGGGCCTGTGGAAAATAATGGCCCAGACCACAGAATCCTTTATAAACACATTCTATGAACACCTTCAGGAATGCATGGATCATGCAATCCCAAATAAAACCAAGACCCAATCCTCGAAAGGCAGACGTCCTGTCTGGTGGACCCCACTCATAAACAAACTATACAATAGAAGGAGGAAGTTACTACATGATAGAGCAAAATCCCAAAAAGGGAAGGCATCTCTGATCAGTATTAGCAAAAAACTACGGGCACTCATAAAATCGTCTAAGGCCAGCTTCGAGAGAAAAATTGCATAGGACACTAAGGATAATCACAAGACTTTCTTTAGTTATGTTAGGAACCTGGGTGGGAATTCCCAGATATGCTCAGAATTAGTCCAAAATGACAAAAAATACACCAAACCCACAGACATTGCCAACATCCTAGCTGACAGGTTCAGTGCAAACTCCCCCCCCACCAAAAGGGCAAATATCTATCCCAGCAGAGTGCTGCCCCCCTGACATCTCAGATGCTCAGGTAAGAGCTGCCCTCTCCAAAGCAAAAAACACAGCATCAATGGGACCAGACGGTGTCCCAGGCTGCATCCTACATGAACTCCAAGAAGAGCTAAACCCAAACATAAAACTACTGTTCAATCTCAGCCTTACTACAGGATATGTACCCAAAGAGTGGCATACAGCAACAGTGGTCCCTCTCCACAAAGGGGGTGCCTCAACAGTTCCTGGAAACTATCACCCCATAAGCCTGACTAGCTTGGTCTGCAAAACTATGGAAAGGATCATCATGGACCTCATAAATAAAGATATTGGGGACCTACAGACACTGGATCCTACCCAGTTTGGCTTTGTTAAGGGCAGATCCTGCCTCTTAAACCTGGTCCATTTCTTTGAAACAATCACCAAGGCCATTGAAGAGGGGAAGGTGGTCCACACAGCCTACCTGGACCTCGCAAAAGCCTTCAATACAATACCCCACTCGGGCATTATGGATAAGCTCACCAGCTTAAATATAAACCCCTATGTCACTAGATGGGTTGCAAACTGGCTCAAGGACAGAACCCATATGGTTAGAATTGCTGGAGCCATGTCAGACTCCAAACCAGTTACAAGTGGCATCCCACAAGGCTCAGTCCTGGGACCTCTCTTGTTTGGTATATATTTCTAGGAGGTACAGGCCAACACGGAAGGACTGTGGCTGACCAAGTTCGCAGATGACTGCAAACTGGGCGCCATAATTGACTCTCAAACCGACACAAGCATACTTCAAAAGGGCCTCATAGAAACAGACAACTGGTGCCAGAGCCATGGCCTCAAGCTAAATGCCAAAAAGTGTATAGTCATCCCTTTTGGCAAAAACAAAGTGCCCACAAATTACCACATAGGTGGTAATCCATTAAGTACAGAAGAAGTAATTAGGGACCTGGGGACCCAACATGATAGCAATCTCTCATTTGACAACCACGTGGCCAAAGTGGTTAGAAGAATATTTTATATAGCCCACCTAATCATGAAGGGATTCACATCTAGATCAGGGGAGGTCATCGTGCCTCTTTACTCATCCCTCATCAGGCCCATAATTGAGTACAATGCCCCTTTTGGGATGTACCTTACCAGACACCTGCAGCAACTGGAAAGACCCCAAAAGTACCTCAACAAGAGGATCAAAGGGCTCAAACAGATGCCATATGCTGCCCGGTTAAAGAAACTCCAGCTCTACTCAGTGGCATCCCCCCTGCTCAGAGGCGATCTGTGCCTGACGTATAAAGCCATGTCCAACCTGGAATAAATGGACATGCTGCACCTCAGAAAATCCAAATCCCATCGAGCTACGCGCTTGAGAGACTTGAACCTCAGCACTGAAATAAATAGGACATGCTGGAGGGACAGATTCATAACCCAGAGGCTCTTTTCACTCTGGAATAAAATCCCAGTCCAGGTTAGGCAGAGTCCCTCATTGGCTCTCTTCAAGAGGAATCTTGATGAGTGGATGGGAGATCATAGGTTTACCCTGGGTATCACTTCTGTGTCACTGTTAGACAGAGGCACAGTATACTAACCTCGAAAAAGGGCATAGCAAAATTAATTTAAAATGGGTGGCGAAAGCCAAACACACTCTGGCTAGGCTTATAAATGTCCTAGGGCAGATAGCCTAATATGAACCTATGAACCTATGAACCTATGGATATGGAGCATCTCTAGTAGGACAGAGTCTGATATTACCTTGTAGGTAAGACACAGATCACCTCTGAGCAATCTGTATGATACTGAGTGAAGTGGCTATCAGCTAGGGGGCTATACAAGCCTAGCCATACAATTCCCCTGGCTATTTCTTCCCACATTATTTACTTTCCTGGACCCTCTCTTGAAGAGTGATATTGATTTGAGTCTGTCAGCATAGGACAGTTGTTGTAGGCCATGGATTCTCTTTGTTAGGTATTTCTGTGACCTTTTCAGTTGGTGCAGGTATTTGGAGAGGTACATACCAAATGGGGCATTATACTCAAGTATAAGGCTAATGAAGGAGGAGTACAGGGAGGTAGTAACCTCTTTTTTTCTGGATGCAATCCCTTTACTTATAAGATGAACCAAGTAAAAGGCTTTTCTGACCACTGCTGGCACATGATGGTCAAATGTAAGATTGTTGTCTTCCTGAGTACCCAGGTCTCTCACCAGAGGTTGTGTGCTTAGGGGGGTGCCATTGATGTGGTAATCAGTAGGAGCCATGTTTTTGCTGAATGGGATGGTAATACATTTTTTTCTGTTTAACTTAAGGCCATGACTTTGTGACCAGTTATTTGTAGCTGCGAGACCATCTTGCAGAATGTTAACATAATTTGGGGAGCCTATTACAGCACCCAACTTACAGTCATCATCAAACTTGGTCAGCCACAGGCCCTTTGTCTTTGCCTGGACCTCTGAGAAGTAGATGCCAAATTGTAGGGACAAAAGGATACCTGGGTAACATGACTAGTGACAGGTCTGCTGTCAGAGGTGGTGATGCCTATTTTGAACTTGTGGGTTCTATCTGTAAGCCATTTGGCCACCCATCTGACAAGACAGGGATTAACAACAAGTTGTGTAAGCTTTTTGATGATGCTTGAGTGCGGGATTGTGTAAAAGGCCTTGGCCAGGTCAAGGTAAGCTGTATGTACTGACTCATCCAGGGGCTTGGTGACAGTCTTAAAGAAGTCAACTACATTCAATAGGTGAGATCTGCTGCTGGTGAATCTGAATTGGGTGGGGTTGACTGCTTGGAGATTGCCTATGTCCTTGTTTATGGGATCCATAATAATATGATCCATGACTTTACAGATCAGACTTATCAAGCTAATGGGATGATAGTTTCCCGGGTCAGTAGTGGCACCACCTTTGTGCAAGGGGACGACAATGGCAGTTCTCCACCCTGCTGGAATGAAGCCTGTAATTAGGCTGTGGTTGAATAGGGTGCTCAATGGCGAAGCTAGTTTTTGCTGGAGATGGTGCAGAATACAGCCAGGGATACTACCAGGTCACATGGAAGCTGTTTCCTTTGCCTTGGATAGGGCCTTTCACACTTGATCTATGGAGATGTGAAGTGTGGGACAAGTATTGGGGATGTTGTCTGTGCCTTTGAGGGGCAATAAGAGGGTGATATTTGCGCTGAACCTATCAACTAGCAGGTTGGCTAAGTCAGCCTTATAAGTGTAAGTGGTGCCATTAAATACTAATTCAGAACAAACTTGGGCTTTGCCATGGAGGTTCCTAACATAACTGAAGAAGGATTTGGTGTTTCCCTTTGTTTCAGAGGCTAGTTTCAACTCATAACTGGCTTTAAAGGTTTTCACTAGTGATCTAATTTTCTTGTTGATGTGGAGGAGGGAGTATTTCTGATTTGGAATTTGTTCCTTTTTATCCTTGGACAACAGTTTCTTCCTTTTGTTTTAAAGCTTGTTAATAGATGATGCCCACCAGACAGGTTTGTGTTTCCTTGAGAAGCAGGTTTTAGTTCTCTTAGGTATGGCTGGATCCATGTAGTTGTACAGGTGCTTGTATACTGCACTGGTGAACTGTTCAGCACAGTTGTCTGCATCCTCTGAGGGGGCCGGTGGTGTGAAGCTGCTGTTACCCTCCCTTAAGAGGTTGTAGTCAGCTTTTGAGAAGTTTATTAGCCTGGTTATGGCTGGGGAGAGCTTGGGTGGGATAGAAACTTCAAATGAGACAGACTGATGATCTGATCTCACCAAGGAAGAACATACTATAGGCATGGTGCAGCAGCCACCCATGTTGGTGAGGAACAAGTCCAGTGTGTTATCTCCCCTTGTGGGGGATGAGACCAGCTGGTCTAGTGTGTTAGAGTTGATGAAGTCAAGGAATCACTGGGTGAGCACACTAGTCCATGAGTAGTTCACCCAGCCTATGTTGGGGTAGTTGAAGTCACCAAGGATCAGGATATCAGGGGGTACCTTGATGGAGTCAAGTTGGTCCAGGTAGGAAGAGTGGGTGTCCTGAGACATGGAGGGGGTCTATAGCTGGCTATAACTTGGATGTGTGTCTTGCCATCTGTTAACTGCATATGGAGTAATTCCAGTGTGTCATGCTGGTAAACTAGTCTGGAGGTGTGTCTGTCTTTAATGAAGCTAGAGACTCCACCACCCTTAGTCTTTATGACCTAATTTTGGGATCAGAAAGTGTGGAATAAGGTATAATCTGGTAAGGTAGGAGTGCTCTTTGTAGTCCTGAGCCAAGTTTCTGTGACTGCACAGACATGGGCATCTTTCAGTGTGAGGAGGGCCTCCAGTGAGTGCATTTTTAGATTAAGTCTCCTAGCACTGAGCAGCATTGCCAGAATGCAATAGCCCTAACAGTAACAGCACATCCTCAGCCTGAAATTTGATATTTGCATTATGAAGGAGGGTACTGGCAAGATAAAACTGCTTAAAAGACTTACAGCCTGGGAATATCTACAAATTCTACAAAATCTATGGAAAAGCCCTAACAATAACATCAAATAATCAACTGGCATTTGTCTAGTCTCAACAAAAAATCCATTTTTCTCATTATGAATGCTAGATATGCCTTGCAGAAAATAAATGATTGAATGCTGAATTGTATCTCCAGAATCAAGAAATCTACATTATTTAATTGGTCTTCTAGCTTATCATCCACCAATGGAATCTGTAATTATAATTGCACATGCACTGTAGTGACCTAAAGCCCTCCCGAATCATCTCTTTATCCCCCCACTATCAAACAATCATCAAAATAGTACACCCTTCATCAACTCAAAGCCCTGCTTTCCCAGATCCAAAGCAAGACTGTACTGACTTTTCCAAAAACAGAAAAAGCTCCCACACAGAGCACTGGCATAGACTTATAAAAATTATTTTTTTATCTGTGACATACACAAAAGATGCCTGCATTGCAATCTGAATGAGCTATAGGCAAAATTCCACTCCTGCTAAATGGTTTCAATACTTTCACCATTTATTCCAATAGGGTGACAGTCATGCATTCCTGAGAAAGGTGAGTCCTATAACCCGTAATTCCCACCTGAGGGGCCTAATCAGGCCATTTGTTCTTTCCATGGTTAGAGCTGGATGGCAGGGGAAATGAGGTTCAAGATCAATAAAGTACCTCTTGAAGCTCCACTCCTCTTTGCAGCAGTTGCTTTAAGTTCTAGTTAGTGAGTGACTACTGCATGAAGTGTGCCTCCAAATAATGATTTTTGTTAGCCAGTGCGCTTGCACATTCCTTTTGGTAGCCCCATGTTCCATAAGCGAATAGCCAAGTGCTCCCCTCTAGTTGTAGTGCCATTAGAAGAAAACATTATTGAACAGACAGCTGAATCATTACAAATGTATACATTAAATGACTTAGTTCAAATCTGCATCTTTACTTCTCCACCCCCACTCCACAGTCTGCCTGCATACTCTTTATTAGTCAAACAATCAGCCATATGTTTGGATGGCACACTTCACATTAAAGGGGAAATCTAATGCATCAGACTTCCTAAACTGTTGGTTATAAGGTTATAAATCAGTCATTGCCCTGGATGCATCACTAAAAGTAAAGTATTAGGTAAATATGAGTGATACTACAACATCTTTATATCTGTCTATATATATATATATATATATATATATATATATATATATATATATATATATATGTGTGTGTGTGTGTGTGTGTGTGTGTGTGTGTGTGTGTCTGTATCCCCAGCATGACCATCATTATATAAAGGTAACCAGTAATGCAGTCATGCCATGCCCTGCCCCCTTCATTCCTAAAGCCAATATTGCTGATGCAAGTTCTCTCAGTCCCAGATTCTCTACTGTGTGTGTGTGTGTGTGTGTGTGTGTGTGTGTGTGTGTGTGTGTGTGTGTGTGTGTGTGTGTGTGTTTTGCTTGTGTGTTGGTCACTGTATGTTGCAGTCAACAAATGCTTATATGATTGTGCGTGCGTATGTAAAAAACAAGTAGTAACAACATCACACAGACAAACCATTCAAAAGAAAACTGCAAGAAAGACATAGCCAGGTTAGAGTTTCTACTGTGTAATACCTTACACTTCCCGTAATGCAGGTCCATGGGATATATGCAAATCAAACCTTAAAGACATCAAGTGTTTCAAGTACATGGCTTCTGAATGCCCATGACTTTCTTTCTAAACATTTTAAGTCTTTATAGTTAAATTTAGGGTAAAAAAAGTCAAATTCCACTATCTGTGGACATGCATGTTTTATTGACCTCATCAGCACAGCATAAGTGGATAGTCTGGCTATACTTCAGAAACTTGGGGGGGGGGACTTAATAAAGCCTACACATTTTTTGTGTGTGTGGGCATTGCACTGCACTGTTTACATGGGAGTAAACCTTTTTAAATTCAGTAAGCACTGCTGAGTGGCGTGCATGTACTCTCTAACATGAAAACTTCCGTGGCATGCGAATCACGTCATAAGCAGGTGAATGTCATACAAATGAAGCAGGTAGAGTGATCCAGCAACCAGACTGACCCTGTGTCAGTGTCTGCAGTGTAAGCAGAACAATTCTGTGTATAGGAGTGTAGACAGACAAAAGGGGTGGCAGAAATGGAGATATAGGGACAGAAATGTCATACCACAAATACATATGAGCAAAACTATTATTCTGCATGTTGGAAAAATTAAAGGAAATAAGTTAAATTAAATTTGTTTTTAATACTGTGGGCATGTTTGCACAGTACTCCACAGTGCAAAAACATGCTCTATAGCAAAATAAAAAAAAAATTGGAAAAAAATTAATATTATGTGACAGAAATATATTAAAGGACTGTATGTGGAGTCCCTACAATGGTGCAATGGTGCTGTTGCTAACGTGGTTAGGCTATGAAGCATTTCATTTCCAGGCTGTGAGCATGAATACCTGTGCAAATGAGATGGAGTTACTGAATAGCAGAAAGGAGTAATTGTGTCTGCATATCCCCTTCATGTAGGCTTAAACCCATGTTGCTGTTTACACAGGATGTAGCTGACCCCAGAGGGAGAGTGTCTACTGACTTCTAAGCTCTTTTCAGCTTAGGGGTGTGCTTTTATGTGGCGAGCTGCCTGGCTGAGCATGTCCCTTCAAGGGGATGTGTCCACTAACTTCTAAGCTTTTTTTACCTTCCATGCACATGTTTGCATGGAGCGCCGCCATGCTGAGTATGTCTGAAAAAATTAATTTAATTAGTTTTTCCCCTTGTTTAACCGACAAAAGGGCCATTAAATTATGTTTATTATATTTTAGGCAGGTGGAATGTATCATAGTTACCCAATCACACATCCTACACCTACAGCAGAGCTCTATAATGTATGCATACACCCTACATTCTGATTTTTCCCCAATACTCTGGACCATTGGAGTACAGACTTGGGAATTTTAACTGAGATAATACTAGGGGCTGCTGCAGTTATGTTGCACCTGTATGTGCTAGATGCTGAGGTTAGTGTTGCTGCTGTTCCTGCTAGCAATAGGCCTAGACAGAGAAGGAGAAGAGTGTTCAGGCCCATAGTAACCTTCCAGGAGCCACATGAGCTGGAGATTGTAGAGCAATACAAGGTGGACAGAGCCATACTACAAAAGCTCTGCTGCCCTCAACTCAGACCCAGAGCCAACAAAGGGGAACCCATCCCAGTGGAAACAAAGCTATGTGTAGCCCTTGGGATACTAGCTACAGGTACCTTCTAAAGACCAACTGAGGACATGATGAGGGTCTCATAGGCATCAGCAACCGGGGTACTCCACCAGTTCCTGAATGCCATGTTACCACATGCCAGGGACAACATTTCTTTTCCCTTCACTGCTGAGGTGAGGGCCAGCAATAGGCAATGCTCCTACTGTGTAGCACACTACCATAAAGTACTTGGTGGCATTGGTTGCACTCTTGTACACATCAAGGCACCACTCAATGAGGAGCGTAGAATCTATGTCAACTGCAAGAGGTACCACTCCATCAACTGCCAAGTTGTGTGCAATGCCCAGGGGATTATAATGATTGTGTGTGCTGCCAGCCCTGGAAGTTATCATGACTCCAATATCTGGCATGCATCACAGCAGTACCAGATGTTTGCTAAGGGGGACATTCCACATGGCCATTTATTGGGGGATGCTGGCTATGCCCTGGAACCATGGATGATGACACCCATCAGAAATGCACACACACCCATGAAAGAACACCATAATGAGGCACATGCACAAACTAAGAACATCATAGAGCATGTGTTTGAGTTTCTGAAGTCACAGTTCTGGTGGCTCAGTATATCTGGTGGAGCCCTGCAGTACTCTCCAGCTACAAGTCAACATATGCTCACAGTATGTGCTATGCTACACAATATGATCCTGCAGAAACAGATGTGGCAGGATCAGTAAAGGGAAGGGATACACAGCCTCCCTGCACTGCCGAGGACACCACAGCCACAGTCGCAGGAGGACTCAGAGGAGGAACCCCCTGATGATGTCCCTGTAGGCAGATGAAGGCATGCCTAGTACACCCTGGCCTTGGCTAAGAGACAAAGCATATCACATTCACTGACAACCTAGGGCCCTAGGGACTGAGACCTTACTCCTACTCACATACATACATTAAAATTGATGCCAAGCAACCACACAAGCTGTACCTATCCATGTATTAGCTGTGTACTGCTTGCATCAGACAGATTCATCCCTGCAGTTCTGTCAACTGCTGCATTCACAAGATAAGTCCCTAACCTACACACTATGTGTAAGGATTACTATAAGATGATAATGTATGTATTGATCTGCTACATTTACGCAAGGAAAAATAGTGGGCTATTTGGACAACAGTAACATCCACATTGGACTACAGTTGCCCAGTCCACAAGTATGTGTTCATTAATATTCACTAGGTCTCATGGTTGGAATATGCACTACATCAGTAAAAGGGAGATGTTAAGCAGTGGAGTCACATGGGATTTGGACTACTGTGTAATCCAGCAGAACATGTGGTATTGCTCCCCACATCCAACACAGCACATTTTCCATATAACTTATTTAACAGTAGGTCATCAGTGGTGTATCAGCAGTCCAGGGAATCTCAGGGCAGTAACGTAGAAATCGATCACACATTGTATGTCTCAATTAACGCTGGAATAACAATGCTGTTGCTTGTGTGATGAATGACTGCTCTCATGTCAGCAGCTGGTAAGGCTTAGTGGACTAGGGAAATTAGCAAGGATAATACTGTTGATAGGTTTAAATCTGAAAGTATCTACATCTTTTGCATGTGAGGTATTATTATGTTGGGGTTTTCACAGATTGTCAGTCTGTGTGTGGTGTAACATTATGAACCTCTGTCACATGTTAATTACATCAGACAGCTGGAGAATGCCATGTATATTTTGAGTGACATGCAGTACTGCTGAAAACAGAGAAAAGTTATAGTGTCTGTAATACACAAACTCCCAGACTGGACTGCAGGTAGGTGTGCCCTGGAGTCACTATATAAGTACTAACAGTACCACCTGGAAAGCCCATACACTTAGTTAAACTGAGCACAATCCTGTTGCCCCTTGATCAAAATAACCTGTTATGAATAGATATGTCTATACATACATACATACATATTTGTATACATATCCGTCTGTCACTATCTCTCTTTCTCACATACACAGTATATCTATCTTTATGTATTTGCAAACAGATATATACCTATATATAGCTCTCTCTCTCTCTCTCTATATATATATATATATTATATATATATATATATATATATATATATATATATATATATATATATACACGTGTGTGTGTCTGAGTGTGTGTGTGTGTGTGTGTGTGTGTGTGTGTGTGTGTGTGTGTGTGTGTGTGTGTGTGTGTGTGTGTGTGTGTGTGTGTGTGTGTGTGTGTGTATCCCCCCTGATAAACAACTGAGAATCCCTCATTGGCTATCAAACTGCAATGGTTATGAACTTTTTGGACTTGTAAGTTGTCCAAACTGCCCTGTTCTACAAGGCCTGATGATGTCATCTACCTTAAGACTACCGGCTGCCATCGTAGCATTTGACTTAAGCTGTGGTGCATGTAATTAGTATTGTGCTCTATAGTGTATAAGGGTAGGTAGGGGTACTAATCTCACTGCAGGCCACTTTGTGCATATGGGTATGTATCCCCCTGGCAAGCAACTCTGGCAAGCAACTGAGAATACCTTATTGGCTATCAAACTGCAATTGTTATGCACTTTTTGACCCTGTACATTGCAGCTGGCTTCCAGACTGCCCTCTTCTACAAGGCTAGATGATGTGACCTACCTTAAGACTACCAGCTGCTATTACAGTATCTGACTTAAGACTTGGCACATGTGGTAATTATTGTGATCCATAGTGTGTAAAACTAGACAGGTAGGGGTTATAATCCCCCTTTGGGCCTCTTGGTGTGGGTGTATGTCCATACAGCGTAGCTATGATCACCTCAGTAACTTAGAAAAAGGTAGGATTTTGCAGAGTTTTATTTGTAGCAGGTTATGTGGCCATCCAAATGCCTGACCACAACAAGGTCTCCTGAAGTCATCAAGCATAGTATGTCCTGAACTGACAGTACTAGCAGACATGAGGTGTGTAGCATGCATGATATATTGTGATCTGTAATGTGTACCATTACATAGTAAGTGTTCTACTCTACATACAGCCAACTTGCACTATGTGTGTGACATGCCATGCCCTGTAACCAGTAATTGGAAGTGGTGCTATCCTCAATGTAGCCATGTTTGTGTGTGTGTGGCTGTTACAGCATTTTACATAAGCTTATGGAACCATAGGACATTCGACCTTCACTAGCATAATGGCCATACAGCCATCATAATCCTAGACAACTGTATACCCTTATTTACATGATCAGCACATGTTGCCCTAGTCCAAGCGGGACACTGTCAGAAGCCCTGTGGTGAAATGATGGTCGCCCAGCCAATCATACAGATGCCATGTGCTGAGGTGCACTGAGATGCTCTCTTGCCATTATCCAGGGTTAAAGTCTGCTAGACAAGTCTCTCCCACTAGCATGTATTACTAATGCCACATACTAGGTTAATGTCCTTAGAGTGATTAAGCCATGTAATATGCCACCTACAGATATGCAGCATTTACAATCAAACATGGTCACACATTGCTCCATATGCAAGGCAGAGATCACCTCTGAGTAGTCTATATGCTACAGGCTACAATGACACTCATTTCAGATGATCCCCATTGAATACATGCTGAAGACATGAAGCTCTCTTGTGAGGGACCATACTGTTGAGTGCATGTGCCAGTACTGCTCAGAAAGGTCCATTACCAAATGGCCATTGCACTCAGATATTTGAATTCTGAGGGAAGCGTACATGGAGGTTATGAGTATGTCAATTACGGGTGATTGTGCCCTCAGCTATGACATATGATTCCCATCATACCACTGGGGAAACATGGTGATCTCAGGTACATTAGGTGTAAATCTGTGTGGCCAGGTCTGTGTGCCCAGCTCTTTCACCCCTGAGTATGTACATCACATGTTGTGACTGATGTGCTACTTACCAGGTACATAGGTGTTACCGATGGAAATGATATTACATATATATATTTACATGGAGTTTATGGTCATTACTATGTCAACAAGCATTTGTTCTTCAATACCCTCTTGTAGTATATTGTCATAACTCACAGACTCCATGAGTGCTCACAGTTTGTAGGCACTGGCCAACATTGTTAGCCATAGACAGTCACTATTTGCTTGTATCGTGGTTAAGTGGATTCAAAGCAGTAGAGGGACAGGACAGAGCCTGTTGAACACTGCTGCTTACAGATCAGCTATTGGAGGTGGATGTCCCTATGTTGAGTATGTGTGTCATTAGCAAGCCACAAAATGATGCCTACAATGATCGTACCAGCAATGCCTAAATGGATGCTTTGTAAATGATCCCTGACTGGGGAATACAGTCAGATGGCTTGGATCAGTTCAGGGGGTTGTATGCCCTGATGTCCCCTCTCCCTGGTCCTTAGTGACTGCCTTGGAAATGTCCACCATGTGTAACAGTCACGATCCCCCTGTCAGACATCAAACTGTGTGCAGTCAACTGCATGTAGATCACATATATATGTGTTGATCAGCTCCATGATGATTGCCCCTATGGCCATACAGATATGGATACTCTGGCAAAGAGCTGTATGGTTCTGGTGGTCAGTGCATGCATCATCTCTGTGCAAGGGTATAGCAGTTGTCGTTGTCCAGTCAGCTGCAGTCCAGCCAATGGTTTCAGTATGATTGTAGGGTGCTCCCAATGGTGTTAGTAATCCTTGACAGATCCCATGTAGGATGCAGCCCAGGATGTTAGCATGCCCAATAGATGCTGTGTATCCTCCATAGAGAGGCCATTTATGACCTGCTCTGTAGATATAGAAGTTATTGGACAGGCCGTAGTAATGTCATGTGTCACATGTGGTGGGACAAGGGAGTGAAGTTGACACAGAACATGTGGGACTACAGGTTAGCTATGAGTACAGACCCATTCTATGTGGCATCATTATGTGTGAGTTCACTGACAATCTGGGCTTGTCCTTTGAGGTTACACATGTAACTACACTGTGCATTGCAGTTCTGCGTTGTGTGGGTGGCTAATTTTGTCACTTACTGTGTCTATACAACATCATGACAATGCTATGTGTTTTTCCTTTAGCTGATGAGGTTATGCCTCCATTTTAGGGGGGAAACCCTCACCCCAACTGTCACACAGCAAGGTCCACCTCTTATTGTACAGCTTGATAATGGCAGTTGTCCACCAGGCAGGTTTGCTGTCCCATGATGATCCTGTGTTCCTGCTGTCAGGTACAGCCAAGTCCATGCAGTTGTAATCCTGCTGGCATAATGCATGGGTGCAGAGATCTACACACTTGCCTCTCCCATCACAGGGGCGAGGTGCAGTCAAGCTATGTAAACCATCCCACAAGATGTAATACATGGCTTTGTTGAAATATGTTTGTATTGTCTGCAGGGGGTGGCATTGTGCTGGTAGTTTTAATGACATTGATCTGTGGTCAGATCCCATCAGGGAGGACCTCACATTAGGGGGCTGCAGTGGTCACCCATTTTGGCAAATACATGATGCAATATGTTGGCTCCCCTTGGGGGGTTGTCACGTCACTGCTTCAGGGGATTGTAGATAAGGATGTAGGCTAACCTTTGGGTTAGTGAGCTGCAGCATGACTAAGAAACACAGCTGGTGATCACTTAATGCCACCCCACACCGTCGTGTAATGCTATACCTTGATAGACACACGTACATACAAATATGCACAATGGGTATCTGGATTCATGGGGCTGCTCCTGTAGCCGGCTATTGCTTGATTATGTGCCCTTCTAGTACTGAATGGCACCTGCAGTGTCTCTAGAAAATCACAGTGTTTCACAAAATCTGGATGTGTATCTATTCTTAATGAGTATGTGTACCACCTGCATTACCTTGAGCACTGTCATTTTGAGGTGTGAAGATGTGAATGGACACATAGTCTGGTATGGCTGTGGTGCTCGCCACAGCCTTGAACCAGATGTTCTTGACAGCACACAGGTCTGCATAATCCAGGATGGGGACACATTCCACAGAGTGGAGTTCAGTGTTGCATACCCACTGTATAGCAGCATAACCATGATGTTTTATAAAGATGGTGCTCTCATTGCCAACTTTTCCCTGAACAGTGCATCTAAGATGTATTTTGGAGGTGTCGGTAGCCTTGGCTGGTACTACAAATCTCAGGGGTGAGAGATGAACAGCATCACTGGTGAAGCGTTGATGTCTGTTGATCAAGGCATCCCAGGCAGACATGTAGTAGATCCACTGACAATGAAACCACATGCTATTATGAATTATTGACTTCCATCACTTTCAGTGAAAGTTATGCATATACCTGTGAGAGACATAGACTGGCTAAGCACATTCATGTGTCTGCATACAGGCCAATGACATATGTCTTTAGTTGTACACACCTGCAGGAATTATTTTTGTCAACCTTATGTTAACTGATATCCCTTGATTTGTGGCAATGTGTGGTAAGGCCTTTTGTGTCAACCCACAGACAGCTATCTGTGATCATTCCCATATGTAGCCACTTGACACATACATCAATGTGTCTCACAACATCATCACCATTGACTAAGAGGTATGATTTTGTGTTTCGCCTCAGGTATTTGACCAGTGAGAGAGTGGTGCATGCAGTATTATGTGTACTGTGTACTCTAGAGGCAGGATTTTCTTAGGGGTCTGTTTACAATGTGTCTGGTAAGGAGCTGCACACATGCAGGTGTGTGTGATGTGCATATAGGGGGTGCAGGATATGAGCTGTGCATGTTGGCATAATGCTCATTGCCATATGTAATGACTGCTGTTGGAAACACCATGGCAGCAAGGATTGAACTGCAGTCACATCTGTCACAAGTTGTATTTGTGTGTCATAGGAGTAAAGGGGTATGGACACACCCAGCACCTCAGCAGCAAGTCCTGCAAAGGTAGATTCATGCTGCCACACCCATGGGGTTGACATCCTGATATACAATGTTTGTAGGCACACCTTGCAGTGAAGATGTGGATGCCTATGCATGGGTAGAGGACATGTTCAACTTTGCTGACATTGTGTTTGCCTTGCAAGTATACAAAGTCATGTCAAACAACTAGACAGCACACTGGTTGTTGTGTGACATGATGTGGGAACACAGACTTGCGTTTTGGGTACATAATTGTACAATATGACATGCCTAGGACATGTGGCAGGTGGACAAACATTGGCCAAATGTTGCCAGTCTGCTGCATTAGGTCTCACAGCCATGCAATGCAGATATCCACCAGTAATCTGTTGAATGGCAGGATGCATGACTCGCTGTGACATTATCACCTATGATGGCTCACCTCCAGTGTGATGATTGTTACAGTAAGACTTGACATCTATGTTAACGGACATTGCACATTATATTGTGGCATTATAGCAGTGCTACTAATCCCTGTCTTGTCAGTTCCCTATTGACATACCACCAAGCCTGGAACAGACACATGCACACGCTAACTGATTTCCCAGGTTGCTAATCAAGGCAGCTACCTGAAAAGGGTATGTGAAGCCTACAGAGCCTTTCATCATGTGTGGATGAACAAACAGGCTGTGTCTTGCTTGTCATCAAGGGCTTTGTAGTAACATTTACATGTGATGACAGAAAATGTATTGGAGCATGGTATCCTATGTGAGAGTGGTGTCAGTGAGACCAGCAGTAGTAGTTTCCAGTCACCGGCAATTCCATGGACTCCCATGCTGAACATAGTCTTCACAAGGTAATTGTGTCCTGTTATCTGTGTAAAACCCCCACCTTACCTTCACAGGGTATACATATTACACTTACTCAAACTATTTGTCTGCACTCTATACAGACACCTTGGATTACTCTCTTCTTGGAACATGCTGGAAACAAATGCAATACTTAGTTGCACAAAGGACAACTAGCATGTATTGCCAAGCAGTGTCCCCAGATCTCCTAGTCATGCGCTATGAAATGCCATGAAAGGAGTTAGCATGGATACGGGCAGTAACAGTGTTATGTACCTTCCGACATTGGACCACACACACTGTTATACTCAAGGTCAAATCATGCCTACCGACTCTAACTGGTGGATCCCATTGAGTGTTGCACTATGTAATAGATGACAGGAGCATTACTCACTCTACCTACTATGGCCAGACAAGGTGTTTGACAATATTAGGCCAGCTGGAAACTGTGTAGGTTATCTAAAGAGTGTTATGTCAGCTGGTGGACAGACAAGTGTCTGACAGTCATAATCTAGGAAGATAGCATTGGGAGACCTATGCTGCAATGACGCCAGTCACTAGTGGATTTCCCCAGACATCATTAATGGTGTACCCCTTCTAGCCATTTCCTCTCTGCAGTCACAGCCACTGTCAGTGCCCTCTGACTGACTACATTAACAGGTGATTGCATATTAGGAGCTGTCACTGAATCCCACACAAAACCAACAGTTATCCAGGATGGCCTGAGACACACATTCAGTTGTTGTCTGAGCCACTAACAAATACTAAATGCCAATGACTGCACAATGCTATCCTGTGGAAAGTCATCCACTCCTGGGAAATATAGTAGTGTCCACACACCACACACAGTTGAGTCAGTACTCATGGACTTATGGACACAGAAAGTAATGTAGCCTCTGACTGTCACTGGTCAGTAAGATGTGGGAATGCATTCAATATTATACAATCTAAACAAAAAGGTTTGTGATGTAACTCCCAGACTGTCATTGATATATGCGTGTGGCAATCATCACACCTATCATTGTGTACAATGGCAACCTTGATATGTCACTACACAGGCATATCTTACAACTGTAGCAGCCACACAGTTTCCATGGTACAGCACTACACATTGCAGATAGCATGTCCTATGGAGTCCGTGTCAAGACAATACATGTGTAGCCTGTCTCTTAAATTCTTTGGAGGGGATGTGTATGACTGTCATACAGGGAGGTGTCAGATTCCACTGTGTACCTTCCATGTATCCATGCCAGGACTAACACATGTCTTACCTGTCATACACACCTACACCATCACTGTGGCATAAATAGTGCATGCTGGAGAGAAGGGTATGTAACACAGATAGTATAGCCTATATGTAACAGGCCCCCCATGCATGCAAAGAACACATCTGCTGTGACAAATATCATGTTCAGGTTACACAATGGGATGCAGAACAAGACAATCATAGCTGTTATCAGACAAAAGTCTGTACTGGACACATTAAATTTGTAGATAGGTCATCACCAGCACCACAGCTTGCAGATGTTTTAGCTCCCGAAACCCTGGTGACACTTATCAAGATTATCAGACCTTTTCACTGATTAGGGATGCATGAGTATACTGAAAGATGCCATTGTCCTTGTTACCCTGTTTTACATATATGCACCTATGGAGCCATGCACCTATAGTGCTGTACCTATATTTCTTCTTTGCTGATGTTCTATCCTATGCTGTGATGTCAATGGCTTTATTGCCACTGTGTATACATAGGTGTCCCCAACAGAATCCTGAAACAGAAACTCAAACAGGTCCATTACACACCTTTAATTGTGTAAGTATACAGGAATTACAACATCATACAACATAAAGTACACAAAATTATGTGGCTTACTCATTACAAATGTCAGCGTACAGTATCTGTCAATAACCACTATAAGTAGCATGGCAAAACAACACTGCATTACACAAGTACATGTCACTCTGTGCATCAGACACATAACTTAATTTCCCTGCATTAATGACATGGATGTGGCACAGGTATCATCACTTACACAGGGTGTTGTGTGGGGGTGCAGGAGGCCTAGGCTGATCCAAAAGGTTGACAGTATGTGTGTCAGTCAGGAAGGGAAGCAGGCAAGATGGACTATGGAAATGTACCATTTGTGTCTATAGATGACCTGGATTTTTCAGTGGTGTGTGATTGTGTGCATGTACACAGTCAAGCTTAGTGCTAGCCTTACATATGTGTATGTTGGACAGCTTTAAAGCATGTATGGTAGGGCTGACAGTTCACTGTCTCTGGCCCAAATATGGGAACTGGCTCTGCCAGGAGTTGCACTGGCACCAGCATTCCCAAGTTTAGAAGTGGTGCTAGGTAACTGATGGTGACTGCTGTCTGCTGGGATCATGCCCTCCACGGGAATGCCCAGGACCATGAGCCCATGCTTGTCGCATCTTGGTGGGAACAGCACACTCACCTTTGTAGTGCTGGATGTACTGCCACTATGGTAGTGTGATTGTGCATGGCCACATGGACTCTCAGTAGATGGTGTTGCTGACCTATGTCCTATGTCCATGAGGCCAATGCTCAACTCTAACCACACATTCCAGCACAGACGCAGTGTATTCCAAGACAGACTCTGTCTCAGCCCACCTTCTTTCTACTGCATCAGTGAACTGATCCAGGGTGTCACCAATGCAGAGGAGGTAGTCACGGATGTTAGACTGTGCTGCCTCCTTAACTTTGAACATACATCTGGAGTTCCTTTTGGAACATGCCTGTGCCTCCATGAAGGGCCAAAACATACACTGAATGAACAGTGATGTGATACCTGCAACAGGTGGTGGGAGGACAGCAGGCTTCCTACAAAAACCCCTGTCAATCCACCTGTGTGGAACCTTGCCAACTCTGTGACTATGGCTATTGTCTACACTCACTGGAGCCACAGTTGCCACACTTCCCTGTTCAATGTCCCCACCCTCTGAGTGTCCAATATCTGTGGCATCCAGGGACTGGGTATGTGTAGGCATACTGATTATGTGCAGTGACAATGAGGGTAAAAGAGTGATGTCAACCTCTAGGACATATTCAGTGCCTGAAACCCCCACCTGTGCCTTACTGTGGCCACCATCATCATCCAGTGTCTGAACAGACAGTGACATCATGTTGTGTATGAAGATAGGTTCATAGGTTGGTACTAGGCCATCGGCCCTAGGGCCTGTAGAAGCCTAGCTATAACAATTCCCTGGCTATTTCTTCCCACAATATTTACTTCCCTAGACCCCTGTCTAACAGGGTGACTGAAATGATCCCCGGGGTGAATTTCCTATCTCCCATCCAATCTTCAAGTTTCCTTTTGAATAGGGCCAAAGAGGTGCTCTGCTTGACATGTATGGGCAGTCTATTCCAGAGTCTGGGAAGTTTCTGGGTCAGGAACCTATCCCTCCAGCATGTTTTGTTCACTGTGATGACAAGGTTTAGATCCCTGGAGTGTGTGTCTCTGAGGAATTGGGATTGTTTTAAGTGTAATATGTCCAGCAGCTCTGGGTTTGACATGGCCTTGTATGTTAAGCAGAGATTGCCTCTGAGTAGACGATATGCGACAGAGTATAGCTGGAGTTTTTTTTTGATGGTCAGCATAGGGCATGTGCTTTAGGCCTTGATTCTTTTAGTGAGGTATTTCAGCGGCCTTTCTTGTTGTTGCAGATGCCTTAAGAGGTACATACCAAATTGGTTTTGTAGTCTATAATGGGTCTAATGATGGATGAGGACAGTGGGACAATGACCTCCTTTTCTGGATGAAAAGCCCTTAGTGATGATGTGTGCCACATAGAAGGATTTCCTGACTGTTGTGGTGATGTGGTTATTGAAGGTGAGACCACTGTCCACCTGTGTCCCTAAGTCTCTTATCACACTGTTGGTGTTTAGTGTACTGCCACCTATGCGGTAATTCATGAGTACATGTTTTTTTCCCAAAGGGGATAACTATACATTTCTTGGCATTGAGCTTGAGCCAAAGGCATTGACACCAAGCATTTGTTTCTGTAAGGCCCTTTTGTAGAATATCCACATCATTTGGGGATTCAATAATGGCTCCCAGTTTGCAGTCATCTGCAATAGAGACCAACCCACCCAGTTACCTGTGATAAGGAAAAAGAGTACATTAATACCTACACTATTATGGTCTGCAGTACTGTGCTGCAATGTATGTACAGCTCTGTACACTTTTGGCACTATTACCGACCTGTTGAAACCCCTACCTCATATAGTAGGACAAGAGGACATTACTTTTCCCACAAACAGCTGTAATTACTTGTAAATAAAAGTTCTTTACTTAGCAATCTCATCAGCAGCAATGAGGTACACTGTTG
The DNA here is from genome assembly GCF_019279795.1 of Protopterus annectens. Lineage (NCBI taxonomy): Eukaryota > Metazoa > Chordata > Ceratodontiformes > Protopteridae > Protopterus > Protopterus annectens. The sequence goes on from NC_056735.1 coordinate 439,037,975, forward strand.
ATATTTGTGAAGACACTGCACAGTTGACACATATGGCAATCTGCAATGTCCTGACAATACTATCAAATCTATCAGAGTGGTCACACCTACAAGGCATACGTATGACTCTAACATGTGTACAGCCAGAAAATATCTTTACAGTTGATAATCATGCCGACAGTGCACCAATCCAGGCAGCAGGTATGAAATGACACTTTAGGGATTACATTGCTGTAAACCTGCATCTATAACAAAACCGTGTTGTGGTTACCAGGAGCAGAACCATGGCCTTGTCTTATACCTGACAGACCTGTGAAAAGTTGAGGGGGAGGTAATGTAAGTACCACTGCATGTTGCACCAATACATCCATATATCTCACATTTACAGCAGCTACTGTGTTTATTGTTATACCAGTCAACATCTGAGCATGAGTCAAACTGCAGTTAACCCCCTCAAAGAACACAGACCTGAAACCCACGTAAGAGTGCACACCCTGATACATTGAATGCTACAGTATTGCACTGGTGATCAAACTAAGCTTACCTGCACGCTCCTCTGCCATGGAAACTGTGGCACCCAGATCCACAATGTATGGTGTGATGGATGCCTGGGATCTGTCGTGTGCACCTAGTTTCACCAGGAATTCCTCAGTGGCTGAGAGTGGTTGCTCCACTGTAGGCCCTCCACTCATGACACTGCAATCCCTGGCTACATCTGCTGCTCTTCTGCATGCAGCATTGATCATGTCTGTTGCACAGTGATGAAATTGCTCATATGGCCATGTCTGTTGACCTGCGGCATTCACATCATAACAAGGTCAGCCCACAATGCTGCCCACTGTTCCCTGTTTTGCCTCCCTTGGATAGTAGGAGTTCATGGTGTTGCTGGAGGCCTTCAAGTATAATATCATTTTCCACATTTGTGAAACATACATGGCATCGTGGGTACATGTTTCCTGAAAGACAACAGAATGGGAACACATGTCAGAATCACATAAGTGGAAGTACACTATGTAGAAATACAACAAGAACAGAATGGCTGGCAGTATCCACTGCTTATTCATGCATGTCATATTTCACAGTGTGCAAACATACTAAGCATGTGGATACAACTAAGATATTAGTGATAGTCAGCTATTGCTGTCTGTGCCATGATAGATACTGCTGTATGATCATACACCCGACACTGGAGTCTATTGTAGTGTGTCTCCTAGAGGCAACCCCCCTGATAATATATCAAAACAACAATGCCAAACAAATAGCAGTGTGCTATTACAACCACTATAAAGGGACAGTCCCATGAGACCAGTCTGCCACACTGACAAAAAATATTCCACCCTTGATGTAATGTAAGTCCTCTGTAGGTGTAACAAATATGGAGATCAATGGCATGTCATTATCACAGTTCTAAGATAGGCATAATGCTGTAATCCATATTCCCTATAAGTAGATTCACACATCTGTATCCCGTTGTAAACAAAAAGGTTACATACTTGCTGGAGTGTAAAACTCTTCTGTTAATATGTGCTGATATTTAAGATTTTGCAAACGTGTATTCTGTATGCAGAAAGCCTCATACAGAATGGTTCCCCATAGCAAGCAAGTTTGCCTTTTAAACATGCTTCTCATTAGCAGGTGATTGTCTCTTACTCTATCTGTGGTTCTGAAAGGCTAATTGCAGCCAACATAGCTGATTTGCACTATCATCAGCCAATGGCATGCAACCACTATACAAGATATAAGGCCTTCATGTAAAATAAAGGCTCTTTCTGATATGTTGTGCTGGACATTACTGGGGTGAGGAGACTACATCATTGCAGAGGATAGGTCTGTAGCAGCTACTTTTGCATTGAGATATTTGTGCTACAGGCTGCAGTTGCTGCTGCAGGTGATACGCAGAGGCAGACAGTGTGAACACTTTTGAGGACAACAAGCTGTAGGAGTAACTGTGGGAGCTGTGTCATCCTTGTTGTAGATGCAGCATCAGAGTGAGGGTATCCCTTCCACTCCAATCGAGGCATGTTTTAAAGGTATGTATGTTAGGCAATGCTGCCATTAACAAAGTATTAGGCAACATGTTTGTTGTGTCCCTGAGCAGCATAGGGGATAAATATAACATTATGTCCACCATTTGGGGAACTGTCAGGCTATGTGTTACAGTCTGGAACTCATTTGGAACATGTATGCTGACAGTCCTTGTTGCAAACAGGGGCTTCATATGTGTATGTTGGTTGTGTGACTGTGCTAATCTTCTCTGTGAGTTTGAAAGGATTGTGTACTGCACTCTGATAGTAGTGGGCCTCATTTGCATTACCGAGTTAAAATCCTCTGTGACTGCATATTAATGCATGACATGACACTTTATGCACTTATAGTTTTGCTATAGGGATATGTGAAGTTTGTTCCTATCTGCAGGCCTGTGACTTCCATCAGTGAAAAGCAGACATTTAATTTGAAATGCATTGTGTGGATAAAGAATGCATGCCTCAGTCATTAATTGGTGGTTTCACAATAATGCAATTAAAATGCTACACGCCACTTGATTTGAACCTAGGACAGTGTAAACACAAGAACCAAGTCCCAGCCACTGATAAAGGTAACTGCTAGACAAACAATGAAAATCCAAAGCATAAAAATTGGCAGGGACGCCACAGCTTCACACAGTAAAAGTATTTATTTGTAAAAATGGACCTGATAAGTGCTTTCACATTGTAAAACCAACGCTTCTTCAGATCAGAAAACACACAAAGTCACAACTCAGTTTAAAAACAGTTAGATATTCAATCAGCTATGTTAATTCATCACTTCATTAAACCAATTTCCTTCCTTTCAATACAGGTTTTAAAGAGACACAAGCATTAATACCAGGATGTGTATCAGCCTGTAGCATCAAGATTTATTTAAGTTCTACTGTTTCAGTATAGTTAGTGAGATTCCCCCTCCCCCTCAGTGACCCACATGAACTATTTGTAGTACTCTAAAAAAATTTCATGTCCAGCATTTTCTTTAAGATGTTTAGCTAGTGCATTGTTCATATTGCAAGTCCTAATCTCATAATAATAGCTAAAAATTATATCTTTTAGTCTCTTATTGGTCTTTCCAACATAGAATCCTGTGCAGGACTTGCATGTGGCTAAGTAAATCACATTTGCTGTACTACAATCTGCATAGAATTTGGGACTAAAAATATATTTCATCATTGGATGTTTAAATATTTGTTTCTGTGAAATATATGTGAAATATATGTACAGGCTCTGCAATGCCTGCAACTGTATGTACCAAGTCTTGCAGACCCAAGTTACTTGACCCAGTATTACAAGTACCTGTGCACAGGTTGTCTTTTCAAGTTTAAAGAATTTTTGTACATAAAGGAGGGATTATTCCCAACTATTTCAGCTGTCTTGTTGTCACTTGTGAGCATTCCCCAGTTTATTTAGTAAAATATTACAAATAGAGCCTACTTCATTTGTGTACTTCAGACCAAATCTGAGTTTACTGACAAAGCTCCTATCCTTATGGGCACTAGAAGCACATCTAGAGAAGTATGGGGCAGCAATGGGTTTTCTGTCCTTGACCACCCTCTCTTTATGCTGTGTCAGAAAGTCCTTCTTATAACCCCTTTTCAAAAAATGTTGACTCAATGCATCAATGTTTTCATGAAATGCTTCCTTTTGTGTGCATAGCCTAGGGGCTCTCATGTATTGGCCTCTTACTACATTAGGATATATATGCCTGGGGTGCATACTATCAAAGGACAAGTAACTATTTTTCCAACATCCCTTTCAGAATAAATTTGTATCAATCTGACCCATTTGTTTAACCATTAATCGTACATCCAAGAAATCTCTCTTTCTGTGACATGGACATAGTAAACTTCAAAAATTCAGTAGTATGATTAATACAGTGAAAAAAACATACACTTCTTCTTGGCCCCCTCCCCACAAGATAAAAACATCATTAACAAAATGACGATAAAATCTAATGTGTGGTCTAGATATATTGTTATTGTTAAGCACAAATTGTTCCTCCCATGAGTTCATTACTGCATCTGCATATGAATTTGCACAGGGGGTGCCCATGGCCACTCCCCATTTTTGTGCATATAAGCAGTCACCATACAAAAAAAAATGTTGTTGGGGCAGAGCCTAAATGGCTAACTGAAAGCAGCAGTATTTTAGAGCTCCATATAACTAATTAAATAAAGCAGGAAAAAATATTCTTTTTTTTTCTTCAAAGTATAAAATATTATAGATAAAAGTCTAATTTACATACATAGAAACTTTGGTGAAGTTTTGCAAATAATTTTCTGTCAAAAAGCTTGGAGATATATTCACCTGTTAAAATGAGCAACTCAAAGAATTATCACCAGGATGCTGCCTTAAAGAAGGGACTACAACAGTTGGCATCTACCCTGCAGGGGTTGTCTTTGAAGATGGATGATTGTAAAGAGAATCTAGAAAATCTTAAAACAAGCAGTCAAAAACAGGGTCACACCATCAAAGAAATGCTACAACAATACCAGGCAAGGATAACAGGAATAGAGGTTTCTCTAAATTACTTATAAAGCAGACTTAAGGAAGAGGAAACACAGAAGGAACTGCTTCTTAAACAAAACACTTGGTTAATAAAGTAGATGACTTAGAAAATAGGGAGAGGAGAAATAACATCAGGATTTTTGGATTACCTGAAAACACAGAAGGTGAGGATATTAGTTATTTTTTATCAAGCTGGATCCCTGACTTTTTAAATTTAAAAGAAAGACTTTCCTTTGGCATTGAGAGGGCACACAGAGCTTTTGGGAAACCTGCCACTAACTCAAACTCTCCTCCTAGGTCAATAATTATCAAATTTCTTTCATACTTGGGTAAGAATCTGATTTTAAGATCTGCTTGGAGGAAGGCACCTCTAAAATATAAACAAAGCCTGATAAGATTTGATAACGACTATTCATCTAGAATAATGGAACAAAGGAAAAAAAGTGTGGCCAATGATAAAGTTTCTGAAACAAAATAACATCAAGGCACAACTTGCAAATCCAGCTAAGATAAGAATACTGTATGCCAACAAGATGAGGACTTTTGTGACTTAGAGGAAGCCTCTTCATTTATTAAAACTAATAGTGTGATTACTTTACCAGAAGATATGGATTGGATGTCACCTTCTCTCAAGAGAACAAAAGAAACAAATGTCTGGACAGATGTCAAAAAGAAGAAGCAAAAGACTGATACTGTTACAGCCAAATCTCTCAAAGCATCTACTATGATATGAATTGTTTTAACATTACTTTAAAGGTCCAGTTTTACTGCTTGGAATTTTAAAACAAAGGTAACTAACTACTGGAATCTTTATCTATATTTTTTGAAAATAGATGGCACATGAGAGTTTTCACATTACCTCAGGTATGTAAAACAGGGTACTTTTCTTTCACAGAAGGAGGGTTATATAGCACATAAAATATTTATACTGTAAATCAACATACATAGTATATGTGCATTTTCTCTTTTCTTTCTCTCTCTTCTCTCTTTTCTCATTATTATTTTAACTGCATCTTGTCCTTTCTAAATTCTCTCCTATTTACTATACTAATATAGTCTGTATATATTTAATAACTCACTATCTATACATAGATAAATAATAGTCTAAAATAATCTAGTTTTAAGGTAGACCAATTGGAATAGAGAACTTAATTAATTGTTATTAAAATATTTATTAGATTAATGATAGTCACTGTTATGCTTATTGGGATTGAGGACATGTTCGTGATTAACTCTGAAATGTTCCATTCATGTACATATGCCCTTTGAATTATTTCCTTTTAGTATTAACAAATATATGAAAAAAAGGAGGGAAAATATATACAGTTGGCTAAGAGAAGTGAAGCTTTCTTCACATTCTATTTGCCTTGCTATAGCAACAGTAAACAGCTGTTGCAGTTTCTAAGGACACTGAACCTGCAAAATATATTTAGCCTCACAGATAACAATTAATAAGAAAAAGTAATGCTGTTTAGTTATTAAAATGAAAAACAACATAGGCAAGGTAAAATTAATACATAATAGGACTATTTGTAATATTTTATGATTCATCCTCATAGGATTACATATTCCTGGAAACACAACTGAAATGTTCCCTAACAACATGTGCATTTGAATGTAGCTGCTTGATTAAAAAGTATTACTCAGTTTAACATGCTGATTTCACAAGCTGCACTGTAAGTTACATTTTATATGTTACTTGAAATTGTCAGTCTCTAGTGCACATGAAAAGATACATATTACTTTATGCAATATGTTATCTTTGCATTTACCTCACACTCTGTACAAACTCACATGGTAACTGATAGCTATTCATTTAAAATATCAATATTAAATGTGCCCTTGAAATGCTATTGACATTTTGACAAAATATAATCTGAACTGTAAAATGAATGACTTAAAAGAAGTAATGCATAGGATTTCAAAGACAGTTCTTGACACTACAGTGAAAGTAAAAATATATATTCACAAGGAAGTACGGAAATGTTTTAGTCTTCCAGTTAAAATAGCTTACTGTCAACATTATGCAATATCAGAAAGTTTGAAGAGCTAGGAAATTACTATTCTTTGTCTTTATGATGATTATTAGACAGATGTTAGACACTGCTTTGTTTAATGAATTGTGACATATGTTTATGAGGAAAAGTGGACTCAATTACTCACATTGGACTACACATTCCTGGAAGCTCAATTGAAATGTCCTCAAATTACTTGTGAATTTAAATGAAACTGCCTGTTTAATAAACATAACTTACTTTAATAATCTGAATCCATAAGCTGTCTGTTCTATATATGCTACATTATATATGTCACTTGCATATGACAGTCTCTAGAGCACACGATAAAATACATATTATTTTCGCAACATTCTACATTTGCACTAACCATACATTCTAAACTAACTCAATTGGCAACTAACAAGTTATTTATTTGAAACAGTCTAAATATTAATTGTGCCCTTGAAATACTGTTGCAGTTTTGATAAAACAAAACCTGAATTGAAAGGGGAATGATTTGAAGAAGTGAAGTATTGTACAGATTTCAAAGACAACTACTGACTACAATATAAGTAGAAATGTATACATGCAAGGAAAAATTGAAATGCTTTATACTTTTAGTTAAAATAGCTTATTGTTAACTTTTTGCTTTATCAGAAAATGTAAAGAGCTAGGAAATTACTTCTAATTTGTCTTTATAATGTTTACTAAAGTGATGTTAGTCACTGACTTGTTTAATGGATTGCGAGTCATATTCAAGATGGACTAATGAATGTTATTTCTGTTTACCTATGTTTGTTGAAGTTCTTTTATTAGTACTGATTTAAAACAAGGGAAAGAAAGGGAAGGGAAATCTCTGTTTTTGGTCAAGGGAGGAGAGGCTTAAGAGTATTTTAACTGCCCCGAGAACTCTCTAAGATGCTCTAAATACTATTTGATTAATACTTATCTAAGATAAGTCTTGATTACCATATAGGTACCTTCACATTCATTCTAGACATAATGTGATTACCCATTCTGGAAGCATGAGGTGCCCTATGCAGGACGGGAATTTTCAGGGTGATCATAGTTCATTCTTAGACTCTGCTTTGTAAATCTATAAATATGTAAAAGCACTGCACACTAAAATGTAGGGCACCTCTACTCAGAGTCAGGATACCACTGATAAGCCATGTCTTTTCATAAGTGTAAGTTGAAGATGGTGAGCTGAAGAGTGTGAAAGTAAAGAAAGACAGTACACCTACAGTAAATTCATATTTCATTGGTAATCACTCATTGTTTCCTGCAGAGTCCTTTTAGTCAAATTATTTTAGTAATAATCTATTTGTTGTTGGCTTATTTAGTGTATGCTCCTCTGTTGCATTTAATTTATCCAAAATGACATATCTGACATGTTTGGGATCTCTTAAGGGTAACTAGATATTAGATATTTTCTAAGTCAACATAATAATTGTTTACACTACTAACATTCCATCCTGATATATAAAATACTATAGAACAATAATATAATAATATACAATTTCATATCTCTTTTAAGAAAATTCTCCATATAATAATTTAACATATGGAACTCAGTTGATATTGTTGGTTAAAGGTATGAGTGATAATCCAATAGATCTATCTTTATCTACTGGATTAGGAATTACTTTTATTCCATGTTTAATGGGAAATTCATATTTACTTGTATTTGATACTTTCAAATTAATGTTTTATAAAAAGTACTTTTTTGAAGCCTGACCAGAATTTTACCCTACTTGTATTTAAAGAAGAAAGAACATTAAATTACACTCCCAAGTTTACACACATAAAAACAACATTCAATGTTATCAGAAAATATGGTATAACTACTATAATCAAAATAAAAAAAAGAAGCAAAACGTTTCTTCCAACAATAACTTGAAATGGATTTAGCATTCTTATTATTAAATACTAATGGCTTAAATAATGAAAATAAAAGATAAAACTTACTAAACTATTTAAAACTAAACAAGGCACATGTAGTATTTTTCCAGAAAACACATTTTAAGACTAATGATCACTTTATTTGTAACCCTAAGGACTATACAGTCTTAGCTCAATCATCCTATAGAACAAAGGCAAAAGGAGTATAAATTCTCTGGAAGAAAAACATAATCACTCCAAAAGCTATTTATAAATATGAAGACAAAGAAGGTCTACTAGCATTTTTTATAATTAAATTTAATACATAATATGAACCTTAGCTAATTTATAGTGGCTCCCAGGAATTGGAGCAGGAATGGTTAAAAACACCTAGATTGTATTTCCAACAATTATAAAGGAAATCTTATACTGGGAGGAGACTTTAATTGTACCTTAGAAGCTTCTGAAACCACCAAGAAGTCTTTTCACATAGCAACTATTTTAAAATCCTTAAAATGATGGATTGATTAATTTCATTTAATAGACACTTTTAAAGTAAAAGGTGATAAATCCTTATTATTTTCCCATAAAGACCATAGATTTGGAGCACAAATCAGACTAGACAAATTATTTATAGTTCAAGATTTACAAACAAAAATCCTGAACTTCTCAATAATTCCATGTCCCTTCTCAGATCATGACTCTCTGAATGAATGAAGCTCCAAACAGAGTTTAAACCTTTAATCCTATCAACTAGAATTCCATCATATATCATGAAAATTAAAGAATTCAGAACCTAGATGTTGTCAGAACTACAATTATTTCTTGAAATTAATAATACAACAGAAATCAGTAGAGTCATACTTTGGGACTCATTAAAAACATATTTATTTGGTAAGACCCTTAGCTGGTACAAAAACAAAGTTAGAAAGTGGGAAACTGAATCATTAGACTTGCAAATCAGACTTTTGACAGCAAAATCTAAAAACAAAATCTGAATTGTCCAGAAGTCAAAAAAGAAATAGAGGAATTAAATAAAAAATATAATGAAATTTTAACACAAAAAACTTGTCTAGCCTTGGAAAATTTAAAATAAACTCATTAGCCACCTCCCCAAGATATCTACATAACTTATCTAAAAGAATTAAAATACAATCTAAAGCAAATAACATTGGTAGTATATATCATGAAAAGAAATGGAAAAAAGTATCAGATATAGGAGACATCCTTGAAGCATTGCAGTTCCATTATATGGAACACTTCAAAAAAGAAGATTTAGATACCGACCAAATAAACTTAGATGCAAAACAATTCCCAAAAACCTAAAACTAGACTTACAAAAACCTATATCCTACAAAGAAATTGTTGACAAGATAAAATAAAGTAAATCTAACAAAGATCCAGGGATAGATGGTATAATTATGGAAATATACAAACTCTTCCCTTCAACAGTAATCTCCTTTTTCATAAAACTTTGCTAGAAGTCCAGTCAGAAGCAACAATACCACCCTCATGGAAATATTCTCTCATAACTCCAATTCTAAAAGAGTATAAACCATCAGACCTTTGCACCTCATACAGACCTATATCATTACTGAAAAATGATTACAAAATATTCATGTCAATCCTAGCTAACATAATGAAAATTCCACTTTCAAAGACAATTAATAATGATCAAATTGGATTTTTATATAACAGGCACACACATGATAATATTAAAAGGATACTTGCTCTTATAAATTATGTGAATAAAAAAGATAGAGAAACACTTGGATTAGACATAGAACAAGCCTGATTCCCTCAGCTGGAAATATCTATTTAAAACTTTAGCATTATTTGAATTTCCTCCTCCCTTCATCTTATTACTAAAAAAGATATATATCAATAACTTATCCTACATTAAATTAGGTCCTTTCACCTCAGAGTCTACCCATATAATGAAGGGTGCTAAACAAGGATGCCCCCTTTCTCCTATTTTATTTGCTTTGGCTATAGAAATACTTACAGAAATAATATGCAATAATCCAGGAATAAAAGGAATATAAGTCTACGACCAGTACATATCTAACAATAATTAATTTTGCTGATGATATTTTATTAACCCTATCAAACTCCAGAGAGTCATTAGGAGAGCTAGAAGAAATATTGAAGAAATTTTGTAAGATTTCAGGTCTACACTTTACTAGATCAAAATCAAAATTTCTATTTTAAAATAAGAAAAAAGTACTACAAGTTACAGATAAATCCATCATAGGAAAACAAGAACTTACGCTAAATTATTTAGGAATAGTGCTATGCAAAAATATAAATGAAACAATATTAGTAAATTATAAAAACATTATTGAAACAATAAAAATATATATAGAAAAGTGGAACAAAATTATATTAACTCTTGAAGACAGATTGCAATTAATAAAAATGATCTTAATGCCAAAAATACTATGTGTAGCATTAGCAATACAGTTAGTTCCTGAAAGATGCATTCTTAAAGAAATAAACTCATGTTTAATAAAATGCTTATGATATCCCAAAAGAATAGAGTAGCTCTAACTCATCACATTAGAGTCTGGAAACAAGGAGGATTGAACTTCCTAGAAATAGAAACATATATAAAAGCATCTGTGCTTAAAACTACAATAGACTGGATAAACCCAAATAATTTTGCCAACTGGAAAGAATTAACAATGGCTATATTAACAAATGAATTTAATCTGTTAAAAAAAATTTAATAGTAGACAAATCAAACAAACCCTGGTACATATTATGCATAATTATACAATATAATATAACAGAACCTTCTAAAACAACATTGATTAATCATTACATCAATTCCTTTAGGAAACTTATCAATGCATAGATCTAAAACTTTGGTTTGACCTTTTAATCCCATTTACCATCACTAAGAACTTTCCTCACCAAATATATGGGGAAACAATAACCTCCTGGGAACAAAATGGATTCTTATGTTGGTTTCAATGTGTAAAATAAATTAAATGTTTTAGATATACATATGATAAAAACTGCTTACAGTATTCCAACACAGGACTGATTAACCTTACAAAACATTCTAATGTACACTCAAGATTTATGCAGATTAATTAATAATTCTTCATTTAAAGATATTCCAAATCTAATAAGTTTTCTGTATAAATTTATATATAGTAGTCGTGAAAAGAAAAATTCCATTTCAAATCGATATACAGAGTTAATAACATATAAAACAATTCCCAAACCATCATACTGGCAGTTCTTAACAAAAGGTCAGTCATTGCAGTTAACAGAAGAAATTAAAACTAACATCTTACTATCAGTTAATTACACCTCTAACACACAGTACTGAAAAATATTTAACTGGAAATACTTACATAGAGCATTTTTAACACCAGATAGAATCAAAAAGATCAGTACTACTACAAATGTTTTTTGCTGGAGGTGTGAAAAGTCAAATAAAGCAGACTGGATTCATATTTTGTATGAATGTAATAAAATTAAATCATATTGGAATGGAATCAATCATTTTTTACAAGCTTTATTTAATGAATCCTTTACCTTAACTAAAGTATTAATGATACTAAATGTAAATGAAGGTCCCTACCTGAATAAGACAAATATGTATTTGTTATGGACAATACTTGCTATATCTAGGAAATGCATAACCAGAAGGTGGAATTCAAATACACCCCTGACCTTGGAAGAATTCTACACTTTACTAAAGACAACTGCATCAATGGAAATAAAAATCAAAGAACTACGAATCTATCCCAGGCCATTGGTAAATAATCCTTGGAAGAAAGTTATATCTTTGTTGGACACTGCAATAATCAATATTGTATCTCTGATAACTGATCTGTTAATTCTATATTTAATAACATACAGTGTATATAACTGAAAGTCAGGCTATTGTAAACATAGTATATAGTTGTTTAAAATGATATTTAAAAAATATTATGTAAATGTTATTTTAATTGAAAATAAAAAAAAATGTTTGAGAAAAAAAAAATATTGTTGAGACCCAAATCCAACAAGCAGCAAACAATGTCAACCTGAGAGTTGTCAAAATTCCCTCTATGTGCCAACAGTTCTCTAATGGTATTAAGGCCATGCTCATTCAGGATGCATGTAAATACATTCACTACATCAAGGGTCATGAGAAAAACCCCTGTTATATCACCACAACTCTGCAAAAACATGAATAGGTCAGTTAAAAATTGTTCAGTATCCCTGAGTACAACAGATACAGAAGCCAACATTGCCTTAAGCTTACTTTCCACATATAAAGAGCATGTTTGTGTGACCCTTCCTTCACCTGACACAATCAAATGTAGGGGTGGTTTAATCAAAGATTTATGGACCTTGGAAAGGCCCTTTATCAATGGTATCTTAGGTTCAGTCACATACAAAAAATCAAACAAGTCAAGTCAATGGAAGTTTCCATAAATAAATCATATAAAGCACTATGTACATAATCAAAATGTACTGTTTGCAAGGGATTTAACAGACAGTGCTACAGAATCACTGTTATAGTAGATGTATTTGCAAGATATAACTACACACATACAGGCTGTGCCATGCTTTTTCTACAGCCATCATTATGTGCATGGCTTTAGATGGATGTATTTCTGAACCAGGGTCCGAGTTGAACATGTATTTTGCCACTAATGCCTTAGCAAATGTATTTGTAAATGTTGCTGATAAAAGGGGGCACTTACCTGCTATTAGAGACCCCGCTTGCATCCATTATTCTGTGTTTGGCTTTCTAGTGGTGTACTCTTGCATCAGAGTCCAAGGTACACTGCCAATTTTTCTATTACACTTTAAGCAAGTTTGTGAGACACTGCATGATGTGCAGCTCTGCTTAAAAACATTTAATGAGCGTAACTTGCAATTACTATGTTTTGCTTAAACCACCTGTTTTAATTAACAGCTGTGTGACATGGCAGGTTAATGGACTGGTCTACATGTGCAATGCAACTAGGTTTAAAATACAGGACGTGTTTATTTTGTACATGTTTAGTATCATTAAAAACACATATATCAGTATAGCTCCATTTAGCTGAGCTAAGCAAAGCTGCATGACATGGTGCTGCACTCAGCATTGTGCTAAAAATATATAAAGAAAAGAAAAGTGGGGAGATAGGAAAGTGGTGAAATAGGGTGCAAGCAGGGGGAAACATAATGAAAGGCAAGTAGGTATGTGCAGGAAGGGTGTAGGAAAGAACCATAGCTATCCACTTCTTGTACAGCAACAACTGTGCACTTTGACAGAATTTGTAGATGACTTTGTTCATAGGTTCATAGGTAAGTAATGGGTTATCTGCCCAAAGGCATATATTAGCCCAGCCACATTGTGCGGTATTCACCGCCCCTTTGGTTAGTTCCCCAGGCCCTTGATCTAGCAGCTAGTACCCTTGACCCCTATCTAGTAGAGCTCTTGGTATGATCCCTGGTGTGAACTTTCTATTACCCATCCACTCATCAAGGTTCCTCTTGAAGAGTGATAGTGAGGGGCTCTGTCTTATGTAGATTGGGATCTTGTTCCATAGCAAGGGAAGTCTTTGCGAAGGGAATCTATCCCTCCAGCATGTTCTATTCATTGTTGTGCTGAGGTTTATATCCCTGGAGCGTGTAGCTTGAGTGGATTTGGTTTTGCTAAGATGCAGCATGTTCAACAGTACTGGGTTGGACATGGCTTTGTATGTTAGACAGAGATCGCCTATGAGAAGGTGGTATGCAACAGAGAAAAGCCTTAGTTTTTACAATCGTGCTGCATAGGGCAACTGTTTGAGGCCAGTAATCCTCTTAGTGAGGTACCTCTGTGGTCTCTCCAGCTGCTGGAGATGCCTAGCCAGGTACATTCCAATTGGTGCATTGTGCTCAATAATGGGTCTGATGTGGGAAGAGTAGAGGGGTACCACTACATCCTTAGATCTTGATGTGAACCCTTTTGAGATCAGATGGGTCATATAGAAGGATTTTAATTATTTTGATAACCTTGGCAACATGGTTATCAAAGGAAAGCTGACTATCTACTTGGGTCCCTAGAGTCCTTATTACTACTTCAGATTTCAGGGGGTTAACTCCTATGTGGTAGTTCGTGGGTACTCTGTTTTTTTCCAAAGGAGATTACTATGCATTTTTTAGCATTTAGCTTGAGATCATGACTTTGACACCATGCATCAGTCTCATTAAGGCCCTTCTGGAGGATATCCATGTCGGCCGTAGACTCTATTATAGCACCCAGCTTGCAGTCGTCCACAAACTTGGTCAGCCACAGCCCTTCAGTGCTTGCCTGTACTTCTGAGAAGTATATGCCAAACAGGAGGGGCCCCAGGACAGAAACCTAAGGCACTCCGCTCATTACTGGTTTGGATTCGGACATAGATCCCACTACTCTTACTTTGTGGGATTGGTCTGAGAGCCAGTTTGTGATCCATCTTGTGACGTAAGGGTTTATGCCCAGGTTGGTGAGTTTATCAATAATACCCGAATGGGGAATGGTGTCAAATGCTTTAGCAAAGTCAAGTTAAGCTGTGTGTACCTCCTTTCCCTTGTCTATAGCCTGAGTAACTGTCTCAAAGAAGTCCACCAGGTTCAGGAGGCATGATCTGCCCTTGATGAAGCCAAACTGTGTGGGGTCAAGTGTTTGGGGGTTCCCAATCTCTCCATTTGTGATTTCCATAATGACTTGCTCCATTGCCTTACACATCAGACTGGTCAGGCTTATTGGTCGGTAGTTCCCAGGGTCGGTTGTGGGCCCACCCTTGTGCAGCAGAACCACCGTTGCTGTGGGCACATATCCTGTTGAGAGGCTGAGACTGAACAGGGTATTCAGATGCGGGGTTTATTCATTTTGGAGTTCACGTATGACACAGCCCGGGACACCATCTGGTCCCATGGAGGCAGTGTTTTTAGCTTTAGATAAAGCCTTATTAACCAACGTATCAGTAATAATTGGAGTTACACAATCTCCTGGAATAGTAATAGGCCTTGTAGGTGGTGAGGGGGGGGGGGGGGGATTTGCACTGAACCTGTCAGCCAAGATGTTGGCAATGTCAGTGGGGTCAGTGCATTTTGTTCCATTTTGTACTAGCTCAGAACAGACCTGAGGGTTGCTATTTAGGTTTTTGATGTGACCATAGAAGGCCTCATGGTTATCCTTGGCATCCTTGGCAACTTTCTTTTTGAAATTGACTTTAGTTAACTTGATGAGGGCCCTCAATTTCTTAAAAAGGCTGATCAGGGAAGATTTTTCTACTTGAGATTTGGCCTTTTCTTTTATAAGTCTCCTCCTTTTATTGTATAGTTTGCTTATGGCCAGGGTCCACCAGACTGCTTTCTTCTTGCTTGAGGAAGGAGACTTGGTTTTATTTGGGATAGCACGGTCCATGCAATCCTGAAGATGTATATAAAGTGCCTTGGTGTAGGATTCTGCATCCTGGATATCATTATCCTTCTTCAAGGGAATAGTGAAGCTTTCCACTTCTGACGCAAGTAGTTTGAAGTTTGCTTTGCAAAGGTTTTTTATGATGGTTTCTTTGACAGGGGGAGGTGGAGGGTGAGGATGTCTAGGATTATCAGTTTGTGGTCTGATCTGACCAGAGAGGGAGTGATAATGGGTGTGGTACAATGGACGCCCATATTTGTGATGACTAAATCCAATATGTTGTCCCCTCTAGTGGGAGAACATACCAGTTGTTCAAGGGCATTTGAATTTATAAATTCTATGAACCGCTGGGCATAGGAGTTAGAACTTTGGTAGTTCACCCAGTCTATACCAGGGTAGTTGAAATCACCCAAAATGATGGTATTAGATAGGACCTTTATATTTTCCAATGCCTCAAGGAATGCTGAGTGAGCATCTTGGGACATGGTGGGCGATCTATAACAGGCTACGACTTGAAATGTGGTTTTGCCTGCTGATAGTTGTGCATGGATGATCTCTGGGGCATCATGCTGCACCACTAACCTGGAGATGTAGGTATCCTTGATGAATATGGTTACACCTCCGCCCTTTGTACTGCGATCCGATAACTTTGGACTGTGAACCCCAGAGAGACAGGTGAGGACAACATAATTGCATTGTTAAGCCAATTAGGCCAAATTATGTGCGTCTAGTGGACGTGTGTAAAATGGAGAGCTATATAAGGGGCGATATATATATATATATATATATATATATATATATATATATATATATATATATATATAATAGTGGATATGTTATGTAGTGTACTGTGTTGTTTCGTGTAGTGTGTTGGTGTAATGGTTTTCGTGTTTTTTTGTTGGTATTTTTTTTTTGTTTGTTTTCTTTGCCGGGGATTAGTGTTGTGTGTTTAAAACTGCATTTCGAGGATATAAAGGTGATCCATATATATATATATATATATATATATATATATATATATTTTTTTTTTTTTGTAACAGGTGCCCATTTTTTTTTTAAGGTAAGAGTGGAATGTTGGGGAAGGGGCGTAGGTACATGTGGGGGAGTTAAGTTGGGTAGGAGAGGAAGCTTTTGCAGATAGATAAGACAGACAAGACAGCAGACAGGGGTGGTGTGTGATATAAGAGGCGATGTGAACACCTTGGATGGGGTGGGTGTTGTGGAATCTTAGTCCAATGTAGCTCCACAATGTAGCAGCTTGACTCACATCCCCACCCATGAGACTGTTGGCACTCCTCTGTCACTGCTCTGAGAGAAGTAGTGGTGGAGAGTGGGTTATGGGATGACTCTGCCCCACCAGAGTGATCAGCATACTCTCCAGCTGATGCAGCCATCTTCCAAAATCACAGTAGATGATCCTGGACACCAGACTCAGCTGTTCATCACGGCTGACAACTCCCCCTCCAACACCACTCCCAGAGGGGGGACCATCCCTTTCCCATGGGGCAGTACTAATCAGTGCCACAGGTTGTGCAGGGGCAGCAGAGGGGACACCACCAGGCTGGGTTCTAGACATGCTGGGACCTGGTTCCATGACCACAGGAAGGTAGGCAGATCTCGAGGAACCGTCTGACCTTGACACGCTGTAGTGATGTAGTTATAAGAATCATTTAAGGTTAGTAATAACCAAACTAATGTTAGTATTACCAGAATGGAACACAATATTTATTAATCCAAACACATATTAAGGAATGCTATGTGTAACACAACATTAAGTAACATAACAGTAAGTATGTTAGCTACAAGCCAGTATGAATTAAACCAAAAGGCCAACAAAACAGTTAGTTTAACAAAATATGTTAATATTAAACCATAATAATAAATAATAATAATAATAATAATAATAATAAATTAAAGAAGATAAGGGTTGCGGTGAGAGAGAAAAATATACCATTAGTTACCCCACAGGTAATATTACTACAAAGAGTACTACTACATAGTTCTACAGGTGTGCAGTGGCAGTTTTGAGTATAGTGACTAAAGTTCCACTATAGTAAATGTAGCATGGACATACCTCTCAAGCTGTTAGCAAGAGACAGTTTGGGCCAAACAGTAACAAATTCAGGTACACATGGAACAGTTTTACATAATGTGAACTTACATAACTACCAAGGTGTTCTGTAAACAGATTTGAAAATATATTGCATTTCAGGTAATCATTTATCTGGTAATCATGGAACAGACAGATTAGGCAATTGTAATAACATTATGAAAAATTGTGACAGTTAAGAGGTATGTTTGTGTACATTTATTAAACTAGACAGTAGTCATGCCTTAGATGGCAGGCATGGTTGTAGAATCCAAAAGCTGTGACTGAAGGGGACATCTGGAAGTAATGTGACAACTGACTACAGCAACTTGGAACAGATATGCAATGAATACAGCCTTAATACAAATATTGTCAGATTTATTTAGGAAAGCACAGTGCTGCTTAACACTTTATCTGTACTGTTGTGGGCTACCTCACCCATATACATTTTGTTCCTGGAGTGGGAGGAAAGGAGAGTATTATGTGACTGAAATTGGCCTGCAGACAGCCTTGAACCATAGTATGAGTTGAGCAATACATTATTCAGGTGATTACTTTTGCATTCTACGACTATTACAGTTTTACACTTAACTGCATTACAACAGACATGCAATGAATGCAACCCTAATGCTAATATTAACACAGATTTACATAGTAAAACACAATGATACTTAACAGTTTACTGATACTGCTGTTTATTATCTGTGCTGTCTACACACAATATCTGCCTTTAAAGTAGGCTACCTCACCCAAATACCTTTTCTTCTTAGAATGGGAATAAAAGAGAACATTATGTGAGTGAAATTGGCCTGGAGACAGCCTTGAATCATACTATGAGTTGAGCAATACATTTATCAGACAATTTCTTTTGAATTCTACAATTATTACAGTTTTACACTTGACTGCAGCAACCTTACCATACACATACAATGCATAGAGATCTAGTGCAATTATATTATGACACCACAATCCTGCTGTGCATATTTTTGCTTACTGTTATTGATATTGATTAGTGTTTACTGCAATATAGTTAGTGTTCATTTATTACACTGCACTTCTAATTTCCCATTTATTGCACTACAGTTTGTATTGTTTATTCTTTATTTCAGTCCAGTTTTTTTATTCATTATTGTTCATTGCACTACAGTAATCATAATATATCTGTACTTACCACACTCACTGCATAACTTGGCCAGGCATCCGGCATGGGATTGGACATTGTGAGCCCTCTCAACAGCAGCTGTTGGGAGGGAAGCATACCATTATGCATACCAGTTTTGCACAGATTCAGCTTGCATTTTAGTAAAATACTTAAAAAAATACTTAGATATGTCTGGGTCATGCCTAGCCCTTACCTCTTGCACACAGGTGACCAAAGATCCCCTCTTTCAACACTTCAGGTCACCATAGTGTTCACAACACTGCTCACCAGTGTGGGGGATACAAGTAGCACTGTTAACCTATTTCAGGCTTCAGTGTTACACTCTGAGCCCTGGTAACAGCCCTGCAGCAGCCTAGGTTCATAACTGTGTATCAGGAGTCCAACAAAAATCCTGGAATCCTGCACATCCCATCTCTGTGCCCAAAAGTGCTCACCCTCGAACACACTGTCTGGCATACTGTCAGTTAGATAGACTCAAATGAAAGACTGCAGAATTCCCACATATTGCCCTTAATAAAGGCTGTTTTCCTACCCTTACACATAATTCAGCAGCATTCAAAAAAGCTGCATGGTGCTTAGCATCGTGCAAACCAGCAAATCGAAGCTGAGCATCATGAAAACTCACATAATCAGGTTTTAGTGAAGCTTAGCAATGCACAAAATTAGTAGCTTTTAATCCCATCTAAGCAGTATTTAGCATAGCGCAGCTCTTCCAAATGTAAATGTTATGTTTTTAAATTAAACAAAAATTTAGATTACCTTAAACAAATGGTATGTCTGTTAGGGATGCGAACCTGTGACCTACAAAGTTTTAGGCTGTCACTCTACCCATTTAGCTACTGGATAGTATAGAAGCTAGTGTACCTTCACGTGGGCTACCAAGCTACCACAGTGTGCTGTGTGAACAGGCTTAAATGAGCATAAACAAAAACAGAAATAAATAATTGATTACATCTGGTTTCTATTTTTAGATGTTTGGCAGGTGTATACTGTCTATGTGTAAGCGCGGTTGGCATTGCTGTTCTCTGTGCCACTCAAACAGACATTAAAAAAAATTTAAAAAGCAGACCTATAGAAAGAGATATCATAATTAATTACATCCAATTTCTATTTTTAGATGTCAGGCAGGTGTTAGCTGTCTATGTGTAAGCATAGCTTGACATTGCTGTGCTCCACGCCATGCAAATGGACAATAAATAAAAAAAAAAAATTCAACAAAAATTAGACATTTAATAAACAAACTATTAATTCACAGCACATTTCAACAGCAGCAGGGAACATTACAGGAAGCTTCACCATGTACATCACATCTGACCAGCCTCAACACTTCTGCCTACATGGATTCAATATTCCTGTTACTATGCTCTTGCTTGGCAGCGCACCATGATTAATATGCATGACGTGCTACTGAGGGGGAACCATGGCCATGACACAGGTACATTCCATGTAGGCACTACACACATCCTACACAGGTTTTACTGAATGTTGGGGAGGGTCTTTAAACTCAGCTGATACTATAAAGATTAAGGTACCTGCAAAATATTTCAATGAATAATCAAACCTAAGGCTAAAAAGGTCACAAAGATAAAAAGGCTTTTCATCAGCATGCATTTCAGTTAACTAATGATATTGCTTACAAAACAAGAAAAAAAATCAAATGTGGAAAAAATTTGGAAGGATAATTTGCAGTGTTTAATGTCTAACACCATTAAAAGCTCATTCAGTATTTTGAGTGACAGATGGGTAACAGTAATGCTGATAGTTGCACAAATGATAATTTAACAAAAAAAAAAAAAAAAACAGTCCATAAAATGTGGGTGGGGCAATACAGAATGCAATAACATACAATATTAACATCCTAATACAAAGTGGAAAAGTGATTACATGAGTAACCATCATCCTACCATCAATATTGACACTGTTGCCACTACAACCTCACTGCACAAATAATGACTGCTTTTACTTCTGATGACAGAATAGTTGATGTCTATGGCAGAATGATTTAAGTTGATGTGGAGTACCTTACTATAAAAATAGCTTATTATTTATCAGAATTAGAAGTGGTGAAACATGTCACAAAACAGAAATGTCATAAATTTTCCTTTCTTGCATCAGGTATCAGTTCATTAAAAATGCAAGTTGGAAAACAGTAGTAATACATATTTAAATACACAGAGTTTCTTTCACCAGTTCAGTCAACTACTACAATACCAATTTTACATTAGTTGTCATTACAACTGAAGAAGTGTGTACAATCTTCAACAGAGTCTTGAAACAAAATGCAATCAGCAAAACTGTGCAAACTGCAGTTGTTACTTATATTTTTATAATTCTACTCACTGCACAGATCTTGGAGAGCATGGTACTACTCCCCTTGTGGACCTGATGGAACTGTAATGGAAGCAGGGTTGCAATGTATTGCACTGAAGACTTCAGAGAAATTTGCCATCCCATAAAAGTAATGCATGGTTCAGGCTCAGTCCTAAGGTTACAACAGGAAATAGATGTATTGATCCACGTGTCAATAATATATTGATGAATTGCTGATATATTCTCAAAGCAAAAACGTGAGAAATACAGAAGGCTGCAGATAAAAAAAAAAAAAAATGAACAGCATAACGTTGAACACTGCTTCCCACAGGAAATCATTGCCAGTATGGTTTCTAAGTGGGTGCTGTCAATGATTCATTTGTTTAGGAAGATTTTTCCATTTTTCAACTTAGTGCAACCGTGAAGCTGGTATATATAATTTCTGGATGAATGGGGGTCTTTACCACACATCAGGAGGTGCAATACATGAAATGTTTTTTTTTTGTCCTTCTGAGTTTTAGATATTTTTTTTTATCCTTTCAGCTAGTTGGCTGTAGGAAGTTGTAGTTTTTAAAGTAATACCCCCTGAATAAGTAAAATCCACAAATTAGCTTAGAACACCAAAAAGCGAAAAGCAAGCAGCACATTCTACTGTACGACAATAAGGAGTCCAGAACCCAGGAATTTAGATCGTGTTTTTGTTCTTTAATAACTTTTAAACAGAACTCCATCAGAATCTAAAACTGTGCAAAAAAACACAGGTTTAAAAACATAAAATAGAATTGTGTGAACAAATTGGCAGTCCAAAGAAATGCTTGTATTCAAGAAATGGACCAGTCCTGTAAAACACTTGAAAAGATGGAAGACCCACAATGTTAAATCCAAAATAAATGCAAATGTTCATAGGTTCGTAGGTGTGTACTAGGCTAACTGCACTGGAGCCTATATAAGCCTAGCCCAAGAAATATAAAATAAATATAAAGTAACTGTTAGGCATATGAACATAGTACTATGTAATCTAAGGTTTTTGTCCTGCCAAAAAGCGCTTAATGGTAATACTGTCATTTAGCCCTAGGTGTCGATCAGCATTGTTTGATTTGCCAAATGGATTCAAAGAATTGAAGCTAAACATTGTAGTCCCCATTTGAATTCAATGATACTGATGGCATCCATGACAAAGAAACTAAACTTCATAAATGAAATACATGTCACAAAGTGTGGCTTGTGCATTGCTTATATCCTTTTGTTAAATGACAAAACTGTGCTCATAAATTCTATGGCTAAGTTTTCAAATAGTCTTCCCAATGTAAAAGCATCAACATGATTGACAAGTTGCAAGGTAAACAACCCCTTGTGTTTGACAGTTAAATCTGTTTTTGCACAAATCATTATATTTCATGTATTAATGCGTATACTTGAGGCATTATTAATAAAACAGCATTGTTTACATGTACCACACATAAAAGTGCATACAGTGCAGTCCTTTGTGTGTCCTGGACCATTATTTTGTTCAGAGATTTGAAATTATCAGTTCTTTTGTAGGTGAAAAGAGGGTATTGTCCCAGTGACTTAGTTAAGTCAAAATTGCCTAATATGGTCTTCCAGTTATCATTTAAAATATTTCTGATGATTGACATGTCAATTGTAATTGGAAGGGGAAGAGTTCCTCTCTATCCAATCATGTTTTGTTTTGAGCTGGTGGGTGTGGACACTCCAGCCAATGACTTGTTTTTACTGGTCTTCCTAAGGCTTGGTTTAGCTGTAGTAGATCTAAGCAATGAAAATTCTTGCTTGATTTTAGATTGCCAATCCAAATCGTAGCCTCTAGCAAAAAAAAAAAAAAAACTTCTTAAAGTCACTGATTCAGTATGATAGAAAGAATCATCACTAGTTAACCTACTCAAATGAATGAACTGACCCTTCACAACCTCTCTTTAAATGTGTTGTGGGTAAAGGCTTTGTTTGTGTAGATATTAATTGACAAAGGTATTTTTCATGCATATACTGCTTTTAATAGAGTGGTCCTCGTTGGTCATAGCCAGGGTAATGTCCAAAATAATTGATGTTTTTTTTTCTGAATCCACTTTTAGTGAATTTCAAGAAAGATGTACTATTATTCAGAAAAGTAAACAGCTGATCAAATTCTTCAATGAACCCTTCCATATAAAGAACAAATTGTCAATATAGCTAAGATAAAACAAGACATTTGAGACCAGAGAATGAGATTTTAAATGTTTCTGTTCCCAAAGTGCCATGACTAAGTTCACAAAGACAGGGCTACCCTAACCCCCATTGTCACTCCCATTTTTGTTTTAACAATTTACCAGAAAATGTAAAAAAGTTGTTGTCCAGTACAATGCCAAGGAGAATGCAAATCATGTTAATTAGATTATTTCCAAAATTTGTGAAACATGACAAATATTCCCTTACAAACTCAATGCCACTGTCTTGATCAATATAAGAATACAAGGAAACCACATCAAGTGAAGCAAAAACACATCCTTCTTCACTCCCTTTGAATTCCTGAAGTAATTTGAGCAGATGCCAAGAGTTTCTAAGATAATATTCAGATGCTTGTACAATAGGATTAAACTTGAAATCTAAATCTAAAAATATATAAATAGGCTCCATCCTGTAGTGGTCTGCAGCCAATATAAGTCTAAAGGAAGGTTTCTTGTACCTTTGGAATTCCAAGAAATATTTACCATTATTGGTAGTTTGACTTGCATGAGGGTGTAAACTTCCTGGTCTAAATCACCTTGACAAAGCAGATCAAAGAGTGTAGTGTCGATGTTCATAAAACAATTTTGAATTTTGTCTTTGGTGATTTCTTTGTAACACCTATTGTCTAACAACATATTGTGAATTGCCTGTGTGTAGTCCTTGTTGTTCATCAAAACTGTCATATCATCCCTGTCTACTCTTATTATTCTAATGTGTTTGTTAGTAGACAGAACCAAAAGAGCTTTTCGTTCAGTGAAAGAAAGGTTGTGTATCTTTGGCTTCTTGCCAAGTTTAGTCCTTAAATCAGCTTCACATCATTCTTGAAAAACTTGTAGGGTATTGTGTAAAGTAGATTTCTATGTATTTTTTCTTTTTGACATCTCAGAATTTACAATGAAGTAAGAAATGTCCTAAAGAATGTAATGTAAATTCAATTTTTGCATGTACAATTTAATGTCAGTGATCATTTTTGTGAGATCTGCCACCTGTGTAGGGATAAAAAAAGTCCCTTATTAAGCACTTTATCATGGTCAGAGTTGAGTACTAAATCACTTAGGTTCAGAATATCCATATTATAACTAATTTCTTCTTCTTGTTTTTCTCTCTTCCTTTCCCCTCTGTCTTGCCCCTGTTGGCCACTTGAGGATTCTGATACTCCCCGAAGGGTGTATTAAAAAAGGTGCAGGGAATAAGACAGGTGGTTGATTATTAACAAGGATCATGTTTTCTTATTGAGACTTCCACTGTCAGCTTCTGTCTTTGGACCTTGGACTTTAATGGTCAGTAGCACTGTCGTTTTGTCAATGATAGGCCTAGGTACAGTGGTATTTAATTTAGTTTCACTTAAAGGATAAGTTTCACCATTTTGATAAGCTATGTCTTTACAAAGACTGTTCCCTTTTCTCTGAATAATGGTGGCCATATGTCTGTCTGCTTTAATGGCTATACATTATATAAATTCTGAAAAAAGGTGAAGCTACAAGATTTCCTAATGTTGTTAATATTTCCATCAAGCACCTGAATTTCCCCTTTCAAAATGTCAATCTTATTTTTATAATCATTGATCAAAAGTTTTAGTAATCTAACTCTGGTGTCATTGAATAATCTTACTATGTCTTGATAAAGTCTCTTTCTGCTGTTAACTCCATTGGGAAACTTGTATATTATTAGCCCCAACAGAATACAATCTAATTGCACACATTCTTCTAAATACAGAATCTCATATTGTAAAGGCCTGCATCTAGTAGCAAGGTGTTAAAGTTTGTAAACATCTTTTTTTTGCATAATTCATGCTGATATTGTTGCCCTATACTAGTGTAATTTACAGGCACAACCAAACCATTGGCATTACATCCAGAAAATAGGTGTTCAGCAGTTTTTGAGATCATTTCAAAACAATAATTTCAAATCACTGTTTGAATGAAATAATGGATCAGGACACACAAATGGCGGTAGATGTTAACAGTGCAGTTTGATTAATAATGCCTCAAGTATACATGTATTAATGCTAGAAATATCATGCTTTTTGCCAAAAACAAATATAACTGTCAACCCAAGGGGTAGTTTACCTTGGAACTTGTGAATCATGTTTGTGTTTTTACATTGGGAAGACTATTAGAAAACGTAACTGTAGAATTTATGAGCACACTTTTGCCATTAAATGAAAGGATATCAACAATGCACTAGCCGAACACACTGTGCCATGTACTTCATTTAAGAAGTTTAGTTTCTTTGTACTGGATGCTGTCAGTATCAGTGAATTCACGGGGGACTACAAAGTTCGGCTTGAATGCCGTGAATCCGTTTGGCAAATCAAATTGAATGCTGACTTGAATGCCATGAATCCGTTTGGCAAATCAAATTGATTGCTGACAGACACCCAGGGCTACATGATGGTATTAATATTAAGTGCTTTTTGGCAGAACAAAAACTTTAGATTACATAGCTCTGGGTTCATATGCCTAACGGTTACTTTATATTTATTTTTTATTTACATTTACATTAATTTTGGATTTTAACACTGTGGGACTTCCATCTTTTCAAGAGTTTTACAGGATTTGTCCATTTCTTGAATACACACATTTCACTGGACTATCAATTTGTTTACGTGATTGTGTTTTACATTTTTAAACCTGTGCTTTTTGCACATTTTAAATTCTGATGAAGTTCTGTTTAAAAGTTATTAAAGAACGAAAGTGCTCAATCTAAATTCCTGGCTGCTGGACTCCTTTTTGTCATACAGTAGAACATGTTCCTTATCCCTCTGAATTTAAAAAAAAAAATCACATTGCCATCACAGTCTATGAACTGGATAGTACATACCTCTGAGATATTCTGTTGGAGAAACTTTGGAGAATTCCATGGTGGGCAAGAAAATCAAATCAGACAATACGTAAAGAAATAAATCCAAACTATTCACTGGAAGTCCTAATAGTAAAACTAAAGCTCATATACAGTGTCCACATAATATGAAGGCAGGATTCACTAGAAAATACATTGATGCTGAGAAAGACTGAATGCAATGAATCATTAATGTTGGAATGAATATGAATTTATAAGAATGTAACTAAGGTGCTCCTGTCAGACAGACCTGGGATATTATAGCTGCTGAGGTCACAAAAGGCCAGATTTGACTAAACAACAATAAATGTGTACAAACAGAGGGATAGATATAGATATAGATACAGATATAGATATAGATATAGGACAGATATAGACACAGACACAACCAATGTGTACACCTTTTTTTCTTATAAGGCATTTCATTAGATTTGCAATGACACAACAGCAGAATGTGGTCCTGACCAATACAGCAGTAACTTGATCACGCTACATGGGTTTCTCACCACTTTTACCAAACACAATATTTAGTAGTGTGTCCCCTTTGCCAATCTTAAAACACAGGATAGAATGCATAGTGGCTTTTGTGTTTGCATGAAGGTTTTTCTAATAGTTTAATATGTGCCTCCTTAAAAGGCTCTCATAACAGAAAACTCATAATAGTAGACTAACAGAGCTTATGAAATCTTGTGAGTTGGCTTGACACACCTGCCTTTTACTGATTGCCAACAAAGCTCTCTTGAGTCTTTCTATAGCAAGTATTGCCATCTCGGTGGCATCCCTCTTAAGACACTTCAAGCCGTGCCACAACTTTATATGTTTTAAGTCAAACAGTTCTTATCTTGCTGTCTTAGTCATGAAATTTACAGCCTTGAGTCTTTCCAGATGACTCTTACCATTGCTAAAAAACTCTTTTTTTTCCCACTGCCATTACAGTCAAAACTAGGCATGTTAATGAAAGCACTGAAGGCTTCCCCCATGAGTTGTATTGTCAATGTCTGAGCCCAGCTTGAGTGGTCCAAACTATCTTGGATGGCAATCCTATCACATGCAATTAGGTAGGCTTTTAGGTTTCCTTCACTGAATAGATGATTAAATATAGGATGCAGGCTTACTTCAGGGAATTCACAGCAACAGAACAATAAAGCACCATGGTAAGAAAGTTTTCCTTACTGGTGGGAATCATCCTCACTCAGTTTGGCAGTAACAACTAGAATGTGAACTTCAGAATTTTAAAACTGAGGTTTTACTTTTTCCCTGCATTTATAAAGTGTGATATTTCAAGCAGCAGAAAAAACACAGTTCAGTGAAACAAGTAATTTGACTGTCTAAACAGAAGAGGTTAGTCTGACTTTTCCTTAACAAAATAAAACATGGCAGCAGCATAGAATAAAGAAAACTGTTTAATCTCTCAGATACATAGATGGCAATTCTCAGGCTGGTTGCCAATAATAAACACTGATGCCGGTGGCCCAAATACACCCCCAGATGCTGGATTATCAATAAAAGTTTTTACCAGAAGTCTTTTCTCAGACACACTCAACATCTCCTTCAGCAGGACTTCCACTGGTGTTAAAAGTTTTTTTTCTGCAGATTTCCATGCCAGGCCATTTGTTTTCTACTCATTTCATTACTCCTTCATACATATGCTCCAGAATTTTCTTTTTTTGGATTCTTGTGCCAATAAATCCTGCTATATTGTTCTTGGTTTGGCATTAAAAAGATGCAGGTGTACATCCCACGCCAGTTTACTTCTCTTCATGTAACTCTTGTCAACGGTACCAGTCTTATTCCTTTCTTAACTCTGCTGTATAGTCATTGTTTGGTGTATATTTTTTTAATTTAAATTCTTCAATGTATATGTTATCTTGGTGTTTCTCTAATGTAAACACTTAATGTTTCTGATGTCTTGGTGTTCTTTTTTTCTTTTTTTCAGTAACCGTCAGTTAAATTTTCCCATACCAGACATTACGTCTACTGTATTCTAAAAAACTGGCTTTCACAAAACTGTGACTTATGCTTGCGTTTCATCCTACCAAGGTCTTGTAACTGTAGAAATACTACTCTCCTTATAGTACATTAACTTTATGTTTCAAAAAGATGTCACAAGTCCCCATGCAAAAGACGCCTGCATAGTAATCAGAGCTGGTCCAGCTTGCCCTTAGGTATGTATGAGAGATGCATGTGTTAATGTGGATGCATCCTAGATGGACTGGTGTACTGTCAAGGATTCTTTGCCTGCACACACTGCTTTTATATAAAGTCTCCTTCTTTTTATAAGTGAAACCTTAGGGAAAGAACAAAACACAGAGATTCAAGAAAAAAAAACACTGTAACAAGATGCAATCCAGTGTAAGTAAAGAAATAGCCATGTTAAAGTCCATACTCAAACCAACAATGCCCAAGCAAGCAACCTTTAATCAGCTACAAAAAAAAAAGCATAAAACTACTTTGTAGTACTGACCCGGGCAGTATCTGAAAATGGCCAGTTGTAATGTGTACCACTATGGAAAACAAATGTAAAATACAATTTGTTTGTTTTCCTGAAGTAAATTAGTAGCTATCACAGCAATGTTTTGCTAGGAACTTTTATAACAATTGTATTTTGGAGGTAATTACCAATGAGGTAGATGTAAAAAAAAGGAGAGTGCATTATGCATATGAATATTTATCTTTGATGGAATATTGACTGTTTAAATTTAACTCTGTTAGTATTTATGACCATAAAGATGGTTCACTGCTGCCTTTGCTTATGTAAGACACAGAGTTTGAGAGAAAGAGAGAGAGAGAGAGAGAGAGAGTGAGAAATTTAATAGATAATGATTTGATGATAAAGCTGATCAACCAGGCATCCAGTGATATTGCTGTCTTGTTACAAGCAACATCACTTGCTGATACGCCAGTTGAACAAGAGTGCACTCACCTTATTGGCAAGTGCTGCTGTGTTCTCAGGAAGAGCTGTCTGTTAAAATACCCTTTCTAAAGCTGTCATTTAGATAAATCAATAAAAATGAGTTGTGGTGAACCTTTTATCATTTTTCTACAGGTCAGCTCAGCAAGGATCCTGAAAAGTTTATCTGAAAGATACTCACATTTAAATTTAAATCTGATCAAGTTAATTAACATCTTCACACCAGGTATCTGACATGTAAAAAAGAAGCAATTTCTTTGAAAAATAGATGTTAAATTGCTTTTAATCATTTAGATGAACTTGGACTGACAAGAAAAAATAATAGAGATTGCAAAGCACTAAGGAAAGTTAACATTTAATGTCTCAAAGCTACATAATGTACATAAAAATGCTAAAGATAATTTAACCAACTGACTTGGTATTGATATGTGTTTTCTGTAAACAGCGGCACTGTGAAGAACACCACAGCTGATCATGAAAAATAATTCAGAAACAAAATTATATGACAGATAACTGTAATTGTACAGCTTTGAATAGTTTAATTATTATTAGCAACAGTGAAATAAAATGGAAAAATAACCCATGTACTTAATTTGTGTTTCACTGTTTTAGGACTAGATCGATAAACAAGCATATAGGAAGAAAATAACAAGGGAATGGGGAAGCAAAACAAGGGAGAGTAGCAGGGATAAATGTGCCAGATAAAGTCTAGTTAAATAAATAAACTAGCTAAAATCATGCTGAGAGAGGGATTAAGTCTTACAAAGTGCTCAAAGCAAAAGTGAAAGTAGTACTGTTTTGTCAGCCCTACAGCAGGATTTTACTGCTGTAAACTTGTTTATTCCAAGATGTTACTAAAGAAAGTCAATATTTCAAATATGGGTTCTGTTTCAGAACATTCAGACTGTGAGTCCTAAAAGTATGACAAGCCCAATTCTACACACGCAACAGTGAAGTACTAATTTGCTACACATCAAAAGCACTTTTGCAGGGGAGTGAGCACCCCTCTCACCACCTGATGTTGGGAGATTAAGCCCTCACATCCCCTTGCTTATGTATTTTATCTCTGAGACAAAAATACCTCTGGGAGGTGGAAACTGTATGAAATATAGACATTTTAGACTTAGTAAAAAATGCAATATCCTTGATTTTCAGGACTTCCATGACTGGGTCTGTAACATATAATGATAACTCTCAAATATGGAGTTTTATGGTATTTTTATAGCTTAGCAATAGGTTTCCTGGCTGTAACTTGTACTGAGAGTATTTTTGTGGTATTTCCTGAAGAATATCTAACAGGAGAATTTACACTTTTAGTAAAGGTTACTTTCAAAATAAGATTACTGGTTCAGTTAGAGTAAATATTTCATAGGACATAAGAGTAATGCTTCTGCAATTGTTAGCAACTGTGT
The DNA here is from genome assembly GCF_019279795.1 of Protopterus annectens. Lineage (NCBI taxonomy): Eukaryota > Metazoa > Chordata > Ceratodontiformes > Protopteridae > Protopterus > Protopterus annectens. The sequence goes on from NC_056735.1 coordinate 439,068,699, forward strand.
TTATTTGCAAAATAGATACTTATGGAGAAAGTAAACTCTTGTATAATATTTCTAATCAATCAATCATTCAATCAATTAAACAATCAATAAATAAATAATGTGAAAACTTCATAGTATTTATGTTGACTAATTTGAGACTAATTCAAGGATTGCTGCTGATTTTCTTTTTCTTCTCTTTGCATTTAGAAAATAGTGCTATGTAACAATAGCTCATAACGTCTCTTTTTGTGTTGTATGTTGGGATAGCCAGGCATTTTTCTCATACGTCCACATTCTCATTTAGGGGCCTCTCTACACATTCTAAGATAATATCTCATTCCCTTGGTACCCCCAAATTTTTCTATAACACATTTATGACTTGCCGATTACTGTTACTGATATATTTTAATCAACCTTTTGTCTTATATAAATTTCTAGTTAAGACACACTAATAAATGATGACTTTCTTGTTTTCTGTCTCTGATTTTTACCTAAGCTATCACCATGTGTCTATTTACTGTGATTATGTTTTATTAGTGCCACACCAGATAACCTGAAGTGATGCTGGCTGTTTTTTGAATTAAAGAAAAAAGAATACTGGGTTTAGTGCTTCATGAGGGAAGGACCATCTAATGCTTCAGATGTTAGGATGTCAAATGAACATACATACACAGACACACACGCACACATTTACATTCATGCATGCACACTCACATGTGTACATGTGCAAGCACATACATACTTTTTCGGACACTCAAAGACAAACTGCCCCCTCTCTTTTGTCTCTGCCTGTCTCTCCAATCTGGTTTATGGGCCTAGCTATGTAAACTGAGCACTAACATTATTTTTCCTCAAAGTGATATTTTTCAAAATGTCTCTTTTTTTCTTGATGGGTAAAACATGTCTGTTCTGTTCTCCCTTTTAAATACAAATTGGTATTAATAAAACACTCCATACAGTGTCAATAACTTACTCCTGGCAAAATGCTTATTTTAGACTGAAAACTTGAGCAGCTGTATTGTAAAACTAGTGTTGGCCCAATGAGATATATCATTTAAATCACTGATGGTGAGTAAACATGCAGCAAGACATGCAGAACCCTAAAGTTGGATTTAAGGGAGTTCATTACAAAGGCACAGCCAGCGGTTTAGACAGAATAGTTTATAGATATGGGTGTCATTTAAAGGCTGCATGAAGTGAGTCAAACAATACTACTTTTTAACATTAAGACAGTGATGGTTTCTTTGGAAAGAAGTGCACGTAGTCATGCAGTTGTTTAATGAAACCTAAACTGGCTGTAAAACAGATGTAGTTATTCCATTTGGCTTCCCTGCACCTCGTTGAGCTTAACCTGCTGAGGTGTCGTCTGGCTGAGTTCAGCATGAAGTCCATCTCCCCAATCACTGTTTTCTGTTGGGAATCACTACTACACAGTTTTGAAGTGTTCAGCAGCAGTGATTCCATTCTTTTGAGCTATTTCTCCATTCTTTGTATTTGTACAATCATGGAGTTTGGGAATAGGCTCTTTTACTCACACCTGGGCAAACTGGGACTTTCCCCCTGAAAAAAAAAATCACATTCTTTTTTACTTAGATGAGATTATGATTGGTTGTTTTCATCCAGTTGCAACCTCATCCAGATGTAAATTAATGATTCATACCAGATGATAACCCATCTACAAGTGGCAGTCTGCATAGCAGTATGTGAACAGGCTTTACTTTACCAAATGACAATCTTCCTTTCTTGGGAAAAATATAATGTTTTTATTTTAATACATGTTTCATTTATAGTTATGGTTCTGTTAACATACTTGGTAAAGATGAAAGAAGAGTCATTTTAGTGTCCCTGGTATCTGAGCAGAGAACCCAATACAATAATATCTAGAGGTAAAGCAATCAAAGAAAGTCTGAATTAATAAGGGGTTTATAGTGTTTATAGATTAGTACTAAGCTAACTGCCCTTGCGAGCCATTTTAAGCTTAGCCAATTATCCCTTGGGAGACTCAAACCCTGCACCTTGTGTTTGCAAGGCAAACACCTTAACCATTAAGCCACCCTCCCAAACCTTTTGGAAGAAAGCTAAGTAGAATTTACAAAAGGCATGTATTTTTCTTTCTGCAATTTGAACCTCAGTACCATATGGATAATAAATGACTAACAGATTCAAGTTATTCTTTTGTATTCTGTTCCATGAATGATAATTAGTACAATTATATTAGATCTACAGCATATAACGTGTTGATCTTTACAAAGACTAAGTGTTGTGTTGATGAAAAATGGATCCTTCTGTTATTACACATTAGAGAAAAGTCTTTATAATTTTTACTATTTGTTCAGTGGTACATTAGGAGTACTAAATAACAAGCATGTTTTTGTAATGTCAAGACACTGAAGCAGCTGAATAATTGCTGGGTTAAAAAGATCATAAGAAATTTGACAGGAAATGTTAAAACTACACATTGCAAATGGAATGGCAGTCGAAAGCATGTCAGGGATAAACACAAAAATGCAAGGAAACAAATGTAAAGGCTCATGCCTGCAAAATGAGAACAGTATAAATAGTGATGCTAATTCAAGGATAAACAGATCATGTAGAAGCTGACAATGATTAATGACTATGGCTAGAATTATAGAATGTGCATGGAAGTGATTATAAAATCACATGGGATTCGAAAAAGGTAGTGTGGTTGGAAGTAAAAATGGAACTACATTCAAGAGCTGAGAGCCAGTAATTTTTGTTCCTGGTCATAGGTCAGTAACAGGCAATCAGTCTGAAAATCATTAGAGGCCTAGTGAAAAGCCTATATTCAATAGTCCCTTCCAGCCTCAAGGAGGGCAAGAAAACACAAACCATGTGAGAATTTCAGTCTGCCCATCCAATTATCTGTGTGAAGATGGCAAGAGAGCTATTCTGAATGTAGGGGGCGTTTCTTTCAGAGGTGACGGATATGTTAGGATATGAATATATGATCCCAATGTGTCTTATTTATCTGTTGACGAAGGGACTGTTCCTTTAACTGGGTATAGGAAGTCAAAGAGGTTTGGAGTTTTAATGACTCAATGGCTAGACACAAATCTACATGAGGGAGGCGATAAAAAGACAGTACAAAAACAGGGCTGCCAGTCTATTCTGTTAACTAAAATTTTTGATATTTTTAATTGAGCCTCTGAAGACTCTCAAGATGACCAATATTTTTGGGCAAATACATGCCAAAAAGTGCATTAAGCTGATAATGAATCTGATAAGATACAGGTATAGGGGAGCTAAAACTTCTTTAGATTTAGTGGAGATACGTTTGGAAATTAGATGCAACAGATGGCTTTCTGAACAATGGAGGAGGCAGCCATGATGGTCAAATGATAAAGACTTATCAGCAATAGTACCTAAACCCATATTCACCCATCTATCTACAATCCCTTTTTTCCTGGACCATGTGATAGTGTCTAAATGTAGGGTATGAATCATTCCTGTATGGTGCACGAAAATGCTTTGTTTAGCAAAAGAAACTGAATTTGTTTTTACATTTAATTTGCGATCATTGTCTTTGCACTTGTTGTTACAGCAGTCTAACCCTACACTCTAATCCCTGGTAACTACCATACTGACAACACATTCCAGAGATTCTACCTAGTAGTCAGGAACAGAAGGATCATAGGGACACACATAAATAGTAATCTAGCTTTTGGCCATCACATATCTATGGTAGTGAAGAAACAATTATATGTTATGCAACTTATAAACAGAAGTATGGTATCTACATCCAAGGAAGTCATTGTTGAAATGTACCTGGCCTTCATCAGACTTATTGAGTACAATGCCCTCTTTATTATGTACATAACCAGGCACATACAGCAATTGAAACACCCACAGAGTTTCTCATTAAAAAGCTCAGTGTGTAAATAGCATGTTCTACACAGACCACCTCAAGGCCTCATCCCAGTATTATGTCTTCTACAAGCTGGCATACAAGGTATTGTTGGACCCCACTATGATGGACCTCTTGTATATCCGCAAAACAAACAGCAACAGAATTACCTGTTCTTAAACCTTGCCTGTGATATAAATAGAATTTGTTGGAAAGGTAGGTATGTATCTCAGAGACTACCCCTTCTCTGGAACAAGCTCTCAATCCATGTGAGGCAGAGGTCTTCCCTAACCCAATTCAAGTATAACCTGAACAGCTGAAGTACCAGAAATTCACCCCTGGTTTGGCACCTATGTCTCTAATGGACACAGGCAGCCTGTAAATGGTTCATCTCTCAGGCCCCATGCTTGTAAATGTTTCATCTCCTAAGATCCTGCTTACGCTACCAAGGGTACCAGAACTTATCAGAGATTTGGGATGTATGGCTATGTTTAAAAAGGTCCCAGTGGTCTTTAGTCTAGTACACACCTATGAACCTATGAGCCCATTATAGAGCAACTGGGAGACATTGAAAGATTGAATAACACCACCTAACTTATAATTACCTGCAAACTTTGATGACGATATGATAGAAATGTTGTTCTGAAGTCCCCACAAAGAGATATCAAGTAGGAGAGGACCCAGTACTGGGCTCTGTTGTGTATCACTGCTAACGTTTTTTGCTTTCAGAAGTTGCACCTGTAACTTTAACCACATGGGTTCTGTCAGACAGCCAGTTAGCTAACAGTTACCAGTAGTTTGTTATAACTTGTAATTTAGATTTACAAGTCTGTCAATAATGCCTACATGGGAAATAGTTTTAAAGGCCTTGGCCATGTCCAAATATGCTGCATACGATACATAGACACAATTTACTGTTGTGGTTATTTTTACAAAGAAATTGAAAGATTATCAGAAAATATTCCCTAAAATATCACCAAATGATACATAATTATACTTATATATCTATGCAGGTCAGAAAATTGCTCCTGAATGTAGAATTGATAGAGCAATGACTTGCAATGGAAAAGTGCAAATGCTAAATGTAATTTTGCAGATAAGGGTAAGATTTGCAATTTTTAATAGCGGTAAGACACACAAAAAATGACAGAGTGCATTCCAGCAATATATTATATGTCATAAAATGTCAGTAAGAAAGGCAAAGCTGAGATGTTACTGCAGATGCTGTCTAACTAAAACCATACTTTTATATCAAATAAATTGAACTTTAGAGGATAAATAGGCCATACCAAATATGACTGTTTTGCTTGTATGCCAGCAAAGAAACATACCTTCTCTGAGGGTTGCTGTAGGTGATCTTCCTCAGCCAGTTTTTGCACTCACTGGGGAATACTCAGCATGGAGGAATGAATGGTTCAGTGTCATAGGGAGAGGCTAAAGGGCTCACAGAATAGCTTTCAATCTGCAGACACAAAAATAGGAACAAAGACCCCTGAAAAATAGGAACATATAGCTACAAATCTGGACATCTAATTAGCAGAAAATTTAATACCAAATAGCGCATAACTCTTCACAATTCCTTTATTGAATGTGGAATGCTACTCAGAAATACGTTTCAAAAACAGAATGCCAAAAATGATGGAAAAATATAAGCACATTATCAAAGAAACAGTGTAAAATCTATAGACTTCAATGAATGGTACCACAAAATTTACTACACAAGTTAATTTATTTTAGCTTCTGAAAGAGAGAAGTGTAAGATATATGTCCTCTTCCTTTAAATTATTGATGCCACTAGGATGTTGGTCATATAATGTGTTTTTTTTTTGTGTGCTACACAGATTCAGAAATCATATGTGATGAGGAGAAGTCATGTGAAGGGGTAAATCAAGCCTGATACCACCAAAAATAGGGGCGTCCTGTGCAGAGGTAAATCAGGCCTGAAAACAAGAATGTTACTCCAAAATAGGGACAGCTGAGAGGTCAGGTTGGCAAACAAGCTATCAAAATGCATATAGAAAAAAAAAATAAGCAAAGACTGATCCTGAGCAATGTGCTGACACCAGGATAGGTTCGGAAGCATGGGAGCTCATTCTTTACAATCTCAAGTATGGCTTCAGTGTCTAGGGTTCAATCTTGAGTTCTGGTCACAGTCTCTTAAGTTTTGCATTTCGTCGTAATGCCCACTCTTGTTTTCTCCATGTATGCTGGTGCCCTCACACCTTTGAAAAATATGGCTGAAAAATCCATTGTCGTCAATTCAATTAACCAATTAACAAATGGGTAAATTACTATTAAATAGCCGTTAAACTTACATTGTGCCATATATCTTTAGAATAAATGTGCAGGTACAATTAGAAATGCAAATGTTAGAAATTGCAGGGCTTTTATCAAAACTAAAATAAATTTTCTGGTCACCATGTACACAATATAATAAGGACATAGAGAGGAATTGTGTGAATATATGTAGATTCTAAAATGACTATAAGACCAGATTTGAATATTGTGCAATTTTTGCTACACCAGGCTGAGGAAATTTTGCAGCCATTAATGTGGAAGGAGCTTTACAAATACTTGCCTGACATGGACTTGCCTGCAAATGAAAATGGATGTATCCTTCAAGCAGTTTATGACTATTAGTTATGAAGTTACATTTAAAGACAGTAATCTTGTTTGTCTTGCAGCATCCATCCAGTTTTATGAAAAACGGCAAGTAGCATGAATCCTGAAGGGTTCCTAATATGTATTGATGCTACAGTGATTTCCTTGTAAAAGGCAACAATGATGAAGACCACGAGTGAGCTCTGAAAAGTTTGAAGCAATGCTATAAGAGTATAGGTTCTGTGCTACCAGAAGCAATCTCAATTTTCTAAAGGAAACCTAGCCTATAGTGGTTAAGTGGTTTACAAGAATGAAGTCATAAGTCACCAAACATGAGGACAAAGCTTCACAGGCTTCACAGTATACCACAACAGAACATACTTAGGTGAGTTAAATGTCTAGCACTGCATTCTATTAAAAACTTCAGTGGTTACTGACCCAGAGTGGGTTCACAAAGAGTAGGTCTATGCTGTCCTTCATTTTATGGCTCTGGCAATACTCCAGTAAAACAGGTTCGGGATGGCACGGAGACATCCAATGCATTTATTTCAACATCTCTGATATCAGCTGGCCACACTAATGCCTGAACTCACAGGGATGTCCTGAGCTAGGGAGAGAAGAAGCTCCATTAGGAACATCAGGATTTGGATGGAAAGAGATTTGTGTTGTTAAAATATTAAACTCATTTTAAGCCACTAATGTACAGCATTTAATATTCTATTTTATTTAAGGGAAAGGCATCTCATTGTGAGAGCAGCACATCTCATAGAAACACATTCTTATGTCACTGACTATGAATAGATAAAGCTAAACTGTATCTGTAGCTAGATCAAGTGCCACATTTTACATTTCCCTACTTGTTCCCACCAAGAAGTGTTGCAACCAAAGAAAAAGTCCACCAGTTTTGAAGATACAGTTTTGAAGATATACATAAAAAAGTTCTCCATGCTGATGCTATCATGTTTCTACGTAAGACAGCTCAGAAACTGTGGTGGAGGGCCAAACTAAATTCTTGCTACAGTTCTTAACACACGCACACACACACACACACACACACACACACACACACACACACACACACACACACACACACACAGGCAAGCACGGACACATGCACGCACATACATTCGCTCATGCACACACACACACACACACACACACACACACACACACACACACACACACACACACACACACACACACACACACAGCACACATGCACTCATGCACACACACACACACACACACACACACACACACACACACACACACACACACACACACACACACACACACACACACGTACACTCATCTGAGAATATTGTAGCTTAAATGACATTGCCACCCAGTAAGATCGACCATACAACTGATTTACATGGAGTAATCACTCCTCTATAGTGCTATTCATGGGCCATGGCAGCTTGTATCTGGGGCAACCACCCCACCCGCTTCACCCAGGTTACTGCAATGGTCAGTGATAAAGATGTTGCACTGCCATTTCGACAAATGTTATGCCACAGTCACTGAACAGATACCACCATCTTTAAGAGAGATAGATAAGCCAGAAATGGTCTAGTGTTGTGAAAAACACATACATTATTGCATAATACTTACATAAAGAGGATTCTTCAATGTAACCTATATTTGTAGCTAGGAAAGACAAACTGCCTGCATGCCAGGGTAATCTAATGCGTGAGCGTGTTGAGAAGAATTCTTCCAAGTTACATACCATAATGTTAGACAGTACTAGAAAAGCCCATCTGGGGACTGTCAAATAAAGTCTCTTTCTCATTGAGCTGTATTGTGACAAAATATAAAAATCAAATCGAAGAGTTATCTGGAATCTATATCAGATGCCAAATGCCCCAAACTGCACTACCACAAATGAAATAAGTGCACCCATCAGAATTGTCATCAGCTTCATTGTGATGTGTTCAGTTTACTTTTGTGGCAATCCTCATCTACATAGTTATTTTAATGATGATGAATGTATGCTGCCGATGGCCAAAGGCCATCTATATGGAATCCATCATCCAAGAGTATTGTGGTATTATGGATACTATAATTTTTTTGTATCATTATTAGCCCCTGTGCTGCAGACCATCAAGACTCTAAGGGACCATCAGCCAAGCAGCCATTATGGGACTTTGTGTTCTTGCCAGCATCCCAGCAATGACAGCAGCTTTCACTTTTTAAGTAACTCCTGCCTATGGTAGTGATATAAACACTCATGTAACTGCAAGGGACATCTATGCATCCTCAATCTGTGCATACATGCATGCTCCTACATATTTACTGATTGAGACTTCTATTGTAGACTTGGACAGCCATGCCTACATCCACTTAATCTGGTTTCTACTGCCTGATGACTTTTTGGCTCTTCAAGAGGGTCCCATCAGTTGAGCTGTGATACAGGGTGGGCAAGAAACATCATCCAAGGGCTAGCAGTCCATACACATCATCACTGCCTGCTTGTCAAGCATCCAAACAGCTAGTCAAACTCAGATCACATGCTAAATTAAGAGTTTAATTTTCTATATGACTGAAGAGAGTTATTTCCCAAAACCTGACACTGCCCTACACCTTCACTAATTACTACTCTGATATAACTCTTTCTCCTTTAGTTTACTTACTGAACTGCAGTACTGGCCCTGTGTACTATAGTTGCATACCTATATTTAACATAAGGACTTCACAGGGATCAATTAATTATTCAGACTATGTGGCAAGAACCTATGCCACTTACATGAGTAACTTCATTATCCTAGCTTTATATCCTGTATTGTTATAAGTGTACAAACCATTTTATCCTTGATGTTGTAATCTAATAATGTATAAAAAACAACAACAAAGGGTACATCCAAAGGCTGCAATAATCACCGTGACTCCAGTCTTCACTTCAGAGTTTTAATGAAAAAATAAATCCAAAAGTAAGTGCTTTCACATTCTACCAAACGTTTCATCAGACTTCAATAAATCAATGTTGAGGTCTAACCTTTATATAGTATGATGTTCTTCAATTAAATTATTAATTAAACAATCAAAATGACAATTGATACTTAAGATTTAAAACACATGACAAATCAAGTAAACATTGCAGTACTGGGGAAGAAGTTCTAGCGTATGACCACGAACTGAAAAATGGCACAAAGAGCAAACTGTTCCAAGCTCAGGCCATACAATTTATATATATGGTGTGTGAGATGCTTTGTGAAGTATGAATATAAAACAAATCTGAAGTGTCCAATTAACTGAAAACTTAGTACCTTTTGCAGCACAGTTAAACTTTGAAAGCCCTTCATTTGACTAATGCTATACCCCAAAAAGGATGAATGGCTAGTTGATTATCCAAATAATGAAAGAAGGAAAGTGCTGTAACCTAACTATGATGGGTGATAAAGGCAGTACCCTATAAAGGATAAAGGAAAAGTGGCTTACTCCAACAAGTATAGATGACAGATAATGTAGTCCAAGAAAAACAATGACAGATGGCTTTCTGCAAGAAGAATGGATGATCAGATTATTATAATAATAATGGCTGTACATTGCCATAACAGTAGAAGGATGGATAAGCATAGCTGTACCACACTATCCATGAATGACTCATCATACATCATAAGATGGATGGTGGACTCATGATGCAATGTAAGTGTAACGGATAACCACTTTCATTTTCCATGATCATTTGATTTCACTGAAGATGATAATTAAGTCCAAATGAAAGGCAATATTATGCAGGCCGAGATACCTAATGAGCTGTTATCAGTTATAACTCTAAAATAAATTACATTATCAGCCATTATTCAGAGTACCTGAGGAGACTCATGGCAATGTATGAATCTGTAGAGGATCAGCACTGTCACATGAAATGTAAGTATGGCAGTTACAAGTTTAGACATGGTGGTGTCATGCTTTTAGTAAAGTAGGAAGCTCATTTTGCCAAGGATGTTAATAAATGAATCCCATGTCTTAATATCTGCTTTTTTTTCTGTCACAATCATCTTTTCATCTAAGATCTGAAATCACTGTTTGATTAAGTGAGTTGTGACTTGGAGAGGAACAAAGTCAGCTGGCCTGCAGGGAAGTGAAATCTTTCAGATTGTTTTGAAACTGATGATGACTGGAGGCAACAAACAAATGCATATTGTAAATCAGTTACTTTATAAGTAACAAACATTATTCTATGTGTGTGTTTTATAAATAATGTAATATAGGTGATTTTGACTCCTGTGAGTGCTTTCAATAGCTCAGGAATATACCATCCTTTTATAGTATCTTTCTTCACATGCTGTTTTTATTTCATTTCCCATTTCAGTCCTAGTGACACATTTATTTTACTTCTACTGTAAATAACTGGAATGACTGATAAGTTAGCCATTGTTATTTGCTCAGTCAAAGACTTTGCTAAGAGTATCAGGTTTTGCATTCTGACAATTCACCTGCTCTGAAGTGTCACCAGGGCTAGTTCACTGTTTCAGATAATGTCAGCAGAATTCAGTTAATCCTAATTACTTCAGTTGTATCTCTATCACTACTGACTACAGTGGTTCATCTTTTTCCATTTCTACAGCATTTAGCTTTCCTGTTGAAAAGCCTTACTGATATGCACCACTTATATTCTCTTGGCATATATTCTCTTGAAGACATTTAATAGATATATACCAGCTGAGTGACAAGAGTGAAGAATAACCAATGAACCTGGAAAAACAATGTCTTATAGAAATGCTACACCACCGTAATATACTTTTCTGAATTCCAACAAATTAATTTAATCAATTCATCTAGCATTTGGAATCCATAAATATCTTACTGGGGAAAATGAACAGTATAAAATAAAGAATGCCTTGTGGCAATACAATCACTGCATTTACTGACTTCTTTTTATCCAGAATTTATAAGACCTAGGCTGCCCCAAGCAAAAACATATGGTTCATATCAATAGTGATATCCATGAGTTTAATTTCCAAACTGCTTCTGCTAATGTACTCCTAGAAATCAAAGTTTATGGTTCTGGCTCCAAAGACAGCCAAGCCTAAGCATTCATAACAAAGCTGTCTCCCTACAAATTCAAACCAATCTGTATAATTCTCAACATAAATCTACAGGAGGAATATGAACCTGAAATGTAAGAATTGCAAATGTAATTATACCTTTCAAATATGATAAATAGGGCCTACTATTAGATTAGAAATGCAGGCTTTAGGTGTCTACTACATATGATTTCAGAAAGTGTTTGCTTTAAACAGTTATTCTCTTTCAGCAGCAACGATCTCCTCAAAACCAGCTTGGATTCAGTTTGGGACGTAGTATCTAAACAGCTCTTATTAAGTTAAATAATTTTGTCTCTGCAAGTCATAGCAGAGGGCATCAAACTGTTTTAATCTTTATAGACTTCTGTAAAGACTTTGATCTAGTCAATCATGCTCTTTTGCATTAGGCTTCTGAGAAATTTGATGTAGCCAATATGCGCAATGCTGGTTCTATAGCTATCCTAAATTCTGCAGTCAGTCCAACACTTGGCAAAGTCATGTGCCTACTTCTTTAAAATTAAATCTCAAAGTACACCAAGGATCAATTCTGTGACCCAAAAAACAACATTAAGAAATAAATGCAACTAAATACATACCAACTGTTGGTAAAAATCGATTTTTGTGCATACAGCTTCCCAGATTTAATAATCTTTTATGAAGACATACTGAATTCTGGGTGCTAGAAACATAATTAATGGATTTAAACAAGGTGTTTGCTTTGTGTTCCCTTTTGTGTCACATCTTCTTCTCAGGCTTCAACAACAATATAAATTATTAAGCAAAAGGTATATTTTTAACAAAGCATGCAAATTCCTCAACACTACTGCACAGTGCATGTTTATATATATATATATATATATATATATATATATATATATATATATATATATATATATATATATATATATAATTTATTAGCAAATCTCCCAGATGGCTTCATTTCCCTTAACAAGTAAACTATTAGTAAGGAAGCAGTTTAATGAAAGGATCTGATACACCAGACCACAGTCAACAGGCCACAGCTTATGGCTTCTATTTATGTGGTGCCAAAGTTGTCGAGTTAGTTAATACTTAATTTTGGCAACAAAAGACTTAAATGCTGACTCAGTTTATAAGTCAGCATAAGTTAAGATAAACAGCCACATGCCATAAGGAGCAAAGCATCTTCATGCTTATAGTCCCCATCCCAGATTCAATGCCAGCAGTTACAGTCTCATTTTCATGGAGCAGACTATGCTTTCTGTAGGCATTGCACTCTGCCATATGTATGTACCACTTATTAATATGCCAAGCAAAGATTGTAGCAATTATTGCTTTCTCCTCAGAAAAATGAGTCACTTAAGTTCAATTTGAGATTTCTAACCAAAACTATGTAGTAACTGTCATTACGTTTGCCTTTTTACCTGGTACTGTCACAGAAGTTTGTCTTCGTCAGTACCCATTGTTTTTAGATAATGAATGCCTAGTGTACTGGTAAGTGATTGAATCAAACTGTTTTGAACTGCACAGACTACCTGTAAAGAAAGAGCATTAACATAATCCTTATACATCTGTCATAGCACGTAGTTTTGCTGTGTTTGTGTCTACTTCAACAATATTGCAAAGGACTACCTGGCCTGAACTGCATCTTTTATTTATATCAGATGCTGCAGAGGAAGAAACTATGCCACAGATCATCTAAATGAAGCTTTTAGTAGTTTAGTAGTTTCTGAACTGCCTTTGACACATGACCCCTCATCTTAACATAGGCAGAGATTTTGAATGAATACTCATCTTTAGAAATTACTTACAAATTGTTAAAATACTTCTTCTGTTGCTAGGATTTGGTGTAACATACTTTCAAGTTCAGAGATACCTTTATATTTTAGTTTTGATATTCCAGAAACTAAACACAAAAAATACTGCACATTAATGAATTAGTGTAGCTTTTTTAAAGGAATTCCTTTGGTCTGTTCTTAGCATAGACATTCAGAAATGCAGTTTTTAAGGAAATGTATTTTGCAACCTGTTTATTTAAAATCCACATTTTGCCCCCTTCTCGTTGCTAATTTGTATGCAGAATAGAGCTTTATATTGTATTCATGCATTCAAATAAAAGTGTATTTTGGTCCTGTCATAGTCTTAAGAATACTTAATGTCTTGATGTAAACAAAATCACAAACCAGCAAATATTAGGGTCTCTGTGCTCTCCTCAGTAAATATTATATGACATTGAGTAGGGAAGCTAGACCCTAGAATAGCTTGCCAAAGCCCTGTGTGATTCGTAGGCAACAGTACACAAGATAAGACAACATTTATAGGCCAGAAATATGCAGTTTTTCAACCCTGTATCACATTACCCTGAAGTAATGGGGCAATCAATTGCACACATATAGAAATTTAGACACCACCCAGGGAATGGTATGCTGTACATAAACAGAAAGGGGCTCCACTCTATTAACTGCCAATTTGTGTGTAATGCCAAGGGAATCATCTTCAGTGTGTGTGCTAGCAACCCTGGCAGTTACCACAACTCACATATCTGGCACACCTCCTAACTGTATCAGATGTTAGCTAAGGGGGATATCCCAAAGGGTCATTTACTGGGGGATGCTGGTTATGCATTGGAACCATGGTTGATGACACCCATCAAAAATGCACACACACCTGCTCAGGAACAGCATAATGAGGCACAGACTCAAACCATAACTATCATAGAGTGTGTGTTTGGGCTGTTAAGTCACAGTTTTGGTGCCTACCTCTGGGGGAGCCCTGCAGTACAATCCATGGACATGTACTGAAATATTCGCATTATGTGCCATGATACACAGCATCATCCTTAGAAAACAGCTTTAGAGGATCAGCAAGGGGAAGGAGCACACATCCCACCACCAGTGCAGGACTGGCCTTTGGTTAATTCGTACCCTAGGAAAAATAGCTCTATGACACCTCCACACACACCACCTGGTGCTCCCATCCTGGCCTACCTTAACCATCCAAATTACATTTTTTTCTCCGTTTTTCTCACAGTTTGTCTTACTCTTCAGTTTTTTTTCTTTCTTGTATTTATTCAACAGATTTTAAAGAAACCATTTCTTTACTGCAAAAAAGTAAATAAATAAATACTGGAAAAGCTTCCCTGCTAGATCAGTGCCCTAAGCAGCCACCTAGTTGGCCTATGCCTAAAGCTGGCTATGCACCAATGACAAGGTCACCATGGCCACATGCAGATGAGGAGTCAAAGAGGGAACCAGTAGCTGTTGTGGGTGTAGACAAATGTAGGCATGCTAAATATGCCCTTGCATTGGCTAAGAGACAACACAAAGCACACTCACTCACCACTAAGGGCCTAACACCTTTCTCCTATGCACATACATATACTAACATTGATGCCAGGCAACTCTCACAACATTTACCTTACCATATATTGACTGTGTACTGTCTGCATCAGACAGAGTCAATCCTGAACTAAAACTGTGGCAGCCGATGAATTTACAAGGTAAGACCTGAACCTGGAGTGTATTGTGTAATAATATGAATGAGTGGCATATCCTTGTATTTCATTACTTTGGTACTGTAAGCAAGTAAAAGCTAGGAGATTTGTACAGAAATGAACTTAACGTGACAGCAGGGACTTATTTGACATATATGTGTCCATTATTAATTAGTAGGTCTTAGGCATCAAAGATTCAAACAGTCATACCTCTCAAAAGTACTGATGATTACTGCATGCCCTAAGTTTAGCCCCATACCACTGTACTGGAAAATCATAAAAGAGAAAAGTTAGAAAGTAATGGTGGACATTACAGTTTCAGACTTCACAACCCTCACAAGATCACTCACAAAAAGTTGGTAAATGTTGGTGCTATCAACTGTCTAACGTTTTAAGGCCAATATAAGTCAAAGGTACAATTACCAGTTCAACACCACAAATGCAGATATACTAAGCACTAAGTCAGCTGTGCACCCTGAGCATCAGATGCAAAGTTTATGTATACCTGAATCCAAAAGATAGAAAACAGGGATATGACAGAGCTGTCACTTGAACAGGGTGTTGTGTATGTGTGTGTGTGTTTGGGGGCAGGAAGCCTAGGCTGACACAAAAGGTTGGTGAGTGTGTGTGAGTAAGAAAGAGAAGCAGGCAGACATTTAAATAAACCAACAAATGTCCAGTGAGACAAAATGAGTTTTAAACTGTATGACTGATCCATGTAACTGTTGTGTGTGTGTCTGTAGGGGTGCTCCAGGTGAAATTGGTATGTGAGTGTCTGCTTGAACACAGCCAAACTCTGTGCTAGCTCTGCGTCTTGGTATGTTGGACTAGTGAGCCATGCATGGTAGAGTTATCAGTTCATTTTTGTCATCCCCGACCATGAGACCTGGCTCTGCTGGGAGTCGCACTGCACATCCACGCCCATGGTCAGATGCACTGCTGCTATCTGAATGTGATGGATGTCTACTGGATGAGGTCCCTTCATGGGGATGCCCAGGACCAAGACCCCATGGCCTGCCATGTCTGGATGTGGACAGCTCACCCACTGATGGACCAGTGGAAATACTACCACTATTGTAGCAGTCAGGCAAGACCATATAGGCTAACAGCAGATGATGTCCCTGACCTATGCCCACGAGGATGCCGTTCCTCTCCCAGCAGATGTTCCATCACAGACAAAGCTTGTTCCATGACAAACACCCCTCATTCCATCACAGACACTCCTCATTCCAATGTGTCATTCATCTCATCCATTGAATCAGAAACACGGTGGAGGCAGTCATGCATGTCAGCCTGTACCACATCTACAACCCTGTTGGTTGCATCTATGGAAACATGCCTGTGCCTCCATGTCCACAAACATACGTTGAGTGTCACGGGGAGTGACAGGTGGATCAGGTGGAGGAGGGACAGCAGGCCTCCTCTGAGCATTGCTAACAACCCTCCTGCGTAGCACCTCACCCACACTTTGACTGCAGCCAGAGTCAACAGGCGCTGATGCCACAGTAACCACACTTCCATGATCAATGGCCTCTCCCTCCACTGTCAAATATGTAAGAGCTCACTGGAATGGGTAGGTGTAGTTTTAGCGGCTATATCCAACGGAATTGCAGGGGATAGCTGTATGTCAACCTCAGTGTCAGATTCATCCTCTGCACCCCCTTGACTGTGCCAGTACTTCTTCACATTATCCAAGCCTACTGATACACTGACATCAGGTGGTGGAGGTCCCCCATTTTCACTGTCAGGATCACCTGTGATAAAAAGCAACAAACACAGGAAACAATTACTACCTACACTGCTATACAGTGGCGGCTGGTGACTTCAAATCAAAGGGGGGCTGCAGGAGCCAGCTGAATGGGTGGGGTCAAGGGGAAGGGGTGTGGCCAACCAGAAAGGGGAGGAGCTATGCTCAAAACCACAAAAACTAACTTTAATTAAATACACTCCCCTGGGTGGCATGGCAAACCATCATTTTGAGAGTACAATCAAGACAAAAATAAGTGTAGAAGAATAAAAATATTTCAATGCATTGGCTGCATGACAGCTTACTTAATATCTAGATGGAAACAAAAGGTTGTGAGGCATGAAAAAATAAATTACTTTTTAAATACATTACTGGAATGCCAGTCAAAATCAAGTACAAGCAAAACCAGAAGCACTCAACTCAAGCCGCTTCTCCTTGCACTGCATTTCTAATTATAATTTATATTCTGCTTTATTAAAGTGCCAAGTAACATGCTGAAAGTAGAAATCTCTGTGATGCCCCCACTTGTAAAAATGTTTCTTATCCAAAAAAGACCTGCTGCCTGACAACTATCTACTTGTTTCATGGGGAAAACATGTAAGTAAAAAATGAAAAGCAAACAAGAAACAAGCTTAAGATACATTGCTTAAAGGATTACTGTACAGGTTATGGACCACACATGATTGGCATTCTGTTTAGTTTACGGGTAAAGTCTGTAGAGATGACTGGAAGTCTCCAACAAGTGTAATGAGCTTTTTAAAATAATGGAATCCTGTCCTTTAATACCCAAGGCTTATACATTATCTAGTCAAGTATTCTCTGCATGGCAACAACAGAAAGGCTTTCAGTGTTGGCAATTCTTTAACAGTATGCTTATTAAAGCTTACTTGCATCTTATGATCTCAGACAAGCTTACATTATGGTCATTTAAAGCATTGCTACTTAAACACAGAGCAACAGTCACTTTGAGTAATTCAACAGTACAAAAATATGACAGAAACCAGACCTTTCTGCAAAGTCAAGGACAGATGAAAAGCCACTGTAGTACTTGTGTCTACCTTGGATGGGGGAGACACACTGCACATTTACACTGCATAACTACTCCTTGCCTTGCTTGGACACATCCAGAGTCAGTACATGGTGGAGTGGGGTGCAACAAGTATGTCACAATTTGAAATGTCTCTGGCTGACTGTGATGGCCCTGACACATGTGTCATACCTCTCAACCTCAGAGCAAGAAATCTGGACAAAGCCATACACAGAAGTGGGACAAATGCCCACAAATAAGGACAATTTTTAAATATTGCTCTAATAAACTTAGAAAGATAATAGAATAGGTCTTGCATTAGTATGACTTTTCTGAAGGGTATAAAATCTGAAACTCAAATGTCTGCCATTATTTTCTAACTTCCGTCTTTAGTGATTTGTCACTAATTTGCCAAAAACACAATTTTATGAAAAATGGACCAAATGTGATGCAAAAATATAAAATAGCCACACAATACAGCTGGGAACCTGTCAAAGAAGGGACACTTTAATATTAGTACTGCTAACTTGAGCAGCTCACAAAATAAAATAATCTACATGCATTTCAAGTAATCTATAACTTTGATTATTACAGTTATTTCTTAATTGTAAACCCTCCATGTTTTCTTCCAAAATTGCTATTTTGTGGAGGGATTATTAGGGGGAAGAGCAACATTTTAAGCCAAAATCGGAGACAGTTGAGAGGTTGGCTATGCCTAATTCTATAAAGCAATTTATTTGCATGTACCTCTCAACCTGTTAATGCAGTAAATCTGAACAAGGCCAAATATACTGGGGGAACATATAAACAGTACTAAAAATTGCTCTTGTATAAATTGAGACAGTTGATAGAATAACAGTTCTTACTTTAGCATGCATTTTTCTGAAGGTTATGAAGTCTGAAACTCAGTGTATCATTATTTAGTGACTTAATTTCTAAATGATTTGCCAGAAAACTACAAATTTTATGAAGAACAAACCAAAAATAAGAAGCAAAAATATATTTATTCTTTGAAAATCTGGACAGTTGGGAGGTATAGTTCAGCTGGGCCTGTCTGAGTTTGCTGCTCTTCCCCCCTGACAAAATCACGGTTGAAGAGCCTCTGCAGCCATTCCTATGAACCATTACTTGGCTATTTCACTCCATTTACCATAAACACTAATGTGCATACTGCTTTCCTTGTATGATGAGTTGGACTTCATTTGAAAGTTTTATTTTGTATTTTACAGCACAGACACTAAATCATCTACTAAACAAAGCAATGCAGTCTCACAATGAAAACTTAGCATTAAAACTTCTCTGCTCTTGAAACTCACATTCATTGAAACAGCATTGAAACCCACATTCAAAGAAAATACATTTTGCCAGTGGCAGATAAAGATTAATTTTGGGCTGTTTTCAAATCATAGGCCCCTTGCATATGAAACATACATGTGCTCTTTGATACACCTTCCTTATTGTACTAAATTATATTCCTTGTACAATATATTACAGTTGTTAGAGGGCGTTTTAAATTTGTTTTGAACATTTTTCCAGTAAACAATGAAACAAAATGCATGCACCCATAATGACAAAACTGCCCAGTTCAGAACATTTATCATAAAAGTCTACTCAGACTTCTGCAGTCCACCATTATCAGTAAATATGCACAATTCTACAGTCCACCATTATCAGTAAATATGCACAATTCTACAGTCCATTATCAGTCAATATGCACAATTCTACAGTCCATCATCAGTAAATATGCACTATCTCTGAAGAAGTAAAAGTCATCTAAATAATTCCACATTAAAGAAATCTGTAACTAATGAAGAGGTTGCTGCTAGCAAACACCTTTATATTTCATGGTTTCATCGAAAAATAAAGTGCCTGTTGCCCCTCAGGAATAAATTGCCTATATTACATTAAAAAATGATAAGCTAGTAATATTGCAAGAGGAAATGGATGGCAAACTGATAACAAACTCATAGTTAGTATCTTCACCAAGGAGAACATTCTCAGTACAGCAGCATCCACCCCTTGTGGGAGTAGAACCCACAGCCTTCTGCATCAAAGACAAGTACACAACTTGTGCTATTAACAAGGCAAACCAGCTTCACTTAAGCAGCACTAAACTTCTGTTCGCCTGCAGCTCTCAGCTCCTTGTAAAATCTACTCAATACTCAACTTTGCAGCACAGGAAAACTGGAAAAGCCAAAATGTATTGGGGGGGGGTCAAAAGCCCAAAAACCAGGGACACAAACATTGCTTGTATAATCTTGGAAAGTTGCTAGAACCATACATTTTACTGCCAAGCTCTCTGTGCAAAACAGAGCAACATACCACTACGCCAAATCAGCTGCTTTGTAAAAGAGGAAGACTGAAACTTAAATGGCTATCATTTAGTGAATTCAGTTCTCACCATAGCTGTCAACCTCTTAGTACAAAACACCTGGACAAACCCAGTAATGAGGGAATACAGCCCTCAAACATTCAGTGAATTCAGTTCTTGCCATAGCTGTCAACCTTAGCACAAAAGACCTGGACGAAGCCAATAATGAGGGAATGCAGTCCCAAAAATAGGGACAAATTTCAAATATTCATCTTATAAACTTAGAAAATTGCTAGAATAAAAGGTTGTGTTACTATGTATTTTCTGAAGAACATGAAGTCTGAAATTCAAATGCCTGTCAATTTTACTGCTGACAGAATAAAAACAATTTTCAGCAGAGACCCAGGGAGAAATACTGCAGACATGTCTTTGTAAAATGACAGGGCACCAGAGCAAATCCACACAAACACAGGGAGGAGATGCAGACTCCACACAGAAGGCACCCCAGCCAAGAATCAAACCAGAAAACCTATAGCTGTGAGGCAACAATACTATCACTGCACCATCAAATATGCAAAGACTTAAACATTCAGAAACCTGAAGTCTGAAATTCAAATGCCTGTCAATTTTATTTAACATTTGTTAATCAGGACAGTCTGACTTGGAACAAAAAAAAAATTCAGCAGAGGCCCAGGAAGAAATAATGCAGACATGTCTTTGTAACATGGGAGGACACAAAAGAAGGCACCACAGCCAAGAATCAAACCACAAATCCTGTAGCTATGAGGCAACAATACTACCACTGCACCATCAAATATGTAAGAAATTAAACATTCAGAAACCTGAAGTCTGAAATTCAAATGCCTGTCAATTTTATTTAACATTTGTTAATCAGGACAGTCTGACTTGGAACAAAAAAACAATTTTCAGCAGAGGCCCAGGAAGAAATAATGCAGACATGTCTTCGTAACATGGGAGGACACAAAAGCAAACCCACACAAACACAGGGAGAAGATACAGACCCCACAAAGAAGGAACCCCAGCCAAGAATCAAACCTGAGAACCTGCAGCTGTGAGGCAACAATGCTACTACTACACCATCAAATATCAAGCAAACAGACCCCACAAAGAAGGAACCCCAACACTGCTACTACTACACCATCAAATATCAAGCAAACGACCCAACAAAGAAAGAACCCCAGCCAAGAATCAAACCTGAGAACCTGCAGCTGTGAGGCAACAATGCTACTACTACACCATCAAATATCAAGCACTGGAACATTTACAAACCACAGATATTATGAGGAACAGATCAGATCAAATATGAGGCAAAAATCTGCAATTTTTTTACAAATGGTGGTGGGTAGGGAACTCAAGTCTTTAACACCTGCATACAAGGTACAGGGTTCAAGCCTGAGGTATTCCCTACCACACCACTATGAGCACCTGGGGCATTTACACACACACACACACACACACACACACACACCAGTCCATTCAAATAGGCTTCCCTACCATTCTAAACACACACACACACACACACACCAGTCCATTCAAATAGGCTTCCCTACCATTCTAAACACACACACACACCAGTCCATTCAAATAGGCTTCCCTACCATTCTAAACAATAAACACACACACCAGTCCATTCAAATAGGCTTCCCTACCATTCTAAGCAAAAAACACACACCAGTCCATTCAAATAGGCATACATTCATTCACACACTTCCCTACCATTCTAAACAATACTTAACACACTTACCTGTCCTTGCTGCCCATTCTCCATAATGTTAATCCAAATGCCCGCGCAATAATCCATAGTCCCGTGAGATTCCCGCGATCCAAACCCTAATCCACAGTCCCGACTCTGGCTGTTGCAGTCCGGCCCCGACGCGTTTTCCCAGCGAGTCTGTGCACTTTAAAAGTGCACAGACGTCTCCTATGTTTCCCTACCTGGACTGCCGGACTGCCTGGAGCTTGCGCAGTAGTCTGGACTACTGCGCATGCGCGAAGTCCGCGAATTAAAAATTTTTTTTTTTTTTTTTTTGTTGAGGGGGCTGCAGTCCAGCAGCCCGATAGCATGGGCCGCCCCTGCTGCTATAGTCCAATATATGCTAACAAACTAACAGTGGTGCCACTACTACAGACAGTACAGTGATACACACAACAGTCCTGATATTAACATCACCCTAAAATATTTCTTTAGATTGCTCAGCAGTACTGACATAAATATGTTTGGGCTACCATCTGCAGATGAGGTTCTCCTCCACAAACCAGATGGTCCTAGAAGAAGTTAAGCAAATGTAAGAGCAACATCATCACAGTTAACAGTAACACAGGGGATAATAGCTTTACCCTTTTATATGTCCATTAGCTATACTTTCAAGAAAAACTTGGCTGACAACTCCAACCTAAGCTAATCAATCAGACTGTGTTGTTAACTGTAATGGTCTTCATTTCCCCCCACCAGAAAAAAGATTCCTGTGACACAGAAGTAATGTACTGATTTCAGTTGTTTTACTATACAACAGTATTCAATGGATGAGATGCCAAATCCTACCTGGAAGCTCCTCCTGTGACATGCTTGCTGCCCCTGAAACTGTCGCACCAACTTCCAGTACATGCTGTTCTGCACTTTCTTGAGAGCTTTCTCAATCCCTGACAGTGGACAGGAACTCTTGATTTGGTGTTAGTGGTGGCTCCAGAGCAGGCCCTCTCCTGGTACCCATCAAATCACAGCTCACTACAGCTACTCTACTCCATGCAGATGTGATCATGTCAGTGGTCCTATGGCACACCTGCTCATTTGTCCTGTCATGGCCACCCACATCATTCACATGAACCACAATCTTCTACCAAATTTGCATTCTGCATGCCATATCTCTCTTACATTTTCAAGCAGGAAGGCACCATTTTGCCTAAAAGTATCCACTATCAGTTGATTTTCAGCATCAGTGACTGGTGGTCTTTGAGGATTGACATGCCTGGTGGCATACTTCTAAGTGTCCTAAAAGACAACAGAAGGATAATACACAAAAATATCTCATAAGTACAAAATAATTGTTCCCAGATAAAAGAGAAAAGGTAATAGCTCAGTAGGGTCTATAGCACAAGTGTGAACACTTAGATTGTCGAATATGGCATGATCGACACCTATTAAGTGAACCACGAGTACACCGAATGCTGGAAACTGTGAAATTCGAAATCCTGATTCGGCATTGTCGGCCCTTCTGTGGTGTAGCTCCCGTAAGGTAAGTGTGTGATAGTTATGGACCTTAGGGTTAGGGTGTGGGTTAAGGTAAGTGCATAGATAGTAATGTATGTAAGGGTTAGATGTAGGGTTTTGTAAAGTGTATGCATGTGGATTATTTATTTGGTTTGGTTATAGCTTATTAAGGTAAGTGTGTGATAGTTACGGACCTTAGAGTTAGGGTGCAGGTTAAGGTAAGTGCATAGATAGTAATGTATATAAGGGTTAGTGTAGGGTTAGAAGTAGGATTTTAGGTTAGTGTATGTATGCGGTTTATTTATTTTGTTTGGGTGGGTAGTATGTAGCTAGCAGTGTAGTGGGAAGTATGTTTTATTTTCATCACTGGGTGGAACAGCGTTGGCCAAACAATACAATTCGGTCATCTGTATTTCCGCGTTTTGAGGTTTCGATGACTTGTGCGTTCACTGAATAGATGTCCTCATGTTGTATTCAACAACCTAAGCATTCACACATATAATATAGACTCATCTCAGTATTATCCACTTGAGAAACAAAACACACTATAGAGATGTGAAATACAAGCAACAGGCTGGACGCAAAAAAAAAAAAAAGAGAGAGAGTAACAATAACAACATATCCTTATTTGTGCCATAACAGAAATGCAACTTTGCTTCCCTCTGAAAAGAACAAGCAAATGATGCATTTTGCTAATAAACCATCTTTGAAATGCTAAAAGTGCTATCAAATGAACTATCCCTGAAACATTTAAACATATTTATCACAGAGAATTCCATTTTAAGGTAGTGGCAATCATGTATACCTGTGAATTCATAGGTTCATAGGTTCATACTAGGCTATCTGCCCTAGGGCATTTATAAGCCTAGCCAGAGTTGTGTGGCTTTCACCACCCCTTAGGTTGAAGAATACTATACCCATTAGTTTGCCGTGCCTCTGTCCAGCAGTGATACAGAGATGATCCCCATTGTAAACCTACGATCTCCCATCCACTGGTCAAGATTCCTCTTGAACAGAGCCAGCGAGGTGCTCTGTCTCACATGGACCGGGATTCTGTTCCACAGCATAGGGAGTCTCTGGGTGATGAATCTGTCCCTCCAGCACGTCCTATTTATATCCGTGTTGAGGTTTAAGTCTCTTGCTCTTGTGGCTCTGGTGGATTTGGATTTTTTGAGGTGGAGCATGTCCATTAATTCCGGGTTGGACATGGCCTTGTATGTCAGGCACAGGTCACCTCTGAGCAGACGGTATTCGACTGAATAGAGCTGGAGTTTCTTCAGTCGGGCAGCATATGGCATATTTTTGAGCCCCTTTATCCTTTTGGTGAGGAACTTTTGGGGTCTTTCCAATTGCTGCAGGTGTCGGGTAAGATACATTCTGAATGGGGCATTGTACTCAATCATTGGTCTGATAAGTGAAGAGTACAGGGGAACAATGACCTCCCTTGATCTGGATGTGAATCCCTTCATAATCAGGTGGGCAATGTAGAAGGTCCTCCTAACCACTTTGGCAATGTGAGTGTCAAAAGAAAGGTTACTGTCAACTTGGGTCCCCAGGTCCCTGATAACCTCTTCTGTGCTTAATGGATTGCCACCTATGTGGTAACTTGGGGTTACCTTGTTTTTACCAAAGGGTATGACTATACATTTTTGGCGTTTAGCTTAAGGCCATGGCTCTGGCACCAGTTATCCATTTCTATGAGACCTCTCTGAAGGATATCTGTGTCTGATGGATTTTCAACTATGGCGCCAGTTTGCAGCCATCTGCAAACTTTGTCAGCCGCAATCCTCCTATGTTTGCATGCACTTCTGAAAAGTAGATGCCAAACAAGAGGGGGCCCAGGACTGAGCCCTGTGGGACACCGCTTGTGACCGGCTTGAGTCTGACATGGCACCAGCAACTCTAACCCTGTGGGTTCTGTCCTTGAGCCAGTTTGCAACCCATCTTGTGACATATGGGTTTACATTTAAGCTGGTGAGCTTTTCTATGATACCCGAGTGGGGTATTGTGTCGAAAGCTTTTGCAAGGTCAAGGTAGGCTGTGTGAACTGCCTTACCCTCATCAATGGCCTTGGTGACTGTTTCAAAAAAGTCGACCAAGTTCAAGAGGCATGATCTGCCCTTGACAAAGCCGAATTGGGTAGGATCCAATGTCTGTAGGTCCCCTATGTATTTATTTATGAGTTCCATTATGATCCTCTCCATAGCTTTGCAGACCAGACTTGTTAAGCTTATGGGGCGGTAATTACCAGGGTCCGTAGAAGCACCGCCTTTGTGGAGTGGGACCACAGTTGCCATGTGCCTCTCATTGGGTACGTATCCTGTGGTAAGGCTAAGATTAAACAGCAGCCTTATGTGTGGGTTTAGTTCCTCATTGAGTTCGTGTAGCACACAGCCGGGGACACCATCCAGTCCCATTGATGCTGTGTTTTTAGCTTTAGAGAGAGCAGCTCTCACCTGGGCATTTGAGATGATTGGGAGGCTACACTCTGCTGGGATAGATATTTCTCCTTTGGGGGGGGGGGGGGGAATTTTCACTGAACCTGTCTGCCAGTATGTTTGCAATGTCTGTGGGTTCAGTGATTTTTGTATCATTTTGGACTAATTCTGAGCATATCTGGGAGTTTCCACCCAGATTTCTAACATAGCTAAAGAAGGCCTTATGATTGTCTTTTGAGTCCTTGGCGATTTTTCTCTCAAAGTTGGCCTTGGATGATTTTATGAGTGATCGTAGTTTTTTACTAGTATTGATCAGCGATGTCTTCCCTTTTAGGGATTTTGCTCTATCTTGTAGTAGCTTTCTCCTCTTGTTGTAAAGTTTGTTTATGGCTGGGGTCCACCAGATCAGGTGCTTGCCTTTGGTAGAAAGGGTCTTGATTTTATTTGGGATTGCTTGATACATGCAATCCTGGAGGTGCTCTTAGAAAGCATTTGTAAGGGATTCAGCAGCGTGGGCTGTGGTTTCCAATGTCTCAGGGGCCTTGAAGGATACCACACCAGTCTTAAGAAGTGTGAAGTTGGCTTTTGAGAAGTTCTTCACTGTGGTCTTTTTTGTTGGGGGTGGGGGTGGGATGTGGATCTCCAGTGAGATTAGTGTATGGTCTGATCTCACCAATGAGGGATATACTTCCAGTGTGGAGCATTTTGTCCCCATGTTTGTGATGATCAGGTCTAGTATATTTTCACCTCTTGTGGGAATGGTGACAAGTTGTTCCATAGCATTTGAGTTTATGAACTCCAGGAACCTTTGGGCTAGGGTATTGGGGCTTGAGTAATATTCCCAGTCTATGTTTGTGTAGTTGAAGTCACCCAATATGATGGTGTTTGGAGAGACATTTATACTCTCCAGTGTCTTGACAAACATGCCCATGGCATCAGTACATTTCTAACTAATGCATACAGATAAAAGTGTAAAAGCCTTTGATTCAGATTTGTCTTAATTACATTCCTGCATGTGCAGTATGTAACTGAGAAAATGCAAGCATACCTTCTGAAGTTCAGTTATCCTCTGCTCTGTGCAAATATATCTGAAAGTAATAATGTATGTTCAATCTTCTCTACATAAATAAGTCTCATCAACTTCAACTGCCTAACTACATATTTGCCTTTTTATATGGTGTAGATTTAGGACTGTTAGCACAGTGAATATGCAATTGAGGTGTGAACTGATTAGAAATGCTGAATCCCAAATACTTGGATCCATGTAGCTGATGTAAATATAGTGCAGGCACTCCCTCAGTGTTTGTTTTTAATAGATTGCAATTGTGAATGATTACTGGTTAGGAGAAGGAAAACATAACAGCACTGCAGGCTGACATCCAGTGGGTGTGTTAGGTTAGACTCACAAAGTGTTAGATGAAAGGTTGGAAATGTAAGTAAGCAGCACACAATTCACAGGTTGTGTTCTTTAACATCCAACCTCCCCTTCATTTGTTGGCAACTACATATGATATTATTTCCAGTTAATATTTTCACACATTTTAAGGCCAATGCTATAGAATGGTTTACAGATTGCATGTCTCAGATTACTGGTCAGATAAGTGAAGAATGACCAACAAACATAGAGAGGCAAGACAGAGTTGTTTATTTGCAAACAATAATCATAACTGGTTGTGTGATCATTTAGTGCACTACATCCAAAAATAATAAATGTACAAATAACAGTTGTATGGTTTTATATTACTGTAGATGATGTCACAGTGGGTTGTGTGCAGAATGATTTCAGTTCCTTGCTGCAAAGCTGTTTGTCTGGCAAGCAGGGATAAGGCACCCATCCTTTGTTCTGAAGATTCATTGGAGTGAGAGTTGAAATCCAGATCTATGTAGACATAGCTCATGTGACCCTACATTTTCTAGTGTTTATGCCATAGACTAATTTTCCTCTTTTCAACTACTTTTTTTTTTTTTCCTTTTCTGTATATATATATATATATATATATATATATATATATATATATATATATATATATATATATATTTTTTTTTTTTTGTGGTCAGTGTTTGTGCAATGTGGCACTTAGTGCAATCATGGGAACAGATGAATTGAACTGTGTGTTTGGCTGTGCTTATCTCATTTGCAAGAAGTGCAGCAGTGCACAAACTGGACAACCAGACCACCCAGGAAGCAGAAAGAACCCAGACATCCAAAAACAGAAACTGGATGCATTCAATTAATTCTACTGGGTACTGAGCAAACCCGCTAAGTGGCATTGAGCAATGATTAACACAAAAATCTTAAGAATGATTAGTACATTAGGAAATGTCATGCAACTAGTCCTGTGGCAGTAGATGTAAGTATAGGGCTGGGGGTACAGATGGTCCTGGGTTCTAGTGCTTGGTGTGCAGTCTTTTTTTTAACTGTTGTGACAGTGCAGTTTATAATAATGAACTGAAACACAGAGAAGTGTCATTTTAACTTTCTTGTGGCAACAGGTCTAAATGTAGGACTGCCATACACATGGTCCTGTGTTCTAATTCAGGATATTCCATAAACTTTGACTGTTGTCCCACTTCCAATTATATTCACTCTCACTCCTAACATTTTAGATAGTGGAGCTGATATGGATTATATGTCTGAGGGATGAGACTGCATTATTGTGTTTTCAGATGTATGACTAAGGGTATACTGTGTACTATATTTTTGTAAGTATAATTCTGCTATCTGGACTGTCATGGGCTTCCCATTTGCCTATGACACATACACAACTGGATCCATATCCAATAACCTTGTCAGATCACGCACATACATGTGTAACAGCTTAAACATTCACCTGTGTTTATGTATGATTCCTGACTGTGTCTGATCAGCACTTTTTCTGTGGCAAATATGGAAAATCTATGCTGTATAAGAAAGTTTTTTGTCCCTTATGACTTGGTTTGAATCTCACAGTGTAAAAATCTATTTTTCTCAGTGTATAAAGATAAAAACAAATGTGTCAGGTCATTACATCTATGCCCCCAGTGCATGTCTGCAAACCAAATGCACCTAATAGTTACCTTCTAAGTTCCAATATATATTTCCAGGCTACATCAGTAGATACCCCACAAACTAATGCTAAGTGTCAGATTAACATTCCAGTTGCAATTATTTAATTCCTCACTGCTTGGCACTAATGTTCTCCACTTACCATCATGCAAATGCATTGCTCAGGTATGCACACTGCCAGTAAATGTGGTAACTGGAATTGGCAGAAAAGCATCATTCTACATTGCTGTAGGTCTGCTGGTAGACATGGCTGGTGTTAGTGGGGAAGGTGCCAGGTTTAGGGCATAGAAGGGTAGTGTCCAGGATATTTATTGGACTCCTGTTAAACCATAAAAGTCAAAGGCTTCTGCATGGGGACTATTCTGGCTTCTAGTACAAGTCTGAGGCATGGAATAGTTTAGCCCAGGCTGTATTCAGTGCCACTGGTATCCCGCACACTGGAGAACAATGTAGGCATCATTTTGATGACCTACATAGGAGAAAGAGGGATACTTTCAACTGTTAGAGAAATGTAGGACTGTGGACATCTCCCAGCTGTGTAAGTATTAAGTAATGAGAGTACTAGTAAGACCTAGAATGCTTAATATAGGCAAGACTAGTATGAATAATGCCCTTCTGTTCTTTTCTGTTCTATCCCCAGCTGCCACAGATCAGGAGTTCAATGACCAGCCCCAAGAGGTTAGACTGGAGACAATGAAGGAAGCAAGTGGCATGTATGCAGCAGAAGAGAAGTGCTATTGTAGCATTAAAAGATAAAGATAGCTTTTTTTAGTATTTTATAGTTGCATCAAATTGAACATGCATATCCCAACTTTAAAAGGAAGTATGCATCCATTATTCTGTAGTACAAACCAATTGTAAGAGTCCAATATTAGACTTTAGTCATAGGCTGTGGGTTCAAATACCACAATTCCCAATTATACAATACTGTTATTTCTTCAATAATATTTATATTAAATAAAAAAGTCTATACCAGTGACACAAATGTCCTGCTGTAAACTGTAATCTGTATAACTGGAGCATACATATGTGCAATATATGCACATTTCAAGGATTACTTGCTGCAGTCTATAGTATAGTGTGCATCTGTTAGGAGGTATACTTAAATGTAAAACTTAAGATGAAAGAGTTGTATAATTGTATTAATGCATCATATGTGACATCACATATGATGGCACTAATTTTATCTCTTTTTTTTCCATTACTCCAACCTTACCTTTCTTTTTCTTTCATTTCATTTTCTTTTCTTTTTTTTTTAGAAATATTTATTTCCTTTTATTTTTCTTTGCTATTTGTATTTTTTTTTTTTATTTTTATTATGTGTCATCAAAATGTGTCCTTGTTATCCATCAGTACCACATCACAGTGAGATAGGCGAGCCCCAGTAGAACTGCCTGCCCCCACTCCACTGTCTCTAGCACTGATGCGCATTACATCTGGGACCCATTGTGGCAACACTGCCTGTGCAGCCCCTACATTAGCTGCATCCTCAGGTAGTCTTGTCCTGGAACCTGGTCCAGGGGTACTCTTCTGGAACAGTGGCAGAGGTAGTGATTTCATCACCTGTAGAAAGTTGCCAGGGATGGTGAGTAGGATCATGCACTGCATTATTGGTGCATGTCTACATATGATGGAGAGGCCGCATTCCTTTCTCCAAGCCTGGCATTCATGGGTCTGGGATTTCCCCACCCTCACCCCAATCATGGTGTCCCCTATCCTTTTGTGTTGATCACCATCCCTGTCTTTTGTCTTGTTTGCCTTCTCTGTCTGCAATCACTTCCTGACTTACCCTACTTACCTGACCTAGAAATACCTATGTCCCTTCACCAATATTCCTCTCCCTCTCACTCAAATAAAAAAATAAATGGGCACCTGTCCCAGAAAAAAAAAATCATCCCATACATAGCTGTCCATTTTGCACACATACCATCTCGACACACTTGATTTGGTCCAAGTTATACAACATAATTGCATTGTGGTCACCCCTCTTTGTGGAGATGACAGTTTAAATTCAATTACTATTCTGCACATATTTTAAAATGTTAAAGAAATTAATAGCTATGGTTCTTTCCTACCCCCCTCCTGCACATTCCTGCATGGTTTTCCCTTTGTGCTTCCCCCTGCTTGTTCCCCATTTTGCCACTTTCCTATCTACCAATTTTCACCACTTTAATCTGGTCAAAAAATAGAATCATACACAACACACATAAGTAGCAGAAAAAACAATGGACCTCTTCACTTTTTGGGCTCCATGTTTGCATGGACATGCGCATCACATGCCAACATGCAGCAATGGTGAGCAGTAGAAAACTTCTGCAGTTACCTTAGCTCAATGCTGCTTAACTCTGCTGTGCTATGCCACCACATAGCTACACATGTACTATAAAGAATTCATGTCATTACAATATCAATGTTTATTGAAAAGTATTTAAAAGCATTAAATACACCTGGATTCAAACTCAGTACCATCTGTGCTAAAAAAGACACGTATCAATGCAGCCAAAGGGGTCAGTTAAGCAGCAGGTGCATTTCATAGAGTCAGTGCTAACTCTCAGACTTTAGCAATGTGGCTCGCATTTGTGCACTGCTTAGCTATGCTCAAACATGACTAGCACTGGAAATGTGTATCTCACATGCACGAACACTTTGACAACCATCATGCAAACCTGCTGCTCACCACACTGTAGAAAAATAAATATTATTATGTATTACTGCTGTTTACTGTCCATTTCCTGTCTATGACATTAAATTGCATGTGGAAACATAATGAACTGAAAGCTCTATCTAACAATATATCACATATTTACAATACAGCCATGTATTGCCTGCCCCTCAAGCACTGCAACCTGCGTGTCTCAGTACTTTTTCCACACATAGATCACCTACACTACAGAAAGAAAAATCAAAAGTGTGATACAAAATGCACATCAATCTGGTAACATGCAGAACTAGAACTATTGACCCATAAGCCTAAAAAGCCTTATCTGCAAGGCAAGGAAAGGAATCAGCATGGACCTTATCCACAGGAACATAGGTGACCTGCAACACACTTGACCCAGCCCATTTTGTTTGTGTCAAGGGTAGATCTTGCTTATTAAACCTAGTGGACTTCTTTGATACTGACCCAAAGACCTGGATGAGGGATAAGAGGACATATCACCTATGCTGACTTATCCAAGGCCTTTGACACTATCCTCCATTAATGTCTCATAGTGAAAATCCCCCATTTGGAAATTAAGCCATACATTACTAGATGTATAGCCAGCAAGCTCACTGACAAAACACACACTGTCAGTGTTGGGGATTGCATATCCACCACTAGCCCACTTGCAAGTGGAATACCACATGGATCTGTGTTGGGCTCTCAACTGCTGGGAAAGTATTTCTCTGAAGCCCAGGCAATGGTAGATGACCTGTGGTTTACCAGGATTGCAGATGACTGTTAAATGGATGCACTCATATAGAGTCCTCTAATGATGGTAACATATTACAGAAGGGGCTGACACAGACAAATGATAGGTCCCAAACTCATGGACTAAACTTTAAAGCAAACAATGCCTCATTGCCCCCTTTGACAATGAAGCACCCATGCTAATTATGATATACATAACACCACTCTAAGCTCCAGCACAATGTTGAGAAACATGCTGATAGCAATCTACACTTTAATCACTATGCAGCCATAGTGGTGAGACACACATTCTGGATTGCGCACCTCGTATATATGGACATCACATCCAGGACCAGGGAGGTCATAGCTCTGTTGCATTCTAACCTTATCAGACCACAAATTGAGTACAATGCTCCATTCTGTCTGTACCTCACCAGACACCTGTAGCAATTGAAGAAAACACAGAGGTTTGTGACTGAGAGAATCCAGGGCCTCCATACCATGACATACATGGAAAGACTGACAGACCTGTCACTGTACTCAGTATCACACAGGCTGCTGAGAGATGATCTATGCCTGGCCTACAGAGCAATCTCAGACCTTGTTGTACTGGAAATGCTGGACATCTTCAAATGAAATTGGACAAAAATAACTTGCTCCAGGGCTCCCAACCTAGCCTCTGACATAAACAGAATATGTTGGGGAGACAGATATATCCCCATTGATTGACACTCCTCTATAATAGGCTCTCACTGCATGTGAAGCAGAGCTCCTCAATGACCCTGTTTAAGCACAACCTTGACAACTGGATGGGTGAAATCACCTTGACAACTGGATGGGTGAAATCACCCCTGGGGTGGCACCTATGTCCATCATGAACAAATGGACAGGGCCAGTTGGTGTTGCTCACAAATTTTTTCTGCTAATAATGATTATCTAACTATGCTCAATAAGGGTATGTGTGTTATAACACAGTTAGGCTTGTAAACACCCTAGGTCCATTAGGCCAGTAACCTCCTATGAACCTATGAAGCTATGAACCTATACAAGACTCCCAAAATCTGCTCTCACACATGGCCTGCTGATATCATCTACTATAAGTAGACCTGCACTCTTGTAAAAGTCAGACCTGTGCCGTGGTGCGTGTGAAGTCTGTATAATTAGATACATAGGAGTTCTGTTATCACTGCAGTCAACTGTGTGTGTGTGTGTGTGTGTGTGTGTGTGTGTGTGTGTGTGTGTGTGTCTAGACAAAAAAGCAGAAGTGTGCAACCTACAGTTACTGTCCAATGCCATGGATGATATTATTTTTAAGCTTGTGCATGCTTACACCTCCATTTCATGCAGGCCTCCCAACATCTTCTCTCCCACAAGGCCTACTGATGTCCTCTACTACAGGTTGACCTGCAGTCTTATAAAAGTTGGACTTGTGTCATGGTGCTTGCATAAAGTACTGAGTTTTGTAGTCTATGTACTTAGATAGGTAGGGGTTCTGTTCTCACTACAGTCAACTCTGAACCATTACTGTGGAAAAAAGCCTTTATTATTCCCCTTCACAAAGGGGGTAACAATACCAATATCTCTAGTTTCTGGCCAATTGCCATCATTTCCCCTATCTCTAAACATTTAGAGAAATGCATTCATTTATAACTCCTATCCTACTTGTTAGATAAACACGTGCTAACCCCCACTCAACACAGTTTTAGACTTGGACACAACACCACCACTGGACTCCTTACCTTCCTTGAAACTGTCAATTCCATACGAGACTCTGACAGTATGGTATCAACCCTCCTGCTTGAATTATCCAAGGCTTTCAATGTTATTTCACATAATCTCCTCTTGTCTAAACTCTCTCATCTTAATCTATCCTTCTCCTCTATCAATTGGTTCTCATGTTACCTGTCTAATAGGCAACCATCCATTAAGTAGAATAACTCCACATCCTCTTTCCTTAATACCCTAACAGGTGTACCACAGGGTTCTATATTAGCTCCTTTACTATTTAACATATTCATAAATGACTTCCACCAGTGTATTCTTAATGCTAAACTCATCCAATACACAGATGACTTTACAATAATTTGCTCCGTGGAATCCCTCCCCAAACTTCAAAAACTAACTCAAGAAGCCTTCTCTTCACCCGAGCGCTGTATGTTAAATAACCACCTAGCACTAAATGCTTCAGATTCTAAAATTATGATATTCATCCCCTCAAAGTGTACCAAAATATAAAAGAACTCTTTCTTAATAACTAGCCAAAACAAGATCCCTATCAAAATTGTACCCCATAAAAAGCTACTAGGTGTCCTTATTGATAAACAATTAAAATTCAACATTCATCTTCAAACAAACATGAAGAAAACCCACCAAAAACTATGCATGCTTTGCCACCATAAACTTTATCTTACTCCCTCAACTAAGCATGTCCTTTCTACCACCTATCACATTCCCTCCCTCTTGTATGGGTCCCCTCTTCATACTAATATCCAATCCGGTCAAAAGGCAAAACTTGCTTCCTGCTATAACAAAATCTCTAAGTCTGCCACAGATGCCAAATCCTCCATCCATCACTGCAACACCCTCCGCAATTTAAACTGGTTTGAACTGCCTCACTATCTCTCCTTCATACAACTTACTAATGCCCAAACTCATCTTTAAACCCTGTCTCTGCCCATCCCTCACCTCATCTCTCAAAATGCATCAGCCTGATAGACTACTCAGGTCTAACAATCTGAAAATGCTTGAAGTACACAAACCTGCTCACACTCCAGGCAAGCTTCTGTTATCCTTCTCTCTAGCACGACTCTGGAATTCCTTCCCACCACATATCCGTACCACCAACAACCACTCTACTTTCAAGACCTTGCTCCATTCCCACCTCTCATCTGTCTGGGAATACTCCTGCTCCCACCCCACCTGACTTTTCATTCTCTCAACTCAACTATATTCCACCATATCTCCTCTTGCATATTCACTTCGTACTACTTTCTTAAATGTCTCTACTTTCATAGACCATGTAATATCTACTTGTGTATTGATATGTCTTTCTTTTTAGAAGTATATGTTTAAACTATGCAACATGTTTGTTTAACATTGTTGGAGCTTTTCTCCCCAGGACATCATTGAAAATGGGCTCCTTTGGCCCAATGGACTATCCTGGCAAACAAACTGGAAATAAAATAAATAAATAAACTGTGTGTGTGTGTGTGTGTGTGTGTGTGTGTGTGTGTGTGTGTGTGTGTGTGTGTGTGTGTGTGTGTGTGTCCAGACAGAAGAGCAGAAGTATGTAACATACAGTTACGGCTCCAGTTCCATGGACTGACAGTATTTTCATACTTGCACATGCCTACACCTCCATTTCATGCAGACTTCAAACATCTTCTCTCTGATGTCATCTACTATAAGTTGACCTGCCGTCTTGTAAATGTTATACTTGTGCTGTGGCACTTGTGTAAGGTACTGAGTTCTGCAGTCTGTGCATTTAGATAGGCAATGGTTCTATTCTTACTATAGTCAACTGGGTCTGTGTATGTCTTGTCGACATAACAGAGAGCATTTTACACCAGCATGTGAGACACTGCTATTACCATATGCTCCTAAACAGACACTGCTGATGTCATCAGCTATAATGTGTTGTCTGCTACATTACAAGTCAGACTTGTGCCATGTTTCTTGAGTACAATACTGAGTTATGTAGTCTGTGTAATTAGATAGCTAGGGGTATTAGACAGGTAGGGTTCTATTCTCACTGGAGGGAACTATGTGTGTGTGTTGGTGCTCTTGCTTGACATTACAGGGAGCATTTTACACCAGCATGTTGAATTCTGTCATTATCATATTCTCCTCAAAAGACACTGCTGTTGCCATAAACTATATAATTTCTGTAGATATGCAATACTCCTACCAGGGCAAGGTCAGAGACTGGCCTGGAGGCCAGGCAGAAATTACCTCATCCTATGCAAGAAAGAATACAGTGAATGGCTTTTAATCTATCCACATACATCATGGCATGGTTAGTATCCCCTGTGTTTTCTTGATGAGAAAGCCCTGTGGTCTCTCCAGTTGCTGCATGTATATAGTGTGGTACATACAAAAGAGAGCATTATACTGTATTATGTTTTGATGAGTTTGAGTAAAGTGCTGTCATAAATTCCTAGCATCTGAATATGACTTATGATGTGCACAACATAAGCTTTCCATACCAGTGTGGACACTTTGTGGTCAAAGCTCAGATTGCTATCTACATGTGTTCTCAATACTTGCATCACTGGATTTCAGCATAGCAGGACTGTTGTCAATGCTGTGATTAACATGCAATTCTACTTTTCGTACAGACAACATAAAAAATGCATATTTCTGCATTTATTTGTGGATTGTGTGCCTTTGTCACAATCATATTTCTATGTTAGCTCCTCCTGTATTATGTTATCATCATTGGTGGACTCAACAATTGCACCCAATGTGCAAGAATCAGCAAACCTGGTAAGCTAGAGGCCATATACTGCAGCCTAAACTGTTAAGAAATAGACTCCAAACAGTGAAGGCCAGCCACAGATCCCTGGGGTTTGCCAGTCATGACAGCTCTACTGGTACAGGATGATTCACCAGCTTTCACATTATGTGTTCTGTCACTGAGTCAGTTGGTTACCCATCTAGTGATGTAAGCATTAATCCCCAGCTAGGAGGTTTTCTCAATGATACCTGCTTGGGGGATTGTGTCAAAACCCTAGTCCAGATCACTATAGACAGTATGCACTGTCTTACCTTCATCCAGGCCTATCACATAGAATCAATGGGCTGTGATGACATCACAGATCACCTATGGCATGACTCAGCACATACATCTAACTGATACGGTCGAATACACACTTCACAACACCATCCACATGGGGTATGTTCCATAGAAGGGTGTACATCAACATGCATCTATCTGAGATGGGAGGACAACACCTGATGCATGCATGTATAGAGACATTCTGACTCTCCTCAGATGTGAGGTAGACCGACATTTCATCCTGGACTTCTTCTAACTGGGCACTAGTAATATTCTGTCTGTGTACAACAGACCTGTGTCAGATGTTAATGCTACATCATGTCTGTTATATCTGATAACTGTATTTAAAGATGTCAGTAAGGGCATGCATGTTGACAACAATATCATCTTGTGGAACTTTGCCAGGTCAAGGCATTTGACAGAAATCCACACTTAGGTATTCACTCAATACTGTCATATGTAGTCATAAACAGCTATATTACCAAGTAGGTAGACCAGTGTATCACATATGTGGCATTTCTCTATATTGAAATGTGTGAAGTGACCTATATCTCAGGTTGAGTGATCAGGTCCATACATCAGGGGTATCTGATAGGCACTTTGCTGTCCATTATTTAGGTGATGGACAACATAGATGACATGCACATCTTGTGTCCAAACAGCTGCCTGAAGGGCTGCAGATTGTGGGCAATCAATGACTTCAACTGTGACATTAGCATACTGCAGGCAGTATCAACACATACTAAATATTGCTTCCACAGCCATAACAACACATGCAATGACAAGAAAACATGGGGGGGGGGGTTGTTAAGTCAGAAATACAAACATATAACCCAAGTATAATGTGGACGTCACACCCTATAATCAGACCAGTGTCCTGGGGAAGATGGAAAGTGGAACGTCTACCACTCTGTGTCTCAGTGCTGACTACTCCCTTGTATGTAACACTAATACTGAGAACTTGAAGGACATCCACATCAGAAGTCATAATACCTTTATAGTTCCCAGCCTTCATCACACCAATAACTGAGTACAATGCACCCTTCTTCATGTACCTATCTACAAATATTCCAGTAATCTGTAACTGAAGTGTACAATCTTTGCCACAGTCAACTGTCACACAGCTTATTGGCCATACTTAGGTATTCTTTTTGTTGCATATACATGACTGTCTGACAGTGCAGAGCACCAATCAAGCTGTTTCCTGTTCTGGTGAAGCACACACTACATACATAGATGTTTGACAACATTAATGGCATGACTATCATTCATGACAGTGTGGATTGTGTCATATACATATGTAATGCACACCAGTCAACTAGCCTGTATTGCTCATAATGTTGCATGCATACAGATATAGCAGTGTCTCTCCTAACACCTCCAGCAAACGTTACAGTGGCAGGGCAGTGTGCATGGTTACCCTCATAGAGTGTGGATGTATCATACTAGTTGTTCCATTGTGTTTGTGCAGAATCATCTCTTATCATTCTATATCGCATATGTTATGCCAGAGGCATGGGATTACTGGTGGCATTATTCTGATATTGTCCTTGCTTGTGGTTGTTTTTTTAATGATTTTCATGAGCCTTTACCTGTGTCCCACTTGCAGACACTTCTGCTGAGATTACAGTCATATTCAGGTAAATCAGTTTTCACAGCTTTACAATATACACCCTACCCAAATTGTTTGTCAGATCCCTGATAGATGTCCTCTACATTATTCATGTAAGGATGCTTATGTCACACAGACATTCTCCCCATTGTTATGTCACCTTGTGTGACAGTCACATAAAACACAATTCCACTGTGCCCTCTCTACTGTACCATATAGATATGTGACTGTTGTTCCTAGTACAACAATTTTCCATTGACATGCCCTCATTTGCTGTACATGAGGCTGCTTACTTGTCCTCTTTCCCTCTGTTCATTCCTACAGTTTGTCTGTGAATCCCTATTCAATACACACACTTCCCCTGAGTATTTATTTCAGATGGCAATCCATGTACCATTACAGATCATTTACACAGCTTCAGTACAGCATACCAGGAATGGGATATC
The DNA here is from genome assembly GCF_019279795.1 of Protopterus annectens. NCBI lineage: Eukaryota > Metazoa > Chordata > Ceratodontiformes > Protopteridae > Protopterus > Protopterus annectens. Next base: position 439,107,670 of record NC_056735.1, read on the forward strand.
ACAATACTCTGCCCTGTAGATACACTGCCCTGTGCTGTGTTTGAACCATGTATTTTGTATTCATACCTCTCAACTATCCAGATATTCACAAGATGTCCAAAGGTTCATATCTCTCAGCTGTCCAGATTTTTCCAGAATGTTCAGATTTTTGTCTCATATTTGTGATGTTTTCCCAATAAAAATTTTGTTTTCTGTTAAATCGTTGGCATGTTATTGTGGATTGAAATCAGGAAATAATGACAGACATTTGAGTTTCAAACTTCATACTCTTCAGAAAATTCATGCCAATGTAATACCTATTATTCTCTCAACTGTCTCAGTTTGTTAGAGCAATATTAAAAATCAGTCCCTATATTTGGGCCTTTGTCCCCCCATTATTTATGGCTTTGTCCAGATTTCTTGCTCTAAGAGGTTGAGAGGTATGTTTGAGTTTCATACTTCAAATCTTTCAGAACATGTACTTTTACCACATTTCTATAAGGCATCTATGTCAAATATGTCCCTATTTCTGGGTCATTGTCTTTGCAATATGTTGGCCTTTGTGCATATGTATTGAACTAAGATATTGAGAGCTTCCTGTGAAGCCCTGGTGATCATTGTGGCATTCCAAGCACAACTGGACTGCAAGTGTTCTGCTTTAAACAGGATTGCTATACGCGTTTGCTTACATGGCTTCCTGGCTGGCAACATTATTGCCAGCTACAAATCCTTGCTTAGATGCAATGTGTGGCATGAATATGCATTGTACAGTGGTGCGTGCTGCTGATTGCCTCACACCACAGCACACACATGTACACCCTGTGTAGGCTTCTTGTACAGCCTAGTCAAATGAAAAATGTGGAAACAAATGGTAAAGTGGAGAGAAAAAAAAACAAAGCAGCAGCAGAAGAAAAAATATTCTCTCCAAACCATCACGCCAGACTAATTTATTAAAAACAAAGGTAATAAAGCAATAGCAATAGCAGTAAAAATGACAAAGCTTTTGGATATCAAAACATCCTTCCTCAGTGTCTTACACAAAATAAAAATTAGAACCAGTATTTATACTAATAACACATGACACAGCCATTAATTAATCAAAGTGAACACCCAGTTCTTAAAGGTATAGAAACCACATTATATGAAACAGGAATAACATCCCCTTCTCATTTTTTCCCTAATTCTCTTTTGTTTATTCTTTAAAACAGGTTTTAAAGTAACTTGTTTATTCAAACCTGGATCTCTGCTTGCTTCAAGTCTCATTACCCATTCACACTCCTTCATGTCTACATTATTGACATGATCCCCACGTCTAATACCTGGATATATAATTGATATGATCCTAAAATCAAATTCATGAGCTGTAACAATAGACAACCACTTAGGTATGTTATGACATATAATAGGATGAGTAAAACGATTGAGAGTGTCATAAGAAAGAATTGGTTTATATTGAAATCTATACCTGGCCATGAAAAATGGCTTTCAGATCAGCCCATGTTTACTTATCGTAACTGTAATAATTTGAAACAACTTTTATGCTATAAAGATTTCTCTTTAAATAATATACAAAGAACTGAGTTTAAGAAAAAAAGGCACTTTTCCATGTTACAATTGTACATTCTGCACTAGTATTAATCAGTGTCCGGAATTTAGGCATTTAGTGAGTGGTAGGACATATACTTTCCATTGTACAGCGACATGTAACACGTCTGGAATTGTCTGGAATTAATCATATCTATCACAATCTGCATTTCAAGGAGTTTAGATTGTGGGTTTCTGGACATCTGCCTGGAGGAAATATGCGCCTTGAAAAAAATGAAGACTCTACCATAGTAGTCATCTGGTCTGGAGACATCTAAAGTGTAAATTCAATATACAGGAAGTGCTTTCTTTACTTTTAAACCAAGTAACTATCATAAAATTATTCTTTTCAAAGGCAAAAGTGCATAAGAATAGGCAATTTATTGCTTATATTTCTGGCACTTAGTAGAGTTACCTTGGTTTACCATCAAATGTTCGAATGGCACAACATAATCCATTCAAAATATCACCTTAGCAAAACCACTTCCTCCATATTAAGTAGGGAAGAATGTCGAAGTGCATTTAGCAACAGAATCACATTTGCACTTTTGACATTTAGTTTTGCAGTTCAGTCCTGCAAATCACGTAACCTAATGTTTTTGCAGGGGAGCAAGCTCCCCTGCACTCCCCAACCCCCCTGCAAATTATATATTCCAATTCTGGGATTGCACTACAGTGGGGAAAAAGTACTTTCCCTATCTGTACTGTACCACAATCTCTAGTCGAAACATTGACCACATATGTGTAAATGGCATTCACTGTACTCCAATTCGACATACCTGGTTTCGCTGAACCTTCATTCTAGATTTTCATGGTAAACTGTCACATTAATATTATCCAGTTTTGGAACTAATATAATAGTTATGCTGGAATGTCATTGAAAAAAGGGCACTAATGGTGGAGAGCAAAACCTTTAGAAAGTATGCCTAAACTTTCGAACAAGAGATACAAGCCTTCTTTAGCAAAGCAAGCTGGACTGTTGAGCAACTCCTCCCATTCTGATACATATCAGATTCTCCTGGAATGATATCAGCTATATTGCCAAATATTGAAGACAATTATCTTTTCTTTGTATTACTGCATCATGCATGATGAAGCAAGGATTCCATTCAGGACTAGTGTCTCTCCCCATGTCCCTCAGGGATTTATGCCTCAAGTCATACAGTCTCCCATGGGTCACTACTATGCTATAGTAATATTTCTCAGGAGACAGGGTCCTAAGGGACTTTATAATGTCAGAAATCCTGGCATCTGAAAGACAGCTCACTAGAATCCTCTCCTTTTCCATTCTTGTGAGTGATGAGTCAATGTACCTTAAAATAGAGTCAAATTCATTAAAACATTTCTGTTGCTGTGATTCAAAGTGGTCCAACTGAAAAAATCTATTATTAGTAACTCTTTATGGTAGGTATGCATGAGGTGGATGAATGGCCTGATTTTTGCTGAAACATAATATTTTTATATCTAAGAGGTATTTGAAGTGATTTTTATACTTTCAGTATAAGGCATTTTGGTGTGATTAGTGAAGAATTATGGTGGATGACTATGAAGTCCACTAGGCAATTTTTAGATGACAAAGAAGCCTGTAGATTTATTAGGTATTTACGCCTCTCACAGATGGAATTATTAGTGCTGAAAATAAATTAATTACACTAGTACTAAAAGGCTAACAAAAGAAGTGGAGATAACAGACTGGCCTTTCATCTAACCCAGTACTTAGGTTTATTAACTACCAAGGTAAATGCACAGTGGGTATATTTAATAATGGTGAAAAACAACAAATATAAAGAATGTTTTCAGTAAATAGTAAGTCCTTTCTCAGATGTTGCAAGTTTTAAAATTAAGATGGACAAAAGGGGATTAACATTTCTAAGTATTGTAATATGCACTAAGCAGGCAGGAATATGTGAAACAGGGACTTGGCAGTCAAAGGGGAGGGACTTCAATGTTCACTAACATAAGTAGGTGAGATGAGACTGAGATGAGCTTCCAAACTCAATTTATATCAAATGCAATCAACTCAAGAGCCACTGTGTATACAAAACAGTAACCACAGGTGAGCTGAGTTGGCACTCTATTCTGAATCTGTGGAATACAACAGGAGGGTAACAGTATTTAAATAGAATGAAGGGCGTATCATCTCAAATTATACTTTTGTGCTAAATGATAACAGAAATGGAAGAGAAGAGGGAGAGTTGGAATACTGAGCATAAAAGATAGGGCAGAGAGAGAGCGGCACTGACTTTAAAAACACAAGAACAGGGTGAGGGGCTTGGAGAAGTTTTCAGCCAGAATTAGTTATTACATGAACATGCTTAGTATATTCTGTAGGAAATGTGTAAATTTTAGGATTAGTTGCCAGAGTTAATTATAAATGCATTCTGACTTATTTTATTGATTCTTTGATTTCATCTTATATAGATACTTAGGCTTATATTCATAGACAGCTACTGTCTAGTTCTAAGCAAAGTAATAGGGAGAGTGGTGACACACAGGAAAGAGTCAGTTCAGGATAAAAAGTGCACAACATGTAGTATATGTAAATGATGACGTTGTGATATGGAAATGAGTTCCAAGGGGCAAAACAAGAATGGTGATTATGCTAATGGCAGCACCAAACAAGGCAAAACAATTTAGCACTGTATACAACATTCGTGAGGAGCCTGCTTAGTGTTCACCTTTTCTGAGTGCCAGGGATTGGGGTATGAAAGACACTCCAATGTTTGTGATAGCAACAGCTGTAGCAGAGTAACACATGTAAATGGCCACTCTCAAAGCTAGTGACCATGATATGCCACAACATGGCCCTCCATACCAATGCAGCTGCTATCATTAGTGCATAATCTGTCATCATATGACTGATAACAGATTGCCACTGGCTTTTTTTGTGATTAGGAAGACCATGAAAGAACTTGTAGAACTGTGTCAGCTGCATGCAGAATTAGAAGGGATGCATGGACTGACCATTTCTGCAGACACTAAGGGGCGTGTGTAACTTTAAGCATCCTAACTACCAGAAAATTTCAATGACTTTTAGGGGATATGCTAGGAATATTGCAGCTGTGGCCATCTCATATCCTATACCAGTTCCTCCGGTTTGATTCTTGACTGGGTGCCTTCTCTGTAGAGTGTGCATGTCATCCCCTGTATTCACATGGGTTTCCTCTGGGTGTTCTGCTATCCTTCCACATTCCAAAGACATGAGTCTGGAGTGTTTCTCCACAGGCCTGTGCTGCAAATGGGCTCTGTGCCAGTCAGACTTTCCTGGTAATCAAATGTTAAATAACTAACTAAATAAATAAATAAATACAATTATGTTGCAGCATAAATTGAAAAGCATATATAGGTCTCCAGAACTGTAAAGGAAAGAACCAGTACTAAAAAGGCTTTTTACATCATTATGTATTTTATTGAGGTCTAGGAATCCGCAGATTGCACATTAATTGCTATCAAGGCCACATTGTCCAGACTGCATCAGACACATTAAAAGGAAGGTTTTCTACTGTGTCAACTGCCAGGTAGTATAAGCATAGCTGGTCCAACCAGTGTCCTGTGCCCGTCCCATGAACTAGCACTCTATCCCCTAAGCTCTTCTGGTGAAGATGTAAAAAAGAAAAAAAAGATCTGTTCCTTCTATTGCCACACTGGCCAGGTAGCCAGATACATAACACTTCCCTACACACACACACACACACACACACACACACACACACACACACACACACACACACACACACACACACCCTCCTGCCCTAGCCAGTCAGGTCTCCTTTCTGTACCCTGCACACCTCCCTCACATTGTAGTTAATAAAATAAATAAATAAATAAATAAATAAATAAATTCTTCTTTTAAACTGTAGCAAGCAGTTACTACAGTTTATACCCTGCATGGAGTGCTACAGTGCTCAAGTTTTAGTAAAAAAAAAACAACAAGTTGTTTCCCTTTTTAACTGTAGCAAATGGCATGCTACATACCTAGTATGTAGTTGCTACAGTTTAGACTACCCCTGGACAACAAATGCAATACCAACTTTTAAAAGCTGTTGTTACACTAAAGTGCTATTAGGATAATGGATGGCTGATCATGCCCCCTAACACTTTATGACTGAGCAGATGCCACTCTCGCTCTGCCCTAGCTACTGTATATTACTGTGTGTAATGCCAGGAGTATCATCTGTAATGTTTTATGCTCCACACCAGCAGTTCACATGATTCTCATATGTAGCATATGCTAGACCTATACCAACAGTTCATGCTTGAATAATGACTTTCCAGAGGGTCATCTACTTGATTGGTATGCATATAGGTGGGTATAAAAGCCAATATTTACAGTTACTATGCAAGCAGTTATTAGGCCACATATCATAGTATGCTGTTGTGTTGTGGGAGATGATGAATATTCATTGGAATAATGGCTAATGGTCCCCTATCCACAGCCCCCAGATCATGACAGAGGCAGCATATGATACTGAAAACACTAAGACAAAGAATGCAGTGGAATATGTTTGTGGTCAACTGAACTGAAGCTTTCACTGCCTTAATGTGTCCAGAGAGGCACTGCAGTATTCACTTGAGATCTATAGACAGCTCTCTCTAGTGGGTTTCATCCTATATCATATGGTTGCTCTAAAACAGATATAGTAAGAAGGAAACACCCCAGTGGTGCCATCTGTTGCTGATGGGGAGAATAATGGCTAGTCAAATGAGGAACAGTACCCCACTTGAAGAAAGGTTGGGAGTGATACTTAGCAGCACTAACAAAGAGTTGCTATCTGGTGCACATCTATGGGTCATATTGCATGCAACAAAGAAATACATGATTTACTCATTACTACAATTAGACTATGCAAGAAAGTGCATGTGCTCATCACACTGTGCATTGTCCACTGCTTTATCCAGGAGTGGACATGGCACAGCCAGCATCATTTGCACAGGTGTGGCTGCCTCATTGACAGGTCATAAGAATGTTATAATATGAGCCAGGGACATTGGAGGTAAATGTGTTGGCAAAGTCTGGTAGCAAAATGCAAGTAGTCAGGTATCATACTCCAGTGGTGGGGTGGATCTGCTGTGCTGCATACTTTAATGATTTTGCTTGTGGTGGTCTGTGGTCTTGGGAATCAATGCTGTCCATGACAGGGATGATGTAGATCTATAGAAGCATGTGCATGCAGATTGACAGTGTGTAACATATCAAGATCCTGCAGATGTACTCTGTTTCTGACCTTGAAGGTGGCCATGACTAGGCCCAGTGCTCCTTTTGCCCACAGCAGATATTGATGGTATAAAACTATAGGTAAGCATGCAGCTGTGTAAGATGTGCCATGGGTAGAGCTTGAGAAGCATCAATAGCAACACATGTGGGACTGGCTATGGCCAGGTGTCATGTCCTCTAAGGCCAAAGCATAGAGTGTTGTCATCTCAGAAATGGTCTGTGTTGAAAGTGTTGGCATCTCAGAAATGGTTTGTGCTATCTTGTGGAGGTCTGGCCTGTGACCACCACCTTTAAACCTGGATCTTTGCACAATATGAGCAGCAAGACTAGCAAAGGCAAACCTGGAAGAGGTTACCTTCTGACCTATGGATGCATCGAAGGATACAGTGTTAGCCACAATAGACCAATCCCCTATGCCTATACTCCATGTAACTGTGCATGCACTGGATGCCATCCTGCAAGCCATGCAGGTGTTTTATATGTCATACTGCAAGCTATGCAACACACTCACTATCTCTATAATGATGTGGTATGAGTTGCCTGTGACTTGATAACTGTATAAAAGCATCCCCCTATTAATGCCATGTGTTGCACATCAACCAGGGACACGTCTGGAGCTATGACACTGTGCCACACCATCATGTCTCTCCCTTATAAGGTGTGTGTGCATGTTAGATGCAGTTAGCCTGCAGATGCAATCTGCATTGCCTGGGTTTTCTGACAGTCACAGTATAATCTCTAAATAGTGAGAAGGCAGAAGATTCAATTTGTCCCACTACGGTCCCCATGTATGTGGAGTATGTGTGTGTGAGCCCTCCACTTTTAGTATTGCTATCAATGCTGTTCATCATCAACAGCAACAGGTGATCTAGATACTTCATCCATGTGCTGACCAATTGTGCTGGACCATCCAAAAGTAGTTCCCATGAAAGAATAAAGACAAGACCCCATTGATGGCATTTAACAAATGCCTAATACCCACCTACACCAAGCATACTGGTAGATGACACAATCTGTGAATGCTATGTGAACACATATATACCTTGTTGTACAGGGCAATATAGTTACAGACCACTGCTACCTAAAGGACATAACTGGAGAAGCCTCAGAGTGAATAAATCCTACATCAAATGCAGAAGGCTGAAATAAATGGTATTGTAAGAGATATTATTAAATTGCTACATACCCTGCAGGCAGTCAGGTTTTTCTATTCTGGCCAGCTCTTACATCTAATCCACTACAGGTTTAGAGGGGTTTGCTTCTCTTCACCAGAACAGGGCAACAGAAACTACGCCACCTATGTGATCTGTTTCTTTGTTAGTGGCCCATCTCCCATAGTGAACATGCCTTTGACAATGTCCTGTGCCTTGTTCTTAGGTTACTCTGCTCCAACTTGACATAGAATTCTTTTATCTCCACCTACAGCACTGATGTCCTGCAACAGTCCCTGCCAAACCTTTTCCCAAAAGGCCTTGTCCACATTAGTGTTGATCAGGATAATCATACCATGTGTATGGAGGTCTGTGGTAACATCTCACTTTCTTGAATGGTTAACTTTTCTAGCCACTATCTCTCTCTATGGCATGTGACAAGATGTGTATCTCTGTGGGCTACACATTTTAGTCTGTTTGTGTGCATGACTGTCTGTTTGTGCCCCCTCTAGATGTATATTGATTCTCCAGTATAATAGCCACTTAGCCCTCTGTCATGCTGTAATCATGTATTCCTTCCTATACAAACTGCAGTGAATTGTATGTTAAAAAATAACCTGCCCTGCAGCAACCTATAGTATTCCCATGCTTCGCTACACTGTATCCCTCTAATATGTATAGCCTTGCCTTACCCTATGTGCAAGGGCCATAATTTCCTGTAAAACATGTCCTGCCTATGTTCAAGTGGCCCCTGATTCACCCCCCACCCCAACCTAGACATAACTATGTCATGACAACATGCCATTATGCTGTGCTCCCAGTCCCACCTATGCCACTGTCTCTATGTCTGTGGTGCTACCTTCTACCATGAGTAGTGAGAGCTGCATAGCAGCATATTACTAGTGACCTTGCCTTCCTTCAGTATATTTATTTCAGAGTCGAATATGTTAGTTCACTAACACATGACTGAACAGTTGCTCATCTTACTGCAGTCTCTTGCAATATGTTACCTAGACTTTATAACATGCAGCTGGAGGCCATAGTACTGAGGCTGTGTCAATGAAGTAATTTATGCAGCTGAATTGGAATTGCTTCAAAAATGCATGACACTGTCCACACTAAACACTGTTAACCAGATTATCCCAGCCCATCTCAGGATTGGGAACTCATGTGCACACTATGTTGCAAGGCACATGTAGCACTCATAGTACCATGGCTCTGTGCTATAATGGTAGTTGGAAGACCACCTTAATGTACTACAGTGCATAACACATGACATCCAAATGTGTGTCTGTGCACACAGAGCAATCATTTTGTTCCTTGAATGGAAGTGTGTGAGCTGGCATGGCTTGCCAAGGGATGAGAACAGCAGGACTCTTATATGATGTGCAAGGGAGAGCAATATTTTCTTGTTCTTCTATCATAAGGACTTTCTGGAGCCCTTGCTGGGCCAACATGATGAGTCATTAAACAGAGGTCTCATCTGCTTGCATTGGTGGCAGTTGAGGTGGATGTAAAAGATGGCACCTATTGAAAAGGCCCTGGCCACATTTCCCCGGGTAGTATAAGTACCATCTCAGTTATCCCATGAAAGAGGCAGCTAGCCTGGTGGGATTAACCTGCTTGATAAAGGATAAATAAAAGAAAATAAATAAGTAAATAAAATGATGACCTTTGGGCAAGGTAGATGCCTGGAATGGACATGCCAGGATGGTGATTATGCCACTGACATCACCCATTCTCATGACCAGTGCAGGCATTTTTATTGTGACCTGCAGCAGAACTGACATGTCTTGTTTAGCCAGTGTGAAACAAAGGTTTGAGAAACGCAGCCGAGAGTTTTGCACTAAGCATTTCCCTTCTTATTTTAACAGGTTCACCTGTGTATTGAGTTTTTCCTACTTTGTCTTACATTGTCCAAAGGGTACCAGCACATTATAAGCCCTAATACATACCCGAGTAGCTAATGCTTGATAGTTAATGCTGCTAAGGTATTGAAGTTCTTGTATATGAATCCCAAATTTAGTGCTTTTCTAAAAATAAATGTATTTAAACATGTTTCAAAATATGTAAGCTGTATTGATAAAATGAATTATTAATACACATGAAACAGAAGAATTGTTAATATAGCAGCTCTGGAAAAAATATTAATATAAATCTCTCCGAAAAGAAAAGGATCCCTACAACCTGCTCTAAATAATCCCTGGAAGCAATAATAAAAAGAGGATTCTCAGTTCATCAGGCCCAACATAAAATCTGTACAAAGATGGAAGTACCATAAATGACTACAAAATCAGGATGATGGAAGTTTTCAACCTATCACTGGAAAAAGCTGAAAAGAAACTCAGACCTCAGTTTAGAGTTAAAATCCTACCTAGCTTATAAAGTCAAGATTTCTGGGGTCCAAGCTTTTTATGACAAAGTTTAATTTATGGAAGACTTTAAACAGTCAATCTAAGTGAGGGTTCTCATAGCAAACCAACTATTACTTAACTGTTCATTGTCATCACACCATTATATACACTTAATAACCTACAGACTTTCCCTACCCTTTGCTTAGAAGTCTGTAAAAAGTTTTTTTCCTGATTTTTGTATTCATTTTGTATTATTTTGGTAATATTCAACAAGATAAGAAAAATCCTGAAATGGCGCATAAATAAAAGTCAAATACAAGTGACAGAGTATTTGGCATATATTTTACTATTGCAGTGGACACGCAGGTTAAAAGCTGTTATCTCACCTATTTGATTCAGATTTGCCTGAACCTTATCTTATACTATATTCCAGTTGCCCATACTGTGGTATTACCCTGTTAACTTCTTTTCTATCCACCTATCTGTCTGTGGCTTACCAAATCATATATTTCTTGGATGATACAAATAAAACACAGCTTCTAATGTTTAATTTTCACTGCTTCTAGGGTAAACATTTATTATTTAGTTACCCATATATTTACACACACAGCACATAATCATACAGTTTTTCTCCTTTTCCAGCTCCCGAATTTAGCCTTTTAAACATATCTGCTGTATATTATACTCTCCACTATCTCTTAAAGCAGAAGTTTGGCCTGGAGACTACCAACAGTTCAATTCACATAGTGGCCTCTTCCCACCAGCACCATGAGTCATTGAGAATAAACAGTCAGAGAATTACTTTCCACTCTCATAGCATGTTAATACATATACCACATGCAACAGAATTCTTGAATCTTAGCATAACTGACACATTTAGTGTCATCTTATATTTTTCTGGTGGTTTTCATCAGTACCTATGCAGTTACAGGACAAATTATAAGCTTTCTTCTTCAGCACAGAATATTTATAGGATTAATGTTCCCTGTGCAACTACCTTGCACAGTCTAAGTTTTATATCTATACCTATAATCACTTTCAGTTGTATCATGTATACTACTTGCACAAAGTTTTATATCTATATCTATAATCCCTTTCAGTTGTATCATGTATATTACTTCTGAATTACAGTGTATTTAGTGAGCTATGTATAATTTATCTTCAAATTATTGTTTCAGCTGTCACTTACTGTAATAATTTGAGTGCTATGAGTATGTGTTTCCAGTTGTGAGTGATCCGAATACCAAGGTCTGAAGTTTTTTTTTTTTTTTTTTTATAATTTTGTTATCTCTGTGTCTTGATGTGAATTGTTTTTCAGTGATTTTTGAAGATGTACATTGCCTTTTCATATACATCATTTAGGATGCAATCTTTTTTTCCTAAGGTACCTTTTCTAAGTGGACACTGCCCATCAGAGAAGCCCAGTCAACAAAATGCAACCAAACAAGCACATTTACTTTGCATGTAGATTATTAATTTATATCTCTTTATATTCCCAATATAAATGAAATAGTATGTGCAAAGTACAGCAAATACCAATCTATGGTGCTCCTACTTAAGGTTAGAAAGCAGTTTATTTATTTATTTCATTTTACATTTGTTTACCAGGAGTGTCTGGCTGAGCCCAAAAGGCCCTTTTTCAGCAGAGACGCAGGGAGAAAAGCTCCAAAGTTACATAGTAAATAGCATTATCATATAATGTTAAAAATATATAACAGGTTACATAGTAAACAGAGATACAACTGAGTTAAAACGAAATGAAAAAGACAAGTAACAGTAAGATGAATAATGCAGTAAAAAACGGTTAGTCACACATATTACACATCATAATTGTTGGTCATTGAGTGGAACACTTAAGAAACTCAAGCATAAATGTATTTCTACTTGGGGGTGTGTGGTAGCCCCACCAATTGGAATAAAAATATACAGGTATAAGCTGGAGATAGGTTTCAAAGGAAGGAGTTGCTTAGTAATAATTTTAGAACGTAACTGTTTGAACTTGAGTGCTTCCCTTTAAGTTAATCAGTTGCTTTCACCATCTTGAATATAAACTTTCTCTAGACAATTAGATGTTCGACATCTAGGATCTAAACAATGGGGACTCAACAAGAAAATATCTTCTTACACTGAACTCCTATTTCATAAAATTGTTGCTTTCTCTCAGTAAAAAATGTGATTATACCAAAGATTATTTTTGGGTTACAGTCATTACTTACTGCTAATTTAAGAAACGGATGCCAGAAAATTCACCTCAAAGGTGAAACTCACTTGGCAGAACTTAGTGGATGCTTTGTACCCCTGAATAAATTAGTCTGTAAGTCCCTCACTGCTGAAGAAACCTAAGTGGTAGATTTTGTCATCCCAGATGGTGGTTGATAAGCTTTTTGCCTTGAAAAATACATCAGACACAGATGTAGATGAAGACATGGACAACCACATCAAAATGGCCTTGCATTTATCCAAAAACTGTCTGAAACTTGGCATTCTAAAGGCAGATACTGAAATAAACATTACATACCTCTCAACTGTGCAGACTTTTGCAGAATGTCCAGATTTTTGCCATATATTTTTGGTCTATTCCTCATAAAATTTGTGGTTTTCTGGAAAATCACTAGGATGATCTGAGGATTGAAGTCACTAAATAATGACATACATTTGAGCTTCAGACTTCAAATACTTCAAAAAATGTGTGTTAAAACAAACCCTGTTACTCTAGCAACTTTCTAAATTTATAAGAACAATACTTAAAACCTGTCCCTATTTTTGGGCCCTTGTCTCCCCCCATCTTGTCAGGCTTTGTCCAGATTTCTTGCAGTAAGTGGTTGAGAGGTATGAAACACTATCATGTGATATTTGTTTGTCCCAACTGTGAAAAACAGCCTTGGAAATGGGAAACTTTGTATCTTGCTCTACAGTGCATGATGGTGAATCAGGCTGGAGATCAAAATGTCTTGACAAATCACTTACATTTGCCAGTATTTCTAGATAACAAGTGGTATCTATATCCAGAGGTGATTGTCCTTCTGATCTCAGCGTAAGTGATCTCTGAGCTGATCTGTTCACTTCATATTACAAATTCTAACTCATATGGTTTTGAATGTGAGCCTACTCATTTGATTTCATTTTTTCATACAGAGAGATAGTAAAATAATGAAGTATTAAATACATTTATTCTTATGGTTCCGTCTTTTTCAAAAAGTGCAGCCTAGTCCCTACACTTACCTAGTGGGGAAGATCTGCTGCTACTGCTACTACAGCAAACAGACAGGCAGCTTTTTCGACCCCCCCCCCCGAACCTTCTGTTGACAATATGTAAGCAGTCTTTTTAGTATCCACGAGAGACACATTTTCTTGTAATGCAGAACCACATTTGGAGGAAAGCCTGTAGCAGAAAATCATATTTGCAAAAATGTCCTCTGGCTGTCTGTCTATCTATCAATCTGTTTATCTGGATGGATGGCTGTCTATCTATCCATCTGTCTATCTATCTAGACATCTATCTATCTATCTATCTAGACATCCATCTGTCTATTTCTCTGTGCATCTAGAGACACACACACACACACACACACACACACACACACACACACACACACACACACACACACACACACACACACACACACACACACACAATTTTAAAAGGTCTTTGATTGTGGGTTGTGGCATTGAAAATGCATGGCATATGAATAATAATTTACAAATAAATTTGCTTTATTTTGTAGTGTATTCAGAATACAGTTACTGTTTGTCACATATTTATTAACTAAGAAAAAAAAACACTGAAAGAAAATTATCCCCAAATCTTATGTTACATTCCAGTGTTTATACTGTGACTGCAGATAAGCAAAACAAATTAGCTGCATTATGCCATCTACGTCTTAAACAATAAACAAACAGATTTTTTTTTCTCTTTCTAACCTTTTCAGAAAGACAACATTGTTGCGAATATGATTGGATGGGCAGCCTCAGTCCTTTACCTGTCTTGTCTGTCTTCTGAAAATGGCTTTTGGCTAGGCTTGAAATGGTCTGCAGACTGATAGCCTACATGTAACCTATGAACCTATGAGGCTAATATGAATACTTTAGTATGCAGTGTTTTTTTTTTTTTTTTTTTTTTTTTTGTAGTGAATTATTGCTGATTCACAGTACAGCTCATACATCAGATGGAGTTTTGATTATGTATACACACGTTTTTAATGAGCTTGAAAAGTAAATAAATTATTATTGAACAAAATGTTGATTTGGCCAGTCATCTTCCTTTTAATTATGGTTATCTAACAGCAACAGGCAGGAAAAATGTGAAATGCTCAACTAAGTGATAGACTTATTATACTATTAAAAAAGTATGAAGTTTTATAAATCTAATATGTGTTGTTTATCTGCATTGTATAAACTTTGGAAAATAAAATAAGATTTAAAGATAATTTTCTTGCAGTAGCCTTTTCAGTCGGCAAATATATTACAAACTTTATATTTTATGAATACTATAGTATCAAACTAACGTATTGCACGATATATTAAATGTTAAAAGCATCATATAGTCAGTAAACAACAGTGATTGATTTGTATAAGCTGCCATTCTGAGTAAAATCTTAAGGAATTTTGCACTTTGGGTTATTTAACCAAAGATTCTTTTGGCATAAATGTGTGTCGACTGTGTGATATTACAAAGAAACAGGCACAGTTAATAACTCAAGACATAAGACCCCTAATGCAAGCTAACACCCTATATGAGAGATACAAATACACTGTGGAACTGGAGTCAATTCTCTCATGTAAAAATAAACTAGGCATCAAAGAGGTTGTCAAAACACATGCTTCACCTCTTACACAAAATAAGGTCATGACACATAAACCCACATAAGCAGAAGTACTCACTAAAAGCCTACCAAAAGAACAGAGACGTCCCAAATGTCCACCACCCACACTTCCCACTAAGCAAAAAAAAGCACTACACATAACAACCACACACACCAATGTCTCAACAAATAAGCCCCTAAGGCAAAACACACCAAATTTCTTGATCATAGCTGACAACATAGTGAGACATTCAAATGTCCACCTCACCAGACTGGACAAGGAGAAGGTTACAGTCAGCTGCCAATCAGGTCCCAGGATCTGACAAATCGTGCATGCACTCGTCACTCAACAGCAAGTACTGTTATGACTCTGTCATAGTCCATGTTGGAGTGAACGACTTGCGAAGTACCTCCCTGGACTATATGAAGAAAGACATGATGGAACTCTGATTATGTGTCCCAGACAGGTATTCCCTAGCCCTAAGCAGTATCTTACCTTTATCCAGGATGATGCCACAATATAAACAAAAAATGATTGACTTCAGCAGCTGGCTCAGCTTGTGCTGTCCGTCCAGGGGGATCCAATATCTATCAGCCTGGCAGGATATTATAGGCAGACCTTGAGGCTTTGCTAGAGATGGTCTGCAGCTGTCCCTCCTAGACTTTTGGATAATGACAAAGCCCTTGCTTCTCCCATAGTGCCTTTTTTAGGCAATGTCAAAACAAAAAATTTTCCAACATAAAATCTAATTGTGACAAACTCAGGGTCTTGCTGCTTAATGCTAGGAGTTTAAACATGAAACTGCACTCCCTGGAAACACTACCCACCTTACTGGAAGCTGCCGACATGATTTAAGGCTGCTGATAGCACCCCGCCATGCAAGGCTACAATGCCTTCCACACATTCTGACCTTACAATAAGTGTGATGGAACCAAAGCTTGGTGGTGTATCCATCTTCATTAAAACCAAATACATTTTGAGACTGGTCAAACAGCATGACTCTCTCAAACTACTCCATCTCCAGTTAACTGTTGGGAAAATACCATACCACATTATTGCTAGCTATAGATCCCCCACCATGAACCAGGGTAGCACACTTCCAACCTCAATTTACTGGAATCCCTCCCTTAGTCATGGGAATTTCAACTATCCTTTCATAGACTGGGGACATACACAAGCAAAGACATGCTCGCCCAGAGGTTCCTGGACCTTAACACAATTGATCTGAAATAGATAGTCTGCACCCCCACCAGGGGCTGTAATGTTCTGGACATAGTATTCAGCAACATGGGGGGGGGGTCACTGTACTTTCCCAAGAGTGATGCACTCCCTGATTAGGTACAGATCACAAATTAGTCTCGCTTGAAGTAACTACTGGAACTGACACCCTCATAGGAACAAAAATTATAAAAAAACTTTACCAAACCTAACTACAGCCTACTAAGCAATTGTATAAAATGCTTCATACCATCTGCAATAGAAGATATCGATGATCACTATGCAAAAGTGTACGCAAATACCCTGTTAAAACACTTAACTGACTGCATAAACTCTGCTGTACCTGACCAGATCAAAAACAGATCTTCCTGTAAAAACAAGCTACCATGGTGGACTTCGAATATAAACAGATTATATAACAACAGGAAGAAACTGTTGTCCAATCAAGAGGTATATCACACTGCAGGGGACGAGTTCCCTCCTAAGCCTAAACAAGAAAATCAGAAATCTTGTAAAGAATTCCAAAGCAAATTATGAAACTAATATCGCATCCCTGGCCAAGGATAATCATAAGACATTCTTTAACTACATAGAATGTCTAAAAGGGAATGCTCAGCTATGTACTGAACTAGTTGTAGATGGGATCACTCATACTACACTGGAAGATATTACCAACATGCTAGCTGACAGATTCAGTGCAAACTTCACCCCCTATCCCCACCTACAATATCCCAAAGCATATCTGACACCAGCCTTCTGCCTAGTATCTCTACAGAACAGGGTCTCTCTGCACTTGCCAAGGCCAGAAACACAGCCTCAATAGGACCAGATAACATCCCAGGTTGTTTGCTAAACAATATAAATAAAGACCTAGCTGACCCACTTGGTGTTCTCTTTAATCATAGCTTGAGAAATGGCTATGTTCCTGCAGCATGCAGAACAGCAGCAGTAATCCTCCTGCACAAAGGGGGGAGCAATCAACTGACCCTGGGAACTTCAAGGCCATGGAAAGAATTATCATGGACCTTATCAGCAAGGACATAGGTCACCTCCAAATGCTGGACCTAACCCAGTTTGGTTTTGTTAGTGGTAGAACATGCTTATTAAACCTGGTGGATGTCTTTGATGATGTCACCAAAAGCGTGGATGAAGGTAAGACAGTGCACACAGCCTGTCTCAACCTTGCCAAGGCTTTCAACACAATTTCTCACCCTGGCATTACTGAGAAACTCCCTGAGATAGGGATTAAACCTTACATTACTAGATGGGTAGTCAGTTAGCTCACCAGCAAAACACACTATGTAAAAATCTGTGTCTCCACCTCCACCAGTAGACCTGTCACCAGTGGAGTACCACAGGTGTCTGTGCTGGGTCACTTACTGTTTGGCATCTATTTTTTAGACATCCAGGCCAAAGGAGATGGCCTTTGGCTCACCAGGTTTGCTGATGATTCCAAACTATGGGCAATCATTGAGTCCCCTAGTGATGTGAACATATTAAAAGAAGGGCTAACACAAACAAATGATTGGTGCCAAAGCCATGGTCTAAAACTAAATGCAAAAAAGTACATGCATTATTTTTCTCTTTGGCAAAATGCAATTCCCTACAAATTTACAATATTGACGGCAACCCCCCCCTCCCACGTTCCAACCTAGTGGTGTGTGACTTGGGAATAGTGGTTTATAGCAATCTGAACTTTGACCACCAAGTTGCCACAGTGGTAAGAAATGCGTTGTATGTAGTGCAACTCATAAGCAAGGGCATAGCATCCAGGTCAAGAGATGTTATAACTCCACTGCACTTGACCCTCATCAGACCATTAAAAGAGTATAATGCACCCTTTTAGATTTACCTCACCAGACACCTGCAGCAGCTGGGGAGATCTCAGAGATTTTTCACTAAGAAAATATAGGGACTCCAAACCATGACCTACATGGACAGGCTGAAAGCCCTGTCTCTTTACTCTGTATCTTATAGGCTGCTAAGCGGTGACTTATGCCTGGTCTCCGACCCTGCCCTAATGGAAATGATGCACATCCACAAGTTAAATGGCACAAGAGTCACTCACTCTAGGGATCTCACCCTAGCTCGTGACATTAACAGAACATGCTGGAGAGAGATACATGTCTCCCAGAAGCTGCTGCTTCTCTGGAATAGACTTCCTATTCATTTAAAGCAGAACTCTTCACTGACCCTATTCAAATACAACCTAGATAACTGGATGGGAGGCCATAAATTCACCCCTGAGGTGGTACCAATGTCCCTCATGAACAGGAATAGCCAGTGTAGATCACAGACCCATTCTGTCGATAAATTAATTCCCCGAACTACCAAAAAAGAACAAATGCTAGCCTAGTAACCTTTTATGAACCTATGAACCTATGATAAGATGATGCAGCACATCTCCCCATAAAACAATGCATCTGAATATTGGCTAAGGGCTAATCTCTTGAGGCATCAAGTTCTGGGGAAGAGAATCTGAAGAGATTCAAAGATTTGACAGGATGGAAACATCAGTCCTTGAAAGCATGCAGATCTAGTTTACAAAAGAACAAATAAAGACACTTTCCAAAAAATACAAGGTTAGAAAGAGAAAAAAAAAATAAAGACGTGATTGTCTAAAATGCAGTATGTTGGAGAACTTGAATGACACTCAAGAAAGATTTTTACAGTTCTTGTATGTTTACTGTCCTCTGCTACAAGGCAGCAGCACCATATTAAGCATTTAATGTAATTACTTGTGACTATACAACACTTCATAGTACTAGTGGTTTACATCTTTAGCTGCATGCTGTCTGATTCCAAACTATTCTCACAGTTATCTAACATATACTAAGACACTTGGAAATATGTATATATGATATAGAGCCTTAAAATGGACAGAAATAGTAACTAAGGAAAAATAGGCTTCTCATCCAGCTCCATGTGATAAAATCCTAACTAAAACCCATGTGACCTGGTTTTAACAAGCAGCCCACTCACTGAAGCAACATGGTGCTGTAGTGGGAAGTGAGTGACTGATGCCAGCTCACCCATCGGAGCTAAGACTTACAGGCTCTGGGAAGTGGCACTATGACTGGAAATGTTAGCTTGGCACTGCCAGTCTTGTGATGGTAGTCCTCATTTGTGCATGTGTAGAAGCGCACACAAACACACACACACACACACACACACACACACACACACACACACACACACACACACACACACACACACATGGATCTACTTTAGAAATTCGACACTTCAGAAGATCGACACTCAGAACGACGAGACCAGAACAACGGCAGCTTACATAAACAAAACAACACATAACCGACGTTTCAGAACAACGACAATGTCCTGTGTACACATTGCAATCATTGTGAAAAAGTTTTAAAAATAAGATGCAAACGCACCATTATGAAGTATAAATAAAACAGCTAAGCATACTACCGCTGTGCTATGCACCATTTCAGTTTGACTAGCTGTACACATGGAAGCTCCAGGAGTAGTTGGTAGTGCATATAGCACTATTAAGTCCCAGAAAGGAAAAGAGTTACTGGTAGTAGATAATTACATCTACTACCTAGAAATATGCAGAGAAAATAGAAGATACTGGGGTTGTAGGTATAAAATCACCGAAGATGGTAGAGGCAGGGTGACAACCTTATTAATGCCTACTGGTGATATTCTACAGAAATCAGTACCTCACAATCATACCGCTGAGCCAGGAGAAGTGAAGAGATACAAGGTGTGCCATGAGGTGAAAACACGAGCACAGTTTAGTCAGGATACCCCATGTCTAATTCTTGAGGATGCTGTAGATTCCACATCCCTAGACAAAGTTTGTTATGTTCCCCGTAGGAAAGCTCTGCTGCAACAGGTTGGGCGTGTTCGCTGTAAACAGATTCCGTATCATGGAGGTGAGGAACTGACCACAGACAACATTGATTTCACCAAATTCCCATTAAAGGATGGCTCATTTGTCAATAAGGAAATGTCTGACAGTAGTACAGATACTAAAGTGATAGTATTTAGTACAGTTAACTATCTACAGGACTTGAGCTGTGCCACTATCTGGATGATGGATGGTACATTCTTTGGTAAAGGTGTAAACATTAGACAGCTGTACTCAATTCACGGTTTCATGAAATATGGCAGCTACAGTAAGTCCATTCCTTTACTGTATGCATTCCTATCCAAGAAGTCTTTAAAATGCTACAATTATTTGTGGCACTGTGTGTTTCATCTCTTGTCAGAACAAAACCTAGACGTGGCTGTGCGATTTGTTTTATTTGATTTTGAAATAGCGGCTGTTAAGAGTATACGAGCAAATATCCCCAACGCTAAATCTAAGGGCTGTCTCTTCCACTTCTCCCAGAATGTTTGGCGGAAAATACAAGGGTTAGGCTTGACCCATCAGTATAATACATCACAGGCATTCCAACTGGCAGTTAAGAGCCTAGTAGCGCTCTCATTTTTGAAAGAGGATGAGGTGGAGTCAACATTTGATGCATTAATAGAGGGTTTTCCAGAGGAAGGGCTAGATGTCTTGAAATACTTTTCCAATTGGTAAGTTCATGGCATGGTGTAGAAAGTTAATACAAGGACTTCCTCTAAACTATGTTTCTTACCACTGTTCCCTATTACATTCTGGAACATTAGTGAGCTAAATGAATTGTCCTTACCACGCACTCAGAACACAGTTGAGGCGTGGCATAGGAGACTAAAGTGACTCGTTGGGGAAAGAGGTACCAATTTGTATTTAATACTATTCAGTCTTACTTGCGAGCAAAACAGAGTAGATGAGCTACGGTCAGGTATTCCACTGGTTATGTGCCTTCCCCTAAAAAGAGGAAACTCATAGAGTGGTGTAACAAATTTCAGACTGTGTTAACTAACAGAGATGATTATACGGCTGTGGAATTTGTGAAAGCTGTGGCTGGACTTCTTAAAGTGCAGAGTCATTCCTTATGTTAAGCGATTACAAAACATGTTCACACGGGAATCCCTACAATCCCTGTTTAACACTATGTGTACACTTTACACTGCCTTTTCACCTGTCTATTGTCGTTGTTCTGAAATGTCGGTTATGTGATGTTTCGTTTATGTAAGCTGTCGTTGTTCTGGTCTCGTCGTTCTGAGTGTCGATCTTCTGAAGTGTCGAATTTCTAAAGTAGATCCACACACACACACACACACACACACACACACACACACACACACACACACACACACACACACATGGAGACATCACAGGAGGACCCCACAAGGCTGTGATTTGGAAATGTTAGAAATGTCCTGCTATAAGTATAAATGACAGCTTACCTGCAAACCCTAAGACTGATTAGAAGAGTGGCCGCAGCTGGGAGTGGCAAGTCATTTGGTTGTTAGTTAAGGCTAGAGGTAGGGTGATTTTGATATTAAATTTCTCCAAGGGATGCTTGTGGTGCCAGTTTGTGGTGTAACACAGGTAAGTCATTCAGTGGGCAACTGGTTGTAGATTAGTTTGATGGACTACAAATGCAAAGTATAAATGCCACCTTCATAGCTGTCTGGATGATGATGCCTTCCTGTTGGCTCTTATACAAGTCAGCAGCAACATTCTCAAAGACGGGGAATGTATGAACTCAAGACTTACTGTAATGAGGTTGATGCCTGACAAATACACTCCAAAACTCCACACTCCTTGCTAAACTTGAATCTACCTACAACAAGATAGCCAAATTTGCAGCACATCAGACTTACAAGTCACATCACTGTCTCTCACTCAAACACTTTAACTGGCTTGAACTACCTCACCAGCTTCTTCTCCCTCAACTACAGATCATCCACTCCATCCTTTATCAGCCTTCTTACTGTCCTACCCTATCATCTGTCATCTCCCACTATTCACCTGCTAGATCCCTCTGGAGCTCTAACCTAGATCTGCTACAAACCCACAAACCTAAAACTAAGAAAGGATGTATTTTATATAGCTATAATCCTTCCAGGGCATGGAAGAAACACTCACTAGAGATCAGGTCACTCAAGCAACTTAGTTACTTCAAGCTAGCCACTAAAGAATACCTGTTAAATCAATAGACCTGCCTCTGTACCCATCCCCCTTAAATAGCTTATCAACCCTAACTGCACACCTACATCGGCTCCCAACCTATGTAACTTTTTTTAACTCTCTAGACCTTGTCTCACATTAACCTCTCTATCCTAAGCACATTACATAATTCTTATCTGCATAATGTAAGATTTTATGTCTGTTGACAAAACTATAGTTAGTCCTTCTGAATGATGCCAGATTCTAAATCTGACAGACATAATGATTAGTTTACTGTAGTAAATCCTTGTTTTTTATGTATATGTTGATTTGAATATTTTCTATAAACCAGTTGTTGCTTGTTTACTTATTTTTGTAAATTATAATCTGTAGAACATGTGGAGCTTTTCTCCTTGGAACTCTGCTGGAAAAGGGTTACTGGGCTCAGTCGGACAAACCTGATCAACAAATGCAAAATAAATACATTAATTAATAGAAAGGCAAAAAGCATGCAAAAACATTAATCTGCTCAACCTAATAGTTACATCGTGGATTAATGATGATCAAAAGCTTAAACATAAAATATAGGGAACTTTATCAACTTTGGTAGGTATCAATCCAGAGGGGCATGCTTGAAAGTTAGAAATTTTATATAAATGTGTAATTCTTTTGAATTCAAAAGGAGAAGGTGGTAACTCAGGAAGTTGTGAAAACAAGTTAGAATGTGTCCAAGTATCAGACCCACCTGAATTTTTTATACAGAATGACTGCAGTCTGTAATCATTATACCCGATGCATATATAGACAATTTTATTATAAAGGTATTATTTTAAGTTAATACATATTAGTCCCCTTATTATGTCCAGGAGTTGTCAGACGTAACAACTCAAGTACATAATAAATAGGTATGTAGTCTGTCAGGCAGAGGAATGAAATACCAGCATACACCTGAGTTAAAAAAACCCTTAAGAAATAGATGGCGATTCATATGTTCATAGGTTCATAGATAATTACTAGAATAACAGTCTAAGACCCCTTGCAAGCCTAGCCAATATAATCTAATTTTCCCAGTGTATATGGCCCCTTGGGGCAAGAAGATGGCATAGATTTATGCCTGTGCATTGAGTATCTTAGAGATTACCCCTGTCCATAAGGGACATAGGCACTACCCCAGGTGTGAATTTGCGAGTCCCCTTCCATTGATCCAAATTGTGTTTAAAAAGGGACGGGGAAGAACTCTGCTTAATGTGAGTAGGAAGCCTGTTCCAAAGCAAGGGCAATCTTTGAGACACATATCTGTCTGTCCAGCATGTTTTGTTTGAGTCACTGACTAAGTTTAGATCCCTAGACTTTGTGAACCTCATGCTGTTTGAATTGTGGATATGTATCAGCTCCATCAGGGCTGGATTAATGAGTGCTCTGTAGGTCAGGCATAAGTCACCCCTTAGTAGCAGACCAAGTAAAGGGGTAAGGCTTTTAGTCTATCTGCATACTTCATGTTGTTTACACCCTGTATTTTCTTTGTGAGGATCCTCTGAGTCACGCCAGCTGCTGTAAGTGCTTAGTCAAGTACATGCCAAATGGCAGATTTTACTTGATTATTGGTCTAATGAGGGCTGAGTACAGCGGGACTATAATTTCTTTGGCTCTGGATGCCATACCTTCAATTATAATTAGTGCCACATAGAAGGATTTTCTCACCACTGTGGACATATGGCAGTCAAAGTTCAGGCTACTATCTATCTGTGTACCTAGATTTCTCACCTCTGAGTAAACTCTCAGGGATGTGCTATTGAAGCTGTTATTTGCAGTGGTATTTGGCTTCCCAAAGGGTATAATAATGCATTTTTATGTATTTAGTTTTAGTCCATGTTTCTGGCACCAATCATTTGTTTGATATAGACTCTCCTGAAGGATATCTACATTGTTGGGGTATTCAGTGATTGTCCTCAGCTTGCAGTCTTTGGAAAACTCTATCATCCAGAGGCCTTCCAAATTAGCCTTGACTTCAGAGAAGTATAGTCTGGACAAGAGTGGTCCCAGCACTGAGCCCTGTGGCACACCACTAGTAGTAACTGGCCTTTTGCTGTATCTGGATTTACCCACTTTAACCACATGTCCTATCCTTGAGTCAACTGACTTACCATCTAATGATGCAGGAATTTATGCCCAGCTTTGTGAGTTTATTTATAACACCTGAGTGGGGAATGGTGTCAAATTCCTTGGCCAGGTCAAGGTAGATGGCATATACTGTTTTACCATCATACATGACTTAAGTGAATTTCCCAAAGAAATCCATCAGATTCAGTAGGCATGACCTGCCCCTGACAAGGTTGAATTGGGTTGGATCCAATTTTTGGAGGTTTCCAATGACATTATTTATCAGGTCCATGATTATTCTTTCATAAGACTAGTCAATGTTATTGGTCTGTAATGTCCTGGGTCAGTAGATGTTCCCTTTTATGCAGATGGATGTCTGTTGCTATCCTCCACTCTATCAGGACAAAGACAGTCCAGAGGCTGTGGTTAAATAGAGATCCTAATGGGCTGAATAAGTTCTGATTTAAGCCATTTACGTGTCAACCTGATATCTCATCAGGCCCCATTAAATTATTGTTTTTAGCTTTAGAGAGTGCAGTGGCAAACTATTATTTGCTGGTAATTGACAGTGGAGTCTTGGATGGTATTTCTTGGGGCAGAACTGGGGGTGTTGGGGATATGAAACTTGAGCTGAACCTGTCAGCCAGCAAATTTGCTATATCTTCCAGCTGAGTATGGGTAATGCCATCTGCAACTAATGCTGCATATTGTTGGCTGTTGCCCTTAAGATTCCAGACATAGCTGAAAATGCCTTAAGGTTAGCCTTAGATTTGGAGGCTATTTATCTCAAATTCTGCTTTCAGAGACTTGACTAGTTCCCTGATTCACTTGTTTAGACTAATGAGGGACTTTTTGCTCTGTTGTGCACATTCTATCTTACTTCTCAACAGGATTTTCTTTCTTTTGTTGTACAACCTTGTCAAAGGAAAAATAAACTTCAAAAATGATCAATACACAGCAGGTTCAGGAGACAAAAACATGTTAATACAGAGTTTGTAACTAAAATCATGAAGTAAGGTCTTTTTTATAAATTTTCTAACAAGACATTGCCTACCAAGCTGACATAACAGATCACAAGTTTTAACATCATTACTTCATAGCAGCTGTTTGTCCATGATTTTCTGCTTGCACTATCAATTTTATGAAAAACTTCCCAAGAAAAACAACGTGGCCTTGATGACTACCGGTTAGATACAGCTTCCCACTATGTTATGTTACCATTCAAGATACTATAGCTAATTTGAGCACAAAGCAAGTACAGATTCTTCAAGCAGTCTTTTGTTTCATGTATCTCTTCTTTTCCGCAGCTGTGCATGTTCTCATAACACGAACAGAGCTGATTGTTCATATTCAATCATATTATAGAAAACAGTATTGTTCTATTCATACACTATTCATTCATTTTCCTGACCTAGCAGATAATCACCTACTTCTTAGTACATTTCCAAAAGGCATAAACATGAATTTTGCTGTGCTAGCAAATACTAGGTCAGGGTGCATCTTGCAGTTTCAGAAAGCATACTGTGGTTTGAAAAATCATCTTATAATTTCATACAGAATTAAGCTGTACATAAAATATAATGAAATGTGTTAACTCTTTTTAGCTTCTAATAAGCACTAAGCATACATATTAATACATATTTCTCTAACATTCCCCCCTGTTAATACTTTTTGTTCTATTTTCAAAAGCATAAACAGTTTTCTTCTTCTCTTAACCTCTTCCATTTCAGATTTGCAGTTAAGAGTCATTCAGTTTAAACTTATGAAAGCATTTCAGTTTTCAACAACTCTTCAATTTCAGTACTTTGATACAAAGTTTCAGAAACTGATATGTCTATAAAATCTTTGATTAACTTTTTCATACAGGGAATACCACAACAAATGCCTGCTCCTAATAGGAGTAATCCTACACAAATGTCAATCAGGATGTTCATTAGGATGGAACCCCACCCCACAAACAAATTCTGGAAAAAGTCCATCAGAGGGTTTGGGCCTGGTTTGGTCATGGCCGACACTTGCTGGATCACCTCAAGATGGTCGTTTATCTCATGCTGGTTGTCAGGAATATACGAACAGCATTCTTCTTTGATTAAAGTGCATGTGCCACCTCTCGCCGCTAGGGTGAAGTCAAGACCCATGCGGTTTTGAAGCACCACAGTTCTCATAGCATTCAGTTCATCAGTCATTAATTCGAGAGCAGAAAAAGTTGCATTGCTCATAACTTCGAGAATTTTGGACAGTTTTCTCAGTTCCCAAATCAATTTTACTGCGCCATATGCAGGATAATAGTGTCACTCAAGTCCATGTGTGTCAGTTTATCTTTGTTTTTCACGGAATTATGGTTTCTCCATCCTGCTTCGATTCGTCCCACTGGATTCTCAGGTCTCTTGATTGGATTTCCAGGTTTACTGCTGACCTCTCTGACATTTAGAATTTTCCCTCGAGGCAAAGCTGCAGTGTGTTGTATGGCCAGAACCAGGTAACCCAAAAAACAACTGCCGGAGCAATTCTCAGGTAGCCATCTATATGCCTTTTTCCGACAAACAAAATAACAATTCTCTACTTTAGTATTGATATATGCTTGCCCTGCATGAAACATTTTCTTATCAGTGATAGAAAGCTGCTTTAAAAGAACAGGATTATGCTGTATTTCACTAACAGTTTTTTGCATTTTCTCAAGATATGAGTCATAGTTTTTATCACAAATAGTTTCTACCTTATTAGCCTTAATATAACATTTACAAGAAACAGTCACATTGCAATTGCTCCAACCCACCTGAATAGTGTCATTTTTTAAAAAACATACAATTCCTTTTTGTGTAACAGGTAGGTACAATGCTATTTTGTCTTGTGATTTTACAGGTGTAGTATCAAAAATCAAATTTTCCCAGGTCTCATTGACCCCTAGGAGGACAGCAGTCATTAATAATCCCCTGTATGCCGTTAGTATAGCTGTGCAAATCCAGCAGTTTGAAACATTGAATGTCTCAGCATACACATATTTAATTGCTTGGTAAGTGTTAAAGTTTGGGTGCCAGTCTATGAGTAACGCTTCACGTTTGTTCAGTTCAACTTGTGTGGCTGGAAAAGGAAAGGCCACAGCAAAAAATTATTGTCACCAGTATAGCTAACAGGATGATCATGCAATTTTTCTGAGGGTGTTCTGCATCCCTGTTTACTCTATACCTGGTCATTTTGTTCTCGTTGTATAACAGTAACAAGGTTTTTGTCCAGTTCAAAGTTCTTGACCAGTTTGCAGTGCGTCAAATGGATCCAGGGCACACGTTCAGCTATCTTGACTGCAGTGGGTGTTGCCAGCAAAACTTGGTACAGTCCCTCCCACTTTGGAGAACTCCAATTTCTTTTCTTCATGACCTTCACCCAGACCCACGTTCCCGGTTGTACTACTGCTTCTGATAGTCTGGTCTGTTCTTTATCTGAAACAAAATTTAGCTGCAGGAGTTGTTTGTTTTTTAGAAATCTCCTCATATACTCTGCAAGTGTACTGTCGGCCTCCTGGTCTGCAGGCATGAGAGGTTTCCACTGAGGTATATAATATGCCCTCCCAAACAGTGTTTCAAAGGGAGTTAATCCCTTTGCATTTGGAACAGTTCTCATGCTCAACAGTGCCAGAGGTAGACAGTGCACCCAGTTCTTCTGTGTCTCACTAATCAATTTCCTAAGCTTATTTTTCAGAACTCCATTATGCCTCTCTACTAATCCTGCAGATTGGGGGTGGTATGCACAATGTTTTTTCAAGGAAATCCTGAAATAACGGCTCAATTGTTGTATGGTTTGATTTACAAAGTGTGTGCCACTGTCACTGTAGATCTTTTCCGGTATGCCAAATCTAGGAATAATTTCTTTAACGAGGACTTTTGCAACAGTAGCTGCATCTGGATTTTTGTTCGGAAAAGCTTCCACCCATTTGGAAAACATATCTATAATGACAAGACAGTACTTTTTATTTTCGCATTTGTTTAGTTCTATGAAATCCATACAGATAGTATGGAATGGGTATGGTGGTGTAGGGAAACTCCCTTGCTTAGGCTTCAGTGCCCCCTGTGCATGATGCCTGTTACAAACATGGCATGCTGCACAGAATTTTTTTGTGTAGTTTGTAAATCCATACATTGTAAACACTCGATTCACTAACTGTACCATCCCCCCTGTTGGGACATGGCACTGCCCATGGCTCAACAAAGCTGCATATCTAAACAAGTTAGACGGCAAAATTGGTTTTCTTTCTTTCGAGATGTATAGCCCTTTCACAAGAATTGCTCCTCGTTTTATCCATTTTTGTTTTTCTACATTTGTAGTAAGTGTCTGCATTGTTTTTAACATTTCAAAATCTAAAATCTCAGAAGGTTGTAATTCCTCACTCAAAAGAAATACTTCTGAAGCTGAAGCTGCCTGTTTTGCAGCTGTATCAGCTCTTGCATTACCTTTTGAAATCCTGTCCTGTTGTTTAGTATGAGCTATGCATTTACAAATAGCTACTTTCTGAGGTAACTGAATAGATTCTAACAAATCTAAAATAAATTGCGCATGATTAATCGGTTTACCAGTAGATGTTATCATTCCTCTATTTTTCCACTGTTACGCAAAAACATGTACAGTAGAAAAAGCCTACTGGCTGTCAGTAAAAATGTTCACACATTTACCCTTTGCCAAGGTACATGCCCTTGTCAAAGCAATCAATTCTGCTGCTTGT
This sequence comes from Protopterus annectens, assembly GCF_019279795.1. Lineage (NCBI taxonomy): Eukaryota > Metazoa > Chordata > Ceratodontiformes > Protopteridae > Protopterus > Protopterus annectens. Next base: position 439,136,801 of record NC_056735.1, read on the forward strand.
GCAGATAAGTTGTGTGGTAAAGACTTTGCTTCTAAAATCTCAGTATCAGAAACTACTGCATACCCTACTAGATTCTGTCCTGTAGGACCTTTTTTGCACGAGCCGTCCACATAGTATGTCACCTCGGCATCATCCAAGGGAACATCCGTGATCTTTTCTAGGCAGTGTCTTTTGCTCAATCTCCTGCAGGCAGCAGTGTGGTTTGCCCTCTGTAGGGGTTGGGAGCAAGGCTGATGGATTCAAAGTTGTACATCGTTCAATTGTCATATGAGGTTGGCTCAGCAGTATAGTCATACAGGAAAGATGCCTAGCAGGAGAAAGATATGCCACTTTTTCTAGCAGTAAAATAATCGCGACTGCATGAGGCACTCTTAATGTGAGAGGGTGGAATAACACTACTGAGGCCGAAGCCTGTACTGCCATTGCAGCTGCGACTACTGCTTGTACACAGTGGGGCAAGGATCGCACCACTGGGTCTAGCTGTGATGAATAGTAAGCTATGGGGCGTTGTTTGTCCCCATGTTGCTGTGTTAACACTGATGTCATATAGCCCTGCTTACAATCTACAGTTTGGAAAAATCGTTTCTGATAGTTCGTTAATCTTAAAACTAATGAGGATGCTATCAGTTGTTTCAATTTGCAGAAAGCTGATTCTGCTTCTGGTGTCCATTGTAATGAATCTTGTGCTGCCATAGGCTTCTTGTATATTAAGTTGGTCAGTGGAGCAGACTCCAAGGCATAGTTTGGAATCCAACTCCGACAAAAATTAGTCGTACCTAGGAAGGACATCATTTCCTTCTTGGTAGTCGGTTTGGGTGCTTGTAATATTGCTGTTTTCCTGTCTTCATCTAATATTCTGCCTTCTTTGGATATTACATATCCCAGGTATTTAACCTGTTTTTTCCAAAGTTGCAGTTTGTTTTTGTTTACTTTGTGTCCTTGAGTGGCTAGAAATTGTAGTAATGCTATGGTATCTTCTCTGCATTCTTGCTGGGTGGGGGCTGCCAGCAGAATGTCGTCTACATAAAGTAAAATCTGGCTGCCTTTCGGTGGGATAAATCCCGCCCAAGTTACTTGCCATTTCCTGTGCGAATATTGTTGGACTCTCACAATATCCCTGTGGTAGTCGCATGTATGTATACCTTTTCCCCTGAAATGTAAATGCAAACCAGTTTTGGCTGTCAGGGTGTATTGGTATTGAGAAAAATGCATTGCTAATATCTACCACAGAAAAATACTTCTGTTAAGGTTTCAAATCATTTAATAAGGTGTGTGGGTCTGGCACCGTAGGTGCTCTAGGTATAACTGCGTCATTTACAGTTTGTAAATCTTGGACCATACGCCATTCTCCATTTGCTTTCCTAACAGGAAATAAAGGTGTATTACATGGCGAATCAGGAGATTCTATCAATACTCTTTCCTTAAGTAAGGCTGCTATTATAGGTTTGATTCCTACTTCTGCATCCTTTCTTAAGGGATACTGTCTCTTCTGAGGTCTAAATGCTGACTTTGGCATGATAGTGACTGGTCCTGCTGTGCAAATAAGTCCTACATCTGATTTCCCTGTTGACCAGAGAGTCTCTGTTATGCCTCGTAAGGCTTTTTCCTCTTCCTCTAGTAAGAGTGCTACTCAGCTGTCCTCACTTGCCTGCAAGTGCACAGCTGGGTGTGTCTGTGTTATCCAATTCAACTTCTGCTTTTGTACTCCCTGTTCTGACAGTTCTAATTCTGTCTGTTTTTCCCACCTTGTGACTTTTTCTCCTAGGTCTGCCCACCTCACATTCTTATCTTTAGTTAAACTAACATGTGGTAATCGATTAGATTTATAAAGTGCTAGGAATTCCTGGGGCAATGAACAGCTAGCTACACTGTTTCCTTCTGTGTCCCAGTACAGATTACGTAATACTAATCTGTTAGCATGGTTTCTAAACAGTTCTTGCTCATATTCTTTATCAGGTCCTGGTATGCTACAGTAATATAGAGTACAATGCAACAAATGCTGTTTATCAGTGTCAAGAGAGGGGGATTTACTGATGGCTACTTTCATCAGTTCTTCAATTACTGACCCTGGACCAGTCGTAACCAAGTCCTGGCTGTACCAATAAAATGTTTCACCCTCCGGTCGCACCACAAAAGTATCCATTTGTTGCTGTGCTTCCATACCTTGCATAGTTGGAACTACTGCTATGCCAAATATCTGCATAAGGTCTCTGCCCAAAAGATTTACTGGGCATTTTGCAGAAACAACAATTTTGCTCTTTTGGGTCATCCCTGAAACAGGATCAGTTATTGCTATGCTATGGGAGAGTGGCTCCCGATACAGCTGTCCATTAGCTGCTTTTACCAATATATAGTCGAGTGACTCTGAGTTTTCTGGTAGTTTGGAAGGATGTATCAGGGTCCGTGAAGCCCCTGAGTCACACAGAAATTTAACTTCCCTCCCTTCTACCAGAAGTGTAACTTCTGGTTTTGTGTCTGCTAAATAGAGCTCTAGGCTCAATAATGCCAAGTCCAAAATTTAGTTTTCTTCACCATCGGTGATTTCTTGTACTTCCTCTATTTCTTCTATCACATTCTCTACTCCTTATATCACATTTGCATTTGTCTTTTCTTGGTTATTTCCTTCTAGTGATTCTTGACTATCATATAGTCAGTCCTCACCCTCCTTATCTTCTGTGGCTACCTTTTTGTTTTGCCTGCAATCCCTTGCTAAATGTCCCTTTTTCCCACATTTAAAACATTCACCCCTTTTCTTTCTCTCTTCAAACTCCTCTGATCGTTTATCAGATTGTTTGTTTCCCTGGGCATTTTTCTTAGCCTTCTTCCCAGACTGTACTACAAAGACTTCTGCTCCGTCTTCTACTGCGAATACTTGAGTTTTCTTTTTCTTTTTGCTATTAAAATGCCTTTTGGCATGTCTTGCATATTCAAGTAATGACTGTAATCTACTCGTACGATGATCTACCATGTGCTTTGTAATGAAACTACTTATGGGTGCAATACTACCCTTCAAAAATGCATTCTTTAGTTGTTGTTCATATGGGGAATCATGTATTCGGTCTTCAGGTACTTGCATTCCACAATGGTTATTAAAACACTCTAATAATCTAGCATAATATCTATCAACAGTTTCACCTTCCTGTTGGATGCATTGATTAATGCAAGTCCAGTCAGCCCTAGGCTTCCATTTCTCAGAGATTCGGTCTGTCAGACCTTTCACTCTGTTATCCAGCTCTGCATTGCTATGTGGGAGTGGCTTATGTTCTGCATCACGGGGATTCCAGTTGCCACTGATCATGTGCCAAACTGGACCTATGATTTGTTTGACTACTTTCTCTACTTCCTCTCCATTTAAATGGTAACTTAACCTCATGCACTGTAAGTCTTCTAGGAATTTTCTAAAATTAACTTTCGGATGGGGAATTCCCTCTGTGACTTTCCAGATGTCTTCCGTTGTCCACGGTCTATACACTAGAAGAGTTGGGTCCTGTTCTGCCTGTGGATTTGGTACTTCGATGAGTGGGCATATCTCTTCTTCACTCATAGCTTGTGAATTTTTATTTATTTCATACAATTCAATATCCCCTCTTAAGTTACGTGTTTGAGACCTAGTCTCGACAGGATCTCTGACAAACGGTTTTGATTTTGCAGGGACTGTTGGATATAGCGGAGGTGGATCAACTTGTCCACTCACTTCATATTCTGGTAAGGGAAGCGTAGGGGGCGGAGGGGCCGATGCTATTACTAGGTTATTGTCTTCCTTGTCTAAAAACATTGCTTTTGAATTTTTAATCTTTTGTTCCCTGCGGTTTGCTTCCTCAAGCCACCTGTGTGCCTGAGGAACTCCCAATTGGCGTTGCTTTTTTACCTGACCTTTTGCGTCTGTTTTAAGTTGTTTGACAAGTTTGATAAGTGAAGGTTTATCTAATTTGCTATCAAATTTGTATTTATTAACCCATTTTGTATAGTACCTAACGTTATCGGCACGTTGTAATTGCATATATTTCACGTCTTCGGTTAATGGCGGATCTCGGGATGTTTTTGTGCACTTATTTCCCATGTTGTCTTAACCTAGTTAGAAATTGTTATGCAACCCTTCTTGTCATGTGGTACCATGATTTTCTCTTTTTCACAGTTTATCTAGAATAACTGCCTACCTATCCTGTTTCCCTGATCTATGACAAGACAGCAATCTTTTTTGTCCCTGATTTATATAAAATCTCCCTGACAAAAACAAATACTGTAACAAGTCCCTGATCCGAAACAAAGAAAAGGTAAATTCCTCCTTACCTGAGCCTCTGTGATTGATCATCTCACTGCTGGAACCATTGACTCGTCCTCCAATCGCAGATCAGAAACAGTGGCTGGCCTCTTTTGAACGACAATTCAGTCGGAGGTCTTACAGATCAGAAGAACCAATGTGGCCTCTTCCCCATATGGTTTCATGCCACCGGGCCCATCTGACCTGAGCTAGAGCGAGAGTATCTCGCTCAAAGGACCAATCTGTCAAAGGAAAAATAAACTTCAAAAATTATCAATACATGGCAGATTCAGGTTAAGGCACTTTAATCTTGCAGCAAGGAGACAAAAACATGTTAATACAGAATTTGTCTAACTAAAATCAGGAAGTAAGGTCTTTTTTATACATTTTCTAACAAGACATTGCCTACCAAGCTGATGTAACAGATCACAAGTTTTAACATCATTACTTCATAGCAGCTGTGTGTCCATGATTTTCTACTTGCACTATCAATTTTATGAAAAACTTCCTAAGAAAAACAACGTGGCCTTGGTGACCACCGGTTAGATACAGCTTCCCACTATGTTATGTTACCATTCAAGGTACTATAGCTAAATCGAGCACAAAGCAAGTACAGATTCTTCAAGCAGTCTTTTGTTTCATGTATCTCTTCTTTTCCGCAGCTGTGCATGTTCTCATAACACGAACAGAGCTGATTGTTCATATTCAATCATATTATAGAAAATAGTATTGTTCTATTCATACACTATTCATTCATTTTCCTGACCTAGCAGATAATCACCTGCTTCTTAGTACATTTTCAAAAGGCATAAACATGAATTTTGCTGTGCTAGCAAATACTAGGTCAGGGTGCATCTTGCAGTTTCAGAAAGCATACTATGGTGTGAAAAATCATCTTACAATTTCATACAGAATTAAGCTGTACATAAAATAGAATGAAATGTGTTAACTCTTTTTAGCTTCTAATAAGCACTAAGCATACATATTAATACATATTTCTCTAACAAACCTATTAATACCAGGGGTCCACTAGGATGAATTGTTTTTGTGGTTTGACATGGGTTTACTTCAGTCTGGTACTGCCATTTCTATGCAGTTGTTTAAATAGTTGTACAGGGCATTTGTGAATGCCCCTGAATAGGTTTTTGTGTTTTCTGGATTTGGGGAGCTTGGAAACTAGCCATGCTGTTCCATAATGGGGGTAATTTACCTTAGAGAAGTTATTAAAGTTTTTGCAGTTGGGGGGGACTATTTTTACCTTTATTTCAAGGAAGACTGCTTTGTGATCTGATTTTATCAGTTAGAACATTACACTATGGGGAATGCAACACTCTACCATATTTGTGATTACCAGATCTAGGGCATTTGCTCCCCTAGTGGGAGTGTAGACTAGCTGCTCCAGGGCATTTTAATTTACAAACTAAAGAAATCTTTGGGCTTGCATGTTAGGAGTCATGTATGGCTCTCAATTAATGAAGGGACAGTTAGAATAACACATGACTATGGTATTGTGCTCAATGGTGAGTGATTTTTGTTACTTTAGGTATCATGTATGGATTTCCAGGTTCATGGTGGGGGTCCTGTAGCTAGCAAGAATATGGTAATGGATTTTTCTCATGGTTATTTGGACATGGAGTAGCTCAAGCATGTCATATTGTTTGAGCAGCTTTGAGGTGTTCTTTTCCTTTATGTAGATAGATACACCTCCACTTTTTGCTCTTTCATGTTCAGTGAGTAGTCAGAATGTATGAAAGACATTATAGCAATTCACTGCCAGAATGATTTCCATGGCTTTGAACTATGTTTCAGTAACAGCACAGATGTCAGCATTCTCCAGGGTGATGACAACTTCCAGGGAGTGCAGTTTCTTGTGAAGGCCCCTAACGCTGAGCAGTAACACCTTTAGCTTCTCCTGAGTAGGAAGGTTTGTCTGTTTTACAGTACCTAAAAAAGGCACTACAGGAGTTGATAATGTTTTGTCCAATATCTGAAAGCCTAGAAATGACAGGTGAAGACCATCCCAAGCAAAGCAGCATAGCCTGTCAACCATATCCTCCCAGGCTGACAAGTTTTGAACCACTTTGGAATGATACCAGTTGCTAGGCCAATTGTTAAAGGAGATCATTTTCTGACAGTGCTGTGGCATCATCCTTGGAGATGGCAGAATGTTACTCAATGTTAGGCTCATCCTTGCCTCTGAAGCATATTCTGAGAACTCAGTCATCTTGTTAAAATGTGAGCACCTCCACATATGTGGGTCTATGTGTGTAGTCATTTGCAAGTGTGATGAGTGATGTGTGAGTCACTGACAACCTGTTTGTAGCTTTATGTGTCTGTATGTGACAGTTTAGCCTCCAGTGTCAATGTGTAACTACATCTCTCACATACAGTTACAATGCCTCAGGATATACATGTCTTCCAAGCTGTATGCAGAGATAGCAGGAAAGTGTCCATCCATGGTTGCAGGTCCTAATGTGTACTTGGAAGGATAGGAGTGGAGGGTGTTTGTAACCAGATGAGGGAAGGGTGCTTACTTGTTGTACTCTGCAGCTAACCTAGCCATCGATGCTGCCCAGCAACAAATCAGATGTTCTCTGAGCAGCAATAGTCCTGAGTGATATAATAAGGTAAACAGAGCAGTAAACTTTTACAGTATAATAAAAATAAACAATGTTTTCTGATGTTTGCATCTGTACAGGGCACTGGCACAGCTCCGTGCAAATTTGCCAAATGTATACCAATACTCGGAATACAGAAAACATATGACAGGGTGCATAGAGAGGAATTGTGGTATTGTATGAGGAAGTTGGGAGTGGCAGAGAAGTATGTATGAGTGGTACAGGATATGTACAAGGGTAGTGTTACAGTGGTGAGATCTGCAGTGAGAGTGACAGATGCATTTAAGGTGGAGGTGGGATTACATCAAGGATCAGCTCTGAGCCCTTTCTTATTTGCAGTGGTGATGGACAGGTTGACAGACAAGATCAGATGGGAGTCGCCATGGACTATGATGTTTGCAGATGACATTGTGATATGTAGTGAGAGTAGGGAACAGATTGAGGAGACCCTGGAGAGGTGAGGAATGAAGGTCAGCAGGACTAAGACAGAATATATGTGTGTGAATGAGAAGGAGGGTAGAGGAATGGTGAGGATTCAGGGAGTATAGCTGGTGAAGGTGGATGAGTTTAAATACTTAGAATAAACAGTTCAGAGTAATGGTTAGTGTGGAAAAGAGGTAAAGAAGTGAGTACAGGCAGTGCGGAGTGGGTGGAGAAGAGTGTCAGGAGTGATTTGTGACAGACGAGTACCAGTAAGACTGAAAGGGAAGGTCTACAAGAGGGTAGTGAGACCATCTATGTTATATGGGTTGGAGACAGTGGCTTTGACAAAAAGGCAAGAGTCAGAGCTGGATGTGGCAGAGTTAAAGATTTTAAGATTTGCAATTGGTGTGGCAAGGATAGACAGGATTAGGAATAAGTATATTAGAGGGCCAGCCCAGGTCAGGCAGTTTGGAGACAAAACCAGAGAGGCAAGATTGCATTGGTTTGGACATGTGCTGATGAGGGGATGCTGGATATATTGGGAAAAGGATGCTAAGGATGAAGCTACCAGGTAAGAGGAAAAGAGGAAGGCCTAAGATAAGGTTTATGGATGTGGTGAGAGAGGACATGTAGGTGGTTGGTGTGACAGAGCAAGATGCAGAGGACAGCAAGAATGGAAACAGATGATCCGCTGTGGTGACCCCTAATGGGAACAGCCGAAAGAAAAAGAAGAAGACTCAGAATACAGAAAACTGATTACTAAGCCCTCTGGCCAATACAATGACTATGCTTCGAACCCTTTTGTATGCTTCTCAACTCAGATAGACCAGGTAAATTCCTATTGCCACTAGGGGAATATTCCCAGTCCTCCTAATGAAAAAGCACAACAAAATAGTGTCCATAGTGAAATGCCACCACAATCAAAATTAAAGATACAGATACAGTGGTGTACTTTAAACATCTTATAATAGTGGGATTATTCATTAATAGTATTTCACTTTGTAGAAATGAATGCAGAGACACTCAATTGTGCAGAATTTATAAAGGCACAAAAACAAGGTAAGATGGTTAATAAGCCATCCAGCCAATAAAACAACTACATGCAGAAATCTGTAGTGTGTTTTCTCAACCTATACAGTCCAGACTACCACCTACTGCCACTAGATGGAAAGCCACTATCCTCTTGATATAAAAACACCGAATAGTGCCTGATAAAGTGTAAAAATACATTACTTTGTCCAACAGCTAGCTAGATAAGAAATCTTGAGCAAGTAAATCAGTAGAACAGACAATGAGAGGCAAATGCACTTCTTTTTTCAAAATAAGCACAAGGAAATACAAATAATTTAAGATTTAAACAGCGGTGTAGAAAGGGAGGAGCTTATGAAGCACAATTTACAGTAAGGGTGGGCATCTTAAAACTATCAAGTTTAAAAAGCAGCTCAAGGGAACAGGTGGGTGGATGGAAAAACTAACTAGCAGGGAGTCACCATCAGTGCTTGTAGTTTTTTACAGGTTTTGAGTCTTATTAGAAAATACAAAGAACTAGAAATCCCTGTATATTTAAGTCAAGAAACAAATTAAAAATTTGTAAACAACATTTGAAATATGCATCCTATGTAATCCAAATATCTATCTGTCACATGGAAAAGAAACACCAGGGCAAGCAGTTTTCTTAATACAGAAAACAAACTGAAGCAGGTGAAACAGAAAGCAGCTATACCAGTTAAAGCAACTCACAGACAAACTAATAAAGATTTACTTTCCTCACCCAGCAGGAAGTCACCAAAGTGCTTGTAGTTTTTGCCAGTTTTGAGTCTTATCCAAAAAGCAAAGACCCAGACATTTTCTGTGTATTTAGCTATCGCTCAAGAAACAAATTAACCAATGGAAATAAAATGCACATGCAATGTACAGCCCATGTAATTTAAGTGTCTGTCTGCCAAACAGAAAAAAAACACTCAGCCAAGCAGATTTCTTAAAACAGAAAACAAAATAGAGCAGGTTAAACAGAAAGCAGCTCTATCAGTTTAAGCTACTCACAGACAAAGTAATATAGATTTACTTTCTTCACTCAGCAGGGAGTCATTAACAATGCTAATAGTTTTTACAGGTCTTGAGTCTTGCCAGAATTGACAAAGACTCAGAAATTCTGTGGGTATTTAAGTATCACTTAAGATTACTTATAACATGTATCACTTAAGATTACTTATGACGCATGGCTAGAGGCTGTGCAGAAGTAGGATGATAGTCAGTTATCTCTCAAAAGAGAACAATTTGCTTCTTTTGCAATAAAATAGGAGGTGCACTCATGGTAGGTAGGATATTCAGTTTACTTTATTTTTAGGTATGAGTTTATTCTGGATGGTAATGTCAGGTGGGAACTGCTTCTCTGTAGTTTTGCATTAACTTTATTTGTAGCTACTTGGTGAGCTGAAGTACAACTTTTAATGACCCAAGTGAAGAGTCTGAAATATTTGCTTTTCTGATTTAGGGACTCTATACACTATATAAAATAAGAAGTTATATACTGTTTCTAACTGTTCATGTGATGTTTAAAACCTCTTTAAATGAGCAATGTGAAAAGCTTTATACATTCATTTTCCTTATTCAGATGATCTTTGTATGTCGATGCATAATAAAATAAAAATAGAAGATGTTTGTTTTTTCTCTCACAACATCTACATTTTTGGTGAGCCATCGTAAAAGTGCAACAATACAATGTGGGCTTACCTCCAACTTTCCAGGTTGTCATAGAATGTCCAGATTTTTGCTTCATATGTTTGGTCTGTTCTTCATAAAGTGTGTAGCTTTCTGACAAATTATTGATGACTGAAGTCACCAAATAATGATGGTCATTTAAGTTTCAGAATTCATATCCTTTGTAAAATGCATGCTAGGCCAAAACTTTTCATTTTAGCAAATTTTAAAGGTTATAAGATCAATATGTAAAGTTTGTCTCTGTTTTGGGGCCTTTGTCACTCCATTATTTTTGACTTTGCCCAGATTTCTTTTGGTTGAGAGGTATGCAAGTGGGAAAGATCCAAAATTTGTCCACTAACCAAAAATGTCCTGGCTCCCTCTTTAACTAGCATTTTTGATGCCACTTACCATATGTACCCATTGGATCCCCATTTGTAGCTTAAAATCTCATATGATTGAAACTCCTTTTCCTGAGATGAAAATTGTGAAACCTTGAATACACATGTGATGCCCCTGCACTGGCCCAGTAATCAAGTAGTCTCAATCCTCACTACTAGCACCAATAAGGGATGTATACATTTTGAGGATTACAAGTACACACACAGTAAAGTCCAATTTCCCTTAAGAGCACACAGAGATCACAGACAGTCTGAGGTGAGTTCTCTCTCTTTCTCCAGATCCCCAGTGAGACTCACCACTGGCACAGCTACAGGGTTGAGATCTCAGCTGAATGCCCAACTCAAAACCTCCAGCACCCTCTCTGTCCAACCAGTGCTTTGTGTCCCTGCCAAGTAGCTGACACACACACACACACACACACACACACACACACACACACACACACACACACACACACACACACACACACACTTTGAGATTTGATTTATACTCAAACACAAGCACACACCTGGGGAAGGCTGGCATAGGTTTAGTAGCTATGTCCCCTTCTGCCCAGACTATAAGGTAGTACCAGCTGCCACCATCCACTACTTATCAACTACTTTTAAGGACCTTACCAAAGGGTGCCCGATCTTACTGTGTAATGTTACTATTATCCAAATGGTAAGTGTGAATAAGACTTTCAAAGATATTTAAGAGTGGCCTGTACAGTGTCATCAAATACATATGTAAGTACCATAAGAGCTTAAATATCTCTAAACAAACCAGCCACAAATAAAAGGTTAAATATATTTAATAATAAATAATAAAAGAACAAGACAATACTCAAACAACACAGTAACTACAGAGTTCAGAATCACAGTAAATGTTTTAAAACAACATTGCAGGACAGCCTCAAATAAATACAGAAAAACATCTAAACTAATCTTTGCTGTGGTGGTGGTGGTGCTGCAGTAGTGTTGTCGCCTCACAGTATGACATTGTCCTGTTCGATTCTCAGCTAGAGCGTCTTCTGTGTGGAGACATGCGTGAATGGGCGTACCTTCGTTGAAGGCTGTGCATCAGAGCTGGCAATTCAGCACGTACAAATCTACTGCCAATCATTAGCGGACCGGAGGTCCGCTGTGGCGACCCCTAACCAGGAAAAGCCAAAAGCCACAACATCTAAACTAATCTTTGCTATATTCCTATCTGTAACAAAAAGATACTATGCCCTAAATAACTTACTTACAGAGCAAGGCAAATGAGGATGAGAAGTGCTGAATGGATGTTTCTAGAGCCAAGACAAGATACAAAATGCACAGCCTCTGAGAGAGTTCCCAAATTAATATCAAAACATTACTGCTCTGTAAGCCTAGATGACATCACTCTTTGTCATCTGCCTTCAGTTCCCAGGCTAAGAGAAACTTAACAAAATTTAACATTTATCTGTGAAAAATACATATCTCTCAGATGTTTGCTCAGAACTAGAAGTCATAAAACAATTAAATACTTTTACATTTTAGACCTAGTAATTACTTCTCTCCAAGACAATAGAAATAAACTTCTAACTCTAAACATTATGTCTGCTTGCTGCACTGAAACTACTTTTTATAGCACATCATAAGGCACTTTTAATTTCAACTTATTTTCTTGAAGTTTTGCAAATTAACTCTGTACAGATGTTCCAGCTTCTACTATTAAAACATACATTTGCACTGGTATATAGTTTATATACATTTATGTTATTTTCCAGTAGGATACACTGTGGTTAAATTCTTGAAGTCCGGTACATAATATACAGTTCAACACACACCTGTGCACTAGTAGTTTAATATACACATAACATATAGTTCTCTTACGATTGTAAGACAAGCATATGAGTCATATTAATATTCACAAATGATATATGATTATTTACAAAATTTTGGATAGCTGGTCTGGTAGTATCACATTTCTATATAAATCATATTAATATTTTCAGGTGACATATAATCATTTATAAAATTCCAGATAGCTGGACTGGCAGTATTTTCCTGGTGTCACAACCCCAATGACAATTTTTTTCCCAGGCTAAGTAAACACTTGCACAACATGCTCTTTTATCCGCAGTAGTGTGATCCCAAAGTTGGTAAACATAATTAGGGGGGTATGGGTGGCACAGCTCCCCAGCTAGGTGAGTTTGATTTACTATGGTGTATGTGTTTTAAGTTTGGTCAAGTGTTTACCTACCCTGGGAAAAATTAGCTGTTCAGGTATTCAAAGTTTCGTGTTATCTTGCGAAAATGAGTTTTAATTATATGCGATTTTGAGGTTTAGAAGTAGATCTGTCCCCATTAGGACATACAGAAATGGTTGTTTCTACTGTGGTGTTCTAATTTGACAGACCATGGCATACTCCAACATGTTTTGCAGACCCAATTTCAGGATACGATTACAATATTTCTTTTTACTTTGCTGTAGTAAAGTTAGGAGTAAGGATGATATTTATTTTGCTTGAACAAGATCCCAAGTAAAAGAAGATATTCCCCAGGATTCATGAAGCTCGGCGCAAGGCCGGCGTTAGGCTTGTACCAACCGTGTGGCGTGTAGATGGCGCAGTAGCACCATATGCATATTAATGAAGGTGCGCTGCCGCCACAGCCACATGCATAGGAAACGAGCACGAGTGCATGGGGTGTGTCGAAGTGCCGCACGGACGCGTGGACATGTCGGCTGTTGATGTGCAACCTAAAATGCTTGAATATTACAATCTGCCTGCAATAGTAATCACACCTGTCAGTGTCCGTGGATACTGAAACATATGCAAAGCATGCAAGACAGTTCTTGTGAACACAAAATTAAGAAGCAAACACAAATGCACGTTAGCGAATATCGAGTCTCCATCCCTCGAACAAATGACATTTAAAACCGTATGCCCGTATTCCAACGCAGTGTAGATAGTTATACCAAGTGGAAGTGAAACACATCATGTGAGCACACTGCCAATAGCTACGTCCAGCCCAATGGTCAGGGTTACCACCTGTCCCACATTGTGAGGGATAGTACACACCTGTGCAGTTGTGTCCATACCAAAACCATTATAAATGTAAAATATCCTGCGACCGTATGACATAATTATGTCCCGCATCACATGTAATAGTCACATACAATAGTTATTTCCATATGTAACATACCACATGTTACAAGAAATAGAATAAGCAAGTAAATGAAACAGAAGGAGCATATAAACTGCTACAACAATAAGCTAACATGTAGGCATAAAACAAAAGTATTATCCGTAGTACTGACCATGGGTATGTGTTGTCCTGTAGAATCTGATTTGTGTCCGGAATATATCCCATCCTGGCCATATGAAAAGGTGGCAACCCTACCAATGGTCAGAGCATTCTGCCAAAATCCACCCATATGTGGTCCAAGCCATTCTTGTCAGGATGTGTCAAAGTTGAACGGGTATTACCCGGGTGTACCTACCATGTCATGAAAGATAAGTATTTGCATGTACCTATGTGCATGACGTACAGCATGTGGAAGGTGAAAAATGCCAGGGTAGTCCTCACAACCATACAGGTACCTGACATATGTAGTGTGTGCAATGTGTTCCCTTGACCGTGCCATGGGCCATCAACCAAAGAAGGGATGGATGGAGTGTCAGGAATATGTGTGTGGTGGGGATGGGTAATGGTATAATCCACAAAGGCGAGACTGTGTTGGATGCATAATAGGTGAACTGGAGGTGTATGAGGGAGCAGCGGGTGAATTAACACAAAGAACAAGCATACACATCCGCAATACAACCTGACAGGCCATACTGTAGAACACAATCACACAAACATATGAATATTAAAATGTGCGATATACATGTACAGAAATGTCACCGGCACATACCCACAGAATGGTTTGGACTGAACTGGCCCATCCAAATGCAACACACCTGGATGCATAATTGAATACCCATCATCCCCTCTACAGCACACAACCCGCCCCCATTCCTGAACGTCCACCAAATCCAGCCATACTCGGGCTACTAGCTTGGCGCAGCCATATCTACACATAGTGACCACTACTCATATATAGTAGACAGTGTTACCCTTGGCAGTGTCAGGATTGCAAACTATGTAACCGTTGCATGTAAAACCCTAACACATTTTCGTAAATCCAAAAGAATGGACAGTATTTGGCTTGTTCAATTTTTGGATATCCCTCATGGGATAAGTATCCTGTGTAAACATCAGACTTGGCATCACAACACGATGTCCAGTTCTGTATACGTCTGGACACAATTTGTATGTGCAGTAGTGGTTCATGAGACTGTTCAGCCTCTAGACGGTCATGCAGAACCTACTACCCAGGATCAAACACCTGCCCGTGATGCACATCTCCCCAGATGAATTATCGAGAGAATATATTGTACACAGTCGCATAGTGGCACTTGGAAATAGGGTGATTAAGGTGCTGACATAAGCAGGATACCGCCTGACCCACTGTGTGAGGGACAGGCACTATTTGTTGTTGTGTGTCCTGACCAGGAATGATACAATGGCAAATGTCCTGTGATTGTAGAAATAACTATGTACCATACTTCATGTAACAGTTGCCTAAAACAGTTATTTCTGGATGTAAAATTCGTAAATCGTACAAGAAACAGAATAAGCAACTAAAGTGCTACAGGAATAGGCTCTCATCTAGGAAAATAATGAATGTTCTAAACCCTGTACTGACAGTGGGTATGTGTTGACCTAAACAATCTGGTTTCCAGAATATATCCCATCCTGTACATATGAAAATGTGGCAACCCTACCAATGGTCAGAGCATTCGCGCAATAACTGGCCAGCCTCTTAATCACTCACAAAACCAGTGACCTTTGGAGGAAAGGTGTTGAATGACACTTTAATGACTAATGACAATAATTAAGAGTAATGGATGCCTTTTAACTGCAGAAAATAAGTATTAATACATATGGCTCTAAATCTGTCAACACGTTTCAAGTTAATAGTACTAATATTGTAGATATGTCCGTGATTGTCCCTGATTTGTCATTGCCTTGTCCCTGTCACTGTTGAAATTAGTCCATGAGTATTACAGAGGTCCATACACATATGTATAGCAACCAACTGTCACATTTGTTGACAGTACTATTGCATACCTGTAGTGACGTCATAAGTGATGTCCAGAATAATATTCATCGTATATATGAATGAATAACATAGTCAAATGTGAAGGGAAACACCCCTCCACCCTATATTATGTAGTGCCAACATAATAATCTGGTCAGAGGTGGCCAAACCCCTGCATCTTTAAACACAGGTATAATGTTAAAATTAGGACCAACTCTGTCCATGTGCTACATCTGACATTTGAACAGGTACAGGACAGTTCCAGTCACCAGTTGGACAAGCCTAAATCCGGATCACCACATGAACACCCTGACAATCAAACACATGTATGTGCCAGGACTATAAGCTTTGGAGTTCTGAATATGCTTGGAGTGAGTAAACATGCAGCACGGGTCCAGAGCAGTAGGGAATAGAGAATGTTGCATGTGTAGTACTGCATTTTTCCCAGCAGGAGAATTGATGCCTGCTATGTAAGTGAAGCAGTGAGGCATATATTAGGGTAGCTATGAACCATGGGTATACATATAAATGAATCAGAACATCAATAGTGTAGTGGTTAGAGCATCCGCCTAACGTAAAGGCATTCCCGGTTCAAGTACAACTATAGCACATATCATTTTCTTGTGTAATGAATGCCTCTGTGCTGTAAAGCCAACATTTAAACATGTAAAGATGAACGTGTGTTTCGTATGGGGCCATTAACCGGATTCCATCAGTCAAAGTGGTGCTGTTATAATGAATAAGGCACACTTAAGCACAAAGAAGTGGCAGTAAACATATGTAACTCACAATAAGGATATGCAAGTGCACCTGCGTGGGTGTAAGCAGCTCCCAGCTTAGCAAATGTATGTTGTTTTGTACAGATGTAACTTATATATATATATATATATATATATATATATAGAGAGAGAGAGAGAGAGAGAGAGAGAGAGATGTGTGTATAGATATATATCCACAGACATAAAATAAAGAAATATATGAAAAAAAAAAAATATATATATATATATATATATATATATATATATATATATATATATATATGTAGAATGAATGCCGAAAGAAGAAAGCATACACAAGGGTTGTGAAGGGAATCTAGAGCAACTAAGGTATTATATAGTGCTTGCAGCGTATGTCAGATAAAGCTGACAAGAGTGAGTAGAGCACCGCTATTCACACCAGAGGCAGGGTTATACCAGTGGGCATAATATCGTTGAACTGCTACATCAACATTACACACAGATGGAATGTAGTTCATGTTGTGACCACCTACACTTGTAACCAGCAAATGTTCGTAATCCATAACACCAGGAAGGGCACGTATGTGCAAATATAAATGGCGGGAGACCCTGTGAATACACGGGGTGGTACAAAATGTGTGTAGGGCCGCTAACGCTCTGGAGAGGGCAATGTGTAAAGGTGAGTCATGACTGCGATATCAGGTGGATAATGTCTGTTACACGTGGAAACTCAGCACGGGTGGGCTGGAGAAACTATGGCTATGCGATTATGGAATCAGGAGTGCCAGGGTCGGTTGCGCCGGTTGCAATGGAGTGGCCCGTGTAGGTCAGCTAGTACGTAGGTGAGATTCTCAGCTAGAGCGTCTTCTGCATGGAGACATGCATGAATGGGCGTACCTTCGTTGAAAGATGTGCATCAGGGATGGCAGCTCGGCACGTAAAACCTATCTGGCAATCATTAGCGGACCGGAGTTCCGCTGTGGTGACCCCTAACAGGGAAAAGCCGAAAGACACAACAACATGCAGACATCAATATGTTGACATACATTCTCTGTAACACATGCACTCCATTTATTGACATAAATAATATTAATGTGCACAGAAACAAATACAGTGGCAGGAATAATAGGCTGTGCTGACAAGGAATAGGTCGAATGACACTGTATCACATCACACTTATCAGCAGTACTCCATACATGAACAAAGTGCGACATCTGTCCACTGTATAACGTGCTGTATACCGATTACAAGTTCACCGGAGTGAACTGTCGGTGTCATAATGACTAAAGCAATAGTATGCTGTTGAAGCAGAGATAAAACGATAAAACCCAATACGCATGTGTAAGTGTGTTTGTCCAGGAAATGTATTGATCAACGGACACACAGATGTGTATATATATATATATATATATATATATATATATACATATACACACACACACACACACACACACACACATATATATATATATATATATATATATATATATATATATATATATATATATATATATATATATATATATATACACACACACATGCAACATTTATTGATATATACACATATACACACAAAAAACATATATATGTCATTGTAGATATACACATGTACATAACTAGGTTACTTTACAGCAATTACGGGTAACATATGATCAGACTGGGCATATGTTACTGGGAGGTCCAATAAACAAACATTTATCTCCCACACTGCCCAGCTAGGCCGGTCAGACATACAGACAGGCAATAAAGATAAATACACTGTTGCTTTCCAAACCACCGGCAGGAATGTACCAGTGGGAGAGATCTGCAAGGTCTACACTTTAAACATGGATAACGGGGTCCCTTGCGGGACACCAAAATTCACTTTACGTGTAAACCATTGGTTATCGATGCAAGCAGGATGTAGCTGTACATGGAACAGTAGGTTGTGCAAATGTAATAACAGATGGGTTGACAAAACGTACAACATGTGTCCCGAGACGGGGAGAGTGGGCAATGTGTAGGGGTGTGTTCATACCCCAGCTGTGCTCACAGTAAGTATTTGTCATGAGTGCTGTAGAGGGGTTTCAGGTAGGTGAATCATGGATATGCAATAATGGGCCTAAGTGTGCAGGTGTTGGTTGGCAGAGATGTAGTAGGCCCGCCCAGTGGAAGTAATTAATATTCCTATGTGGGCATAGCAGACGCCTATACCTCCCAAATCTGAAGAGCACATCTACTGGATAGTCCTTAAACCATTGGGAGAACACATAGGGACTATATCAGTGCCTTGTACCCGATTATCATGGACGTCCATGATTATGAATCAGAATGTAACACAGTCCTAACTAAACACTTCCAGAACTAGTGATATTAGGTGGACAGGTGGCGGAATACAGTTAATGACTAATGACAACATGTATGAGTCATAAACAGCATGTACCTCAACAAATGTGAATGAATACATATGCCCTGAGACTGTCAATGTGTCAGGTTAGTAGAACCAATCATCTAAATGTGTCCCTCAGGGTGTTATGCAGTGTCCCTGATACAGTGTTCCTTCTCCCCCATTGGTATGTGAGGTCTGCTCGTGACGGAAAGTGCATATTCCGCTGACCACCTTAGGTAGATGATAGCATAATAGTTTAGGATTACCAGCTGTTCGCCTTTGTGAGGGACACTCCACTCTGGGCAGTTGTGTCCTGCAAAATGAATGTTACGGCACATGGCCTGTGATTTCAGGAAAAGAGTTCATATATTGTGTGTAGTGGTGTCATAAAATGATTTTGTTGTATCTGAAACAGCTACATGTTATAGGAAACAGTATTAGCAACTATAATGCTACAAGAATAACCTTAACGTATGCAAACCAGTGAAGTAATCAGTTTACTACTGGCTGTGGGTATGTGTTGCCTTGACAAATGTGACAGCTCTACATATAGGTCCTATAGGGCTGACACCTTTCCAAATGGCCAAAGTGAGACCTGCTCTGTAGAAATGTTAGACGTACCAGGTCAGAACATACCTACAGCCATGCATAGTACAGAAATATACATATTAGCACAAATCAAAGTTAGTCTAGCAGCAGTCAAGTTGCGTATGCTACTTCACATAACATATTGACGTGTCATGTATACAATAACCGTTAGATGCAACTATTACAGACACATAGAATGTAATAATGTCCTCTAATCAGGACATTTGCTATGGCTAGAGTATTCTCGCATGACACATATGCCTAATGAGGGACTGTCCCATGCAAAGTGGGAAAGGTGTTACTCCTAGACTCTCACGTCGGCCAATCTAAAAGGTGGAAAACCTACAATAGGTATGGGGTAGCATGACCCGGCAGAGAGATGTGTTTCCCAAAAAGCATTTACATGTCAGCACTGCAGAGTATTGGTTCACATGTATCAGCCAGATGGGAACAGATTGTATGAGGAACACGCATATAATATGATTATGTCACTGGACAGGCCGCCGATTCCGTACAGTTTAATGGCTGCCATCGCCTAAGGATTAGCCATACCCGATAGTGTAATCATGTAGTCCGATGTAATAGGCATCACAAGGGATCATGCCCGCCCAGCGTGAGTGACAAATGGAAGCACAAATGTCAGTGCACGTGCAAGTGAGTGAGTGAGCGAGAGGGTGTAAGCGTGTTTGTCTACCAGTATGCGAGTATTGCACTGTTAAAGAAATATGGAGTCTAAACAAGTATAAGGAGCTGTAACCAGAGGTCAGCAGTGCTTAACACAGCACAAACCCATGCACAACTGCTCCCACCTGCTGGAATGTGCCTTACCCAATCCACATCCAAAGGTGTCGTTCTGGCCGCAAACAAAGAACCGTCCTTTGCACGTGTTGGTATCAATACCCTGCGCACACAGCTCATGTGAATTACCAATACACCATGGCATATATACAGACAATAGACAGTACCACACACATACCATGCAGCACAGTCATCCAACAGTATAGCATTGTACTGGCAGATATGTCTGGATCACTGCTGTTTGCAGACCTGGTCTTCCTGTGTTTCAGTGTGTGAGCATGCCCAGTATGACTGTTACGCATGTTGTCGACTGACATTACCGTCATACCTTCATGTGTTTGAGCATGCCCAGTATGGTCAACTGGATTGCATGTGTCACATGTCCAGATAGTCAGTACTGTGGTGCTGACCCCTGCGTTGTACACTGACAGGTGGCATGCTGTGTCTGCAGGGTAGCTAACAGTCATGTGGCATTGACTGTTGCTACATTTCTGCACAGTGTGAGGGGACATCCAACCGTATCCACAGTCCTACACAGCACCGGGGGTGGCGCACATGACTCGCACATGTGTACGTTGGAAGAAGGGCACAGCTGACAGTTGTACACATTTGATACTACTGTACTGGTATGCCAGGTACTACATTCCAGTGTGTGGACCTACCTAAATTGCTGGTTGGAGGCATACCAGTGTACGTCATATCCTAGCTTTAATTACCAGCATAGTGGTTTCAGACGTTCTAGCCTTCACAACCTCCATCCAACTGCCTGGCCTACTGTAGTCTGTGTGTGTGTCTGTGGGGGTTGGGGTCATCCATTGGGCATATCCAGAGGCCATTGTATAGCATTTGTCTGTATTGGTCTACACCTGTCCAGCTGTATGAGACCGGTGTGGGCTGTATGGACACACATGATGTTCAGCCCATAACCTGCACTGGGTTAGGACACCTTGTGTACTACTGGCTACTATTGTGACCCTGGTATGTGCTACAGATGTCATGGTGTCACTATGGATGTGTACTATCTGCTGCCCTAACAGTCAGCCACCTTGTATGCTTACATCCATACCATAGCTACAGGTAAATACACATTATAATACAACTGCCAATTGTTAGGTTGATTGACTTACCTTGGGGGTGTTCCAGACCTGAAGATGGTGCTGGAGGGCTGCCTATGTCAGATGTACACAGTGCACTTCCTATACATGGCTGAGCACAGGTAGTGTCATGTTTGGCATCCATTGTACTGTCTGTGCGAGTCAGAGAGGGTGAAATTCCCTGGGTACCTACTGCATCAGTGCATATGCCATGTGTTGCCTCTTTGCCAAGGGCAGGTCATACTGTTCACGCCCAGTTTTGGCTACTGGGTCCAGCTCAGGTAGTTCCTCCTCCAAGTCACACTGTGCCTGTACAGGCCTTGGCATTGGTGGGGGGCTGTGTGGCCCTGCCCCATACTGTTCCTGCTGCAACTGTTACCGCAGGATCAGATTGTGTAGCTTAGCACATACCATAACAATTTGGGTGCATGTAGCTGGTGAATACTGCAAGGCTCCACCAGATGTGTCCAGACATCAGAACCGTGACCTGAGCATGCCAAACACATGCTCAATTATATGTCTTGCCTGTGATGTGTGCTTCATTATGGTGTAGTTGTTCAGGTGTGTGTGCATTGCTGATGGGTGTTATCAGCCACGACTCCAGTGGTTACCCAGCATCCCCCACTAGGAGACAGTAGGGGATGTCCGTATTGGCAAAGGTGTGGTACAGCTGCGCCAAATGCCATATATCAGAATCGTCATAGCTTCCAGGACAGACAGCACACACATTCGGTCAAATGCCCTGGCCATAGCATACGGCCTAGCTGTTGGAGGGTATGCCCCTGCAGTTAATGTAGGCCCTACCCCACTCACTGGGTGGTGCTCTGATGTGTACATGCATGCAGGCTATAGCACCTAGTACCCCAGGATAATCTGCCATTTGGTGGAAGAGGCGCATATTGCTGGTCAACAAATCACATGTGTTGAGGACATGTACATGCTCACTGGCATGTGGTGACATGGCATCTGTGAACTGGTGCAATACTCTGGATGCAGATGCCTGTGAGATCCCCATGATATCCCCAGTTGTGCTTTGGGAGGTACCTGTGGCTAGTATACCTAGGCCAACACATACCTTGGTATTCACTGGGATGGGTTTCCCTCGGCCTGTCCGATGTGTCAGGTGTGGCCGGCACAGCTCAGCAAGCTGCTGTAGGAGGTCTCTGTCCACCCCATAGTGCTCCACTATCACCAGCTCATGTAGCCCCTGGTAGGTTAACCTGGGTCTGTAAAGTCTTATGTCACCTCACTAAGGGTTGTTCAGCAGCATTCACATCCTCACCACCCTCAGCCTCCTGCACATGTTGGTCTATGTTGCCTGCTGCAGCCCTTCTCATTTGTTTGGCTTGTGTTGAGAAATGTCCCCGCATGTATACACCGGTGATGTAGAGTGTGGAAGAAACCTGTGTGTATGGTGCTTGCTCACTTTACCGTAATGTTCTGTGGCAGGCTTGCCATGTAATCTGCTGATTGTGCTGATTATCACCTGTTTTTGCAGCCTGTTCACCTTGACTACTCCACTACTGCTGTTGTCCCTCCCAATTTCACCTGGCAGGTATAGACACACCCCTAGCTTAGGTGTGCTAAGGCAGGAGCAATCCTGAGGTGCAGGTCTCCAATGTACGTACAGTATGCCTGACTCTCCTCCCATGCTTTCACCTATATTCGAGTCCTGCACCCGGCTATCTATACACATACACTCTTGGGATCTGCATCACACCCTGGGGATAAACGGGATTCACTATTGTCAACCTCATTTGCATAGTATTGTCTTCTAATGCATAGTTATATGACCCATACTGATCCTCCAAATTAATAACCACTGCTTACTGTCACTCAGATCCATACAAAACTGGTTAAAGGTGACTTACTATCACCATATTCAATGTCCCTTGTTCCCTTGTTCTTCCCAGCAACAAAAGAACCGGTCTCTACATGACTAGAACCTGGGACCCTGCACACCACAGATG
The DNA here is from genome assembly GCF_019279795.1 of Protopterus annectens. Taxonomy (NCBI): domain Eukaryota; kingdom Metazoa; phylum Chordata; order Ceratodontiformes; family Protopteridae; genus Protopterus; species Protopterus annectens. The sequence continues at coordinate 439,159,857 of NC_056735.1, forward strand.
ATACACTTTACCAATAAGCCATGGCAGATATACGTGCATCCAAGGTGATCACATACAGATCATCCAGCACAAACATTCAATAGTGCTAATGTCCACATACATATGTATATATAGATATATATCTACATATATATACACATATATATATATATATATATATATATATATATATATATATATATATATATATATATATATATATATATATATATATATATATATATATATATATATATATATATATACACACACACACACACACACACACACACACACACACACATATGTAGATATTGCATTTATATCACAACAGCAGACTACATGACACCAAAGCATTAGACAAGCATGAAAAGGAGACCACATGTGCCACCTGCATTATGTAGTGGTGTTACTATCAAGGCAAGTCTGTTTCGTTGCGTCACACTGTAGTAAGGGTAAGAGTAGGTCTGCTGACATTTACTCACCAGACCTATTGGCAAATGTATGTGTATGTGTTGACAACCCAGTGTCTTGGGTGATTATGACATTTGTGGACACTATATAGGAAAGCAACAAAACACATTCAACACATCCTGAAGCTAGCCACCCACAGATACCAATACATAGGATATGACTGCCAAACACACACACCTGTCATGCCTTGGAACTGAGCACCTACCTATCTATTCTATCACATTACAGCATTACACAGTTATGGAATGCACTACCAAGATGACTGGATCACAGCACTCCCAGAGGCATACTTCTAGGTGGGTGACATCATCAACAATGGAACAAATGCCGATAGGGATTGCATGGAGTGTGAGCAGTCTAAAAGCATATTACTGTCCCAAGGCAGACAGAGACAAACACACGGCAGTGGTGTGAGCAGGACAACTGCCTATCTACAGAGCACTATTACAACACTATATAGATACGAGACGCACCACAGACATTACACCTTTCAAGACAGTCAATATGATCTTCTAGGAATGCAGACATCGACATGGATGCTGGCAGTTACGGTGTACATACCAGTGAACCAGTGTGTTCAATGTAGGAATCCATCCTGAAGTAGGGTATGGCCATCTGTTGCCTGGATGACCACTAACGCTATACAGGAGTACAATGGTCACAGAGGCACATAACCGACACAAGGTGTCACTGAGCATGCTCACACACTTAGTAGCACACATCTATTTCGAATGCACTATGTCCATCTACACAACAGCGTACTAGGCATGCTCACACACTTAGTAACGAAGGGCTGTCTTGTATGCACACAGATTCTAAACACGGAAGGGCACAGTGTGTCAATAGTCATCATTGTTAGCATGAACGCTGCACTACATATGTCTGGCACTGGTCTTCTACACAACGTCTGCTGCTGTCCATCACCTTAGCTGTACCAATCTAAACCTGGCACACTAATACCACCCGTGGTGATGTCTGGGCAGGAGTGGCTACTTCACATATATAGTACCATACACAGATGAAGAACCTGAGACCAGGTAAACACCCTGACACCTACAGGACAACTGCATTGTATGTGTATGCTAAACAGTGCTAGATGTGTAGCATTCATAATCATAGCTGCCAATCTAGATTCAACAATGGGGAATACTGACATCTGTGCAGTGAGGAACACCTGGCATAAGGCTCAGTTGTGCACAATAGCACTACCACCGTATACCGTAGATACAGACATGTGGGCCATAAGACCGTTACGGACCACTCCAGGTGTTAGTGTCCCCACATACATGAAGGCCACTCACATGTACTGACCGGTACACTCTCAAAAGCCATCACAGATGTGTCAGGTGCAGATCACAGTGGTAAATGCTGCATTCTACTATTCAGCCCTCAGAATTCATCATGTCCGGGGGCGTGGCCAAGGATGAACACAGGATAGCAGCAGATTTCTTCAGCTCCACCAATTTCACAGCACTGACAGGAAATAATTACTTTTAAAATTAATTTATGAAGTAATTTTCTTTCTAAATGCGTTTGGAATATCTATTTCTTGAATAATATCTAAAAAAGAAAGAAAATTTTAATAATATTCCTGTCAGAAAACACCTTGGAAATTTTTCTGTCAGCTCCTCTGTTTGAAATGAGTTCCAGTAAGACAAATTCTCAAGATTCCAGTATCAAGAAAGAACTTCAGTTTCTGATATCTACAATCCAGCAACTTACTGCCAAAATGGATAAACTGGATACTAAAATTGATATTTTCATAGAAAAAACTACAAAACAAATAGACTTGTTACATATAGACTTACAACAACAGAAGACCCAGATTACAGGCATAGAAGAGACTGTAAATGGCATGGAGAATAGAATCCAAGAAGAAGAAATCAACATTGAGTTTTTGCTGAAACAGAACACACATCTACAAACTAAACTTGATGACCTGGAAAATAGATCTAGGCGCAATAACATTAGGATTTTTGGACTGCCAGAAAATATTGAAGGTAACAATATTACTTCTTTTTTAAATACATGGCTCCCTAAAACTTTAGACTTGCCAGAAGCTTTTTATTTTGGTATCAAAATAGCCCATAGATCCATATCTAATTCTAACTCTAACAAAAAGTATCCTAGATCAGTTATAGTTAGATTTCTATCATCTTTTGATAAAGAGATGGTACTTAAAACTGCTTGGGCTAAAGCACCTGTTAAAATTAATGAGGCAACTGTGCGTTTTGACAATGACTATTCTTCCTTGGTAATAACTAAAAGAAAAGTTTTCCTGCCATTAATAAGAGAGCTTAAGAAAGCACAGTTTAAAACCTACCTTCTGTTTCCTGCCAAACTAAAAATCTTTCTTCCTGATGGCCCTAGAATTTTTGAAGACTTAGACTCTGCATTGCTGTTTATCAAAAAAAATAAGATTTTGGATAAAATAGAGGAAATGGAATGGGCTAGTCATTCATTAAAGAGGTTGGCAACAGAAGCCTCATGGAAGACTTCAGAGAAGAAAAAAAGACTGAAAAACAAATGACTTGTTCTATGTTTTTTCTTTTTTTTCTCTCTCTCTTTTTTCTTCACTATTAATCTTTTTAAATACAGTTACTGCATTTTCAGAAAGCCACAAATATTCTGAAAAAGATTTAATCAAAGTTATTTTCTGTGTACAAAGAACTGTTTTTGTTTCATAAATAGTCAAAATATCTGAGGAACTAATAACAAGCTATCAATCAATCTGTTTCTCTTTGTGACAAAGAGACCTAAGGTTAGTAATTAGATACATTTCTTTTTTTCTTTTATTTTAAATAATGACATTCTTTTTAGATTATGCATTCAGTAAGGGGTGGGGGAGGGCAGGGAGAGAAGTGTAATGAAATTATGATAAGTGGAATAATAACTTATTAATTCCTTGTAAAAAAGTATATATGCTGTTTAAATACTGTTGCTAATTATTTTTCCATGATTCTATTGCTTATACTTGTTTACAAATAACCTGTCATGCTTTAATTATTAATAATTAGAACTAAATAGTAGTAAATAATATGTTTCATATCTATCTTTATTAATATATACAGCAAGTAATATTCCACTGTAGATACTTTTTATAGCTTCCTTTTTTATTTTTTTTTCTTCTCTTACTCTCTTTTTATTTTCTACTCTCTTTTTTTTCTTTTCTCTCTCTCTCTTTTTCTTTCATATAAGTACATTTACATGCTTTTGATAATACTGATGCAGTAAATAATAAGATTTATATAAAAATTGAATAGGGACTTAAAAAATTAGTTGTATTATATACTAATAACTGTGGGCTTAGTTTCACTGTCATAGAGGCTGTAATAACTTGTAAAATACTTCGCGAAGGTTTTGCTCTGTTTAGTTTCATTTATATTGCTAAATGAATGTCAGTCACTTGCATTTATCAAAATTCCCGCCAGAATGTTGAGGGAGACAATTTGGGATGTGGGTTACCTCGTGAATAGTGTCCTCGAGTTGTTTTAAAAGCTTCAACACTCAGAATTCACGCAGAGAAGCTGAATGCAGTCAATTTGAACTTTGACCCCTGAATTCACACTGACACATCGCAGATTCAAGAAGAACACTCTACCAGGAAGTAGAACTGCTGCAAATGCAACTCTGTGATGGAAAATAAACTCTATAACATTTAAATGTGAGTTATTTTTTATAACTATTTACTTATTTATGTTATAATTTATAAAATATGAAAGTTATAATGATTTTAAATGATTCAGTATCCCATAGTAAGCAAATGTGATATTTTAGAAGGCATAGAAAGTAAAACATATATACATATGTTTTTGAAAGTTTACTTGACTGCAACATATTATTGTATGTATGTACTTATGATTTAAACATATACAATGCTACAACTCATTTGACTTATCTAACTGACAAGCATAAATATCATTATGATTTTATCTTAGAAGAAGTTGTCACGTGACATATTTTAAAGCAGCAGTTCAGATATATAAAATACAGATGGCTTTCTTCACAACAATGCAAGTATATCTGGGAATTTACATAGCTATGCAGTATGATTTGTAACTGTTTTTATGAACATAAATATTTTATTTTACTGGCAATAATATGTATGAGAAAAAAGCTTTGATGCAAGTAGTTTAAAGTCTTTTAGAAGCTGTTAACTGCATTTCTATGACAGACAATAGGTACATTATTTTCTCTCTCTCTCTCTCTCTCTCTCTCACTTCTTTTATTTCTCTCTCTCTTCTTGGTTCCTAATATCAAGTTTATTTGAATGCTATTTGATTATAAATGTATTATGTTAAATAGATGTACATAGCAGTATGAATTGTTTTTAAAAGTTTCTATTTGTTTATACGATGCTGATTTATCAAATGTTAATTTTGTCTTACTAGATAATCTAATTGAAAGATGTTAATTTTAGTTAATAATAACTAGTATTAAAATGATAAGGTGGCAGCTGAGGTACTGCTACTTACGGTAGGGGGTTAACTTGAGTAGTATGTGCTACTCAAAGTTGGAGTTTTTAACACCAGGCTGGGTGCAAGGTTTAATCCTTATATTATTTTCTTCTGTTTACTGTTGTTTGTATATAGTTCTGACATCCACAATACATTTTGTAAGCTCATTGTCACTACAAACAAAATTGAAGCTTATACAAAATCCCATAAGAGTTTCAATAAATACAGCTATATTTAAAGGTACACCTAAAGGAGGAGGTATAACATTATTTATTTTGTTAATTGTTATTCTGATTATAAGTTTTATATGTTTTAAAAATGCCAAATGACTTCTCTAAAAGGAATTTCTTTAAACATTAATGGACTGATTAACCCATGTAAAAGGGCAAGCTTAATAAGATACATTAATTTACATAAGGCCAACTTAGTATTCCTTCAAGAAACACATCTCCTATTGATAAATTAGCCACAAATAAATATACAGTATTAGTTAGTTCAGAGCACACTCAGAAAAAGAGGAGTGGCTATTTTATGGAATAAAAGTATGCCCATTCCTAAAACTATTAAGTCTTATGAAGATGATAAAGGAATGTTTTGTATGGTTACAATACAAATTAATGGAAAGACATATACATTAATCAATGTATATTGGATACCAGGAATTGGTATTAATACAGTGAAATACCATCTTAATAAGATCATATCATTCTCTATAGGAGATATTATTTTAGCTGGTGACTTTAATTGTATCCTACATGAAAAAGATACTACTACTATAGGAAAAAGGAAAATTACATCTAATGCAAAACATTTAAAGGATTTTGTTAATTCTTATCATTTAAATGATATTAATAATCAGATAGACTCAAAATCATTACCATACACCTTTTTTCTAACAGATATAAAACTTATTCAAAAATAGATAGAGTCTTTATTTCTAACCAGATGGTAACAGAATTAATTAACTCTAAAATCATTTTGTGTCCTATATCAGAGCATAATTCAATTGTCTTTGAGTTCATGATAAAAAGTACTTACAATGTTCAGATCAAAAGGATACCAGCATACTTAACTCAACTAAAAGACTATAAAGATTATATACTTTCAGAAGTGCAACATTTTTTAGACATAAATAATACTCCTGAAGTCTCCATTGTTTATGTTTGGGATGCTTTAAAATCATATCTATATGGACAAAGTATCAGATGGTATCATAATAAAAGGAAATCTTGGGATAAGGAATTATTAGATATTCAAAGTAAATTAGACTCTTATAAGCATAATAATAAAGAAAATATTATGGACAAAAAATCATTGAAGAAATAAACAAACTAAATGAGAAATACAAAGAAATTTTAACTCATAAAGTTAAAATAACTTTAGAGAAATACAAGTTTTTGTCTTACTCAATAAGCCCCAAATACCTACATAGACTTAAAAATAAAACAAAAAGGTTGAATAAGAAAAATCATATCAAAGAAATTTTCTCTCTAAGGAAAAAGAAGAATGTTTCTAGTCTACCAGAAATATTAGATGAATTTAGAAATCACTTTCACAAAATTAATCATAATAACATTAACATGGAACCTATAGATAAAATAAAGGAATTTATAACTACAAACATGAATAAAAAACTTAATAAACAACAGACTAAACTATTGGATAAAAGTATTTCATATACAGAGGTTGTTACACAAATAAACTAGCTTAAATCAAACAAAGCACCAGGTAATTGTGGTATTATACCAGAGATATATAAAATTCTTTCTAAAAGTACATACTCATTAATACATAAGGTTTTTATTTTGGCCCAAAATGAGCTAATAACTCCCCCATCTTGGCAATACACGTTTATTTCACCAATTGTAAAACCCAATAAAGATCCAACTAGATGCACTTCATATTGACCCATTTCACTACTTAATGTTGATTATAAAATGTTTATGAGTATTTTTGCTGATAGATTGAAGACAATCATCCCAGGCATTATAGATATAGATCAGACAGGCTTCATTATAAATAGAAACACTTTTGATAATATAAGGAGGACTCTAACATTAATTGATTTTGCAAATAGGAGAAAGAAAGATTTAACACTTATTAGTCTCAATATAAGTTCAGCATTTGATTCAGTAAGTTGGGACTACTTGTTTACCTTACTGAAGTGCACAAACTTCTCAGATGCATTTGTAAATCTAATTGAACATCTATACAAAGGAGCATTGGCTTACATTAAGATAGGAGCATATGTCTCACAAAAAATACCCATTTTAAAAGGTACAAAACAAGGGTGTCCACTTTCTTCACTATTATTTACTTTAATAATGGAGCCTTGGGCTATTCTGATCAGAAACAGTACTGATATAGAGGGATTTGAAATAGATGAAAATACAACATCTAAAATTCACCTTTTTGCAGATGATGTTCTAATTACATCAGCAGGATCTAATTCTTCTATGCAGTCCCTATTTGATAAAATGATGAATTTTAAAAATATGTCTGGTTTAATATTCAATGAAGAAAAAACTAAAATACTACCTATATATACACGAAAAAATGTTCTCATAAGTGATTTTAGTAAATATATACCCAATTCAGGTCAGATAACTTATCTAGGTATAATATTAACTAAAGATATCAAATCTATTATACATAATAATTATAATACCTGTCATCTTAATATACAAAATCTTTTCAATACCTGGAATAATATGTTTTTTACTAAGGAAGAGAGACTTACAATTATTAAAATGATAATATTCCCCAAGATATTATACTTAATACAATCAATAATACTCCCACCTACAAAAATAATTATCAAGAAATTGAATACACTAATGTTAAACTTCCTATGGGCACCTAATAGACCTAGGATTGCATTAAAGAAACATACTAATAGCTGGTCTCAAGGGGGCATTTGTTTTCCAGACTTTAACTTATATACTATCTCTTCTATTATAAAAGTTATTACTTTGTTAATAGATCAGTCATATGTTGCAAAATGGAAAGATTACTGGGAACTAATTAGTGTTCACTTCATGAAAATCTCTTTAACACATAAAAATATGATTGTAAATAACTCCATGCTATGGTTACTAAAAGAATTTTGCACTTCACCTATTACACCAAAATATATAGTTAGTTATCCATTAAACATTATTATTAGTTATCATAATTTTATATTCATGCATCCTAAGTATAAGGAATGGAATTTTATTATATTCCCTATAATGTATACACGAGGTATGCTTTTGTCATCCACTTCTGAAAGAATTCATTCAGTCACAGACAATGATCTAAAGTACTGGTATCAGTTGCTATCTGATAATAAAGTTAAAAATTTAGACTTCTTAAAACAAGAATTTGATCTGAGAGAAACGTGTTGGTTAGAAGTTCAGACCTTTAGACAACATCTCATTAATAAAATTGATTTAATGTCTATAACAGTTAAAGAATCTATTCCAACACTGATTGATTACTTGATATTAAATTTACAACATAAAGTTTATGATAAAGGTAAGCTTTCATACATACATAAAATTATTAGAGAAGAAACTTATTACAATGTAGATACCTATTGGAATTATTTCACTTCCATTAATGGTGAATTACCAAATCAACAAGATAAACAATATATATTGGAATCTGCCTATAAAACTACTTCTTCCATTATCTGGAGACTTTTTACATGGACATTTTTGCATAGATCCTTTTATACACCTTTGATGATGAATAAAATAAATAATAAAGACAATCTATGTAAAAGATGTAATGTAGAAATTAATGCTGATTGGGCACATATGTTTTATGACTGTATAAAATTGAAAGAATATTGGAAGTCAATCAATGATTTTTTGCAGGCTCTTTTTACAGATAATTTTATTATTTCTAAATCTCTTATATTATTCAACATTCCTGTACCTCAAAGTGTTAAAAAAGTTAAGCTTCCCTTGTTATGGTCTATTCTAGCAGTGGCTAGAAAAATAATAACCAGAAATTGGATTTCAGATACACCTCCTTCTTTTAATGAATTTAAAAATGTTATGACTATAGTGTGCCAATTGGAATTGATGACAATAAAATCAAGAACTACTAGAAAAACATCTTATTATGTTATATGGGATACTTTACAAAATTTGTTAAAAAAATCTTAACTTCAATAGCATGGTATTTTAGTTTAATTAATTGATTTGATTGTAGTGGATGTCTTTGTAAATACTTTGGTTATTTTATTGAATGTTATAACCATTTCTATTTTAATTACTTGTGTAAAATTGTTGTGATATTTATTTTGTATGTTAAAAACAATAAACTTGTTTAAAAAAAAAAAATAATAATTCACCATGTCCTTGGACCAGCAACACACATTCATACATTAGTACAACACCATGTTACTCATGACCAGTGGACTGTACCTAGCTCTACAGCAACTGTGCAGACTACCCATGTACTGACAGGGTTCCATCATGTGTTATGCAATGCACTGATACCACTATTCATAATCAGGTCAGCTGTACACATAACAGGGGCACTGGGTTTTATACAGCTGTTACAGATAACTGTTTCTGTACACCAGACAACACACTCATGTTTGGATATGACATACATGTAACTGTCATGGATATGTACATGCCCCCCCCCCACACACACACAACACATATTGACATAGCATATCTTTTGCTGTCCTTCGTGCAGATATGTGGCTACAGCGATCACACACATGCACATGGAAGGTAGGTCCATGGCTGTTGAATGCTAACAGTACATAAGGTAGCAATGTTGACTGAGTTAACATTCCCTCTGTACTGGTTACCCATGCCAACTATCATATCATACAACAGTCCATGTGTCATGTATGTCATCACACATGTGCACCAGTTGCAATGCATACAAACATGGCTACATGACAGGAATGTAGGACCTATACACATGTATATGTAGTGGTGTGCATTCAGCTACCACGCATGTGCAGTAGCTGGTGTTTGCAGTTCGTCTGTGTCTTACTACAACATGCAGTTGCATTGCAGCCCCAACATTGACACCTGTATATGGTGAAATAGTAGAAAACAAATACCCAGTAAGACGCCAAAGTCCAACTTAAGCAGGTAGCACAAATGAAGAAAAACGAAGCAAAGTTGGACACTGCTGACAGCTTAAAAAATCTTCTTTATTCTTAAAATCACAAAATAAGCGCTTTCGGGATGACCCTTCTTCAGATAAATAAAATGAATGAGATGGTTCACTTATATACATATAAAAGCCAATCACATTCAGAAATAGCAAGCACATTCAGTGAAAGACACGCCTATTTTTCAAAATAGGCTTAATTGGTATGTAATCATTTAAACCTGGCTTCCTGTTTGCCATTAAGCTAGCAATCCATTTTGTTTCTACAGTTTCTGTTTGAAGCACAATATCACCCCCCCTAGTGCTGGGTTTAACATTTACAATAACCCTAAATTTAAATGTATGTGTAGGATACAAAATCACATGTCTACATAACGCATTTCTTTCATCTTTATTCCTAATACTGGAAAGATGCTGAAGAATCCTTACTTTGAACATGCTATTCGTCTTACCCACATAAAAACCTTGGCATTGACAGCATTCTGCTAAATATACTATGTTGGTTGTGCGGCAGGTTGCTCTTCCTTTAAAGTGAAACACTTTTGGGTAGTGGGATGTATAAAACAGTATCTTTATTTATGTAGGGACAAGCTTTACATAATCCACAATTACTCGTTCCTATTGAGTATGGTAAAGCATAGGACACATTTGGCATGGAAGGTTCCTTGCATAGTAGATCCTTTAAGTTTTTATTCCTTCTATACCTAAAAGTGGGCTGAGGTCCCACTATGCCCCCCAGTGTACTATCACTGGTCAAGATGTTCCAGTTCTTCCTCACTATATTGCAGATATCACTAGTATTACTGCTATAGTTTAACATGACCTCTGGACTTTGCATAAAGCTTCATTGCTCTTTTTGACCTCATCCCTTTCAAAAGCTCTTAAAATCCAGGGCTTATAATCCGTGAATCGCTTGGATCTACCTCTTTCCACAGTTTCATTTACCAAATTCTGCTTATAGCCCCTATCATTAAAGTTCTCCTTAAGTCTAGTCTCCTCTTCAAAATCTGATTCTAGAAGACATAACCTAGAGACCCTGCTCACCTGCCCCTGTACTATGTTGCGATATGTATATCTAGGGTGCATGCTGTCAAATGCCAAGAGTGAGTTCTTCCAGCAATCTTTCTTATGTAGCTTGGATCTAAAGCCTTTTGTATCCTGTTGTACACATACATCTAAGAAATCTATGGAACTGCGTGACATGTTGATAGAAAACCTAAAAAACTTCGTAGTGGAGTGTAAGTGGTTAATAAACTCATCTAGTTCTTCCTCTGTCCCATCCCACAAAAGAAAAATGTCATCTACAAAACGTAGATATAACTGTAGTTGACGTCTCCATTCCTCATTGTTGATGACATGTGTTCTTTCCCATTGAGAGAGAACCAAATTGGCATATGTATTTGCAAAGGGGGTCCCCATGGCGACCCCCTGCGCTTGTCTATATATGCCATTACCTCCCAGAAAAACATTATTCTCCAAAACAATGCTTAATAGTGATGTAATGAGTGATAACTTATCATCACTAACTCCTAGGTCACCCAGGAGCAATTGTACACTATCAATACCAAACTTGTTGTCAATCACAGTGAATAGACTTTGAATATCCATAGTGACCATCAGTAAATTCTTACTATAGGATTTATTCAATTGACCTAGTAGCCTTAAAAAATGTGCTGTGTCTTTCAACACATTATCCATTTGATCTAGATAGGGTTTTAAAGTGTGTTCCACCCATATCGACACATTCTCCGTAACCCATCCCCTCCCAGATACTATCGGTCTAAGGGGTGGGTTTTGGATAGATTTATGTATCTTCGGTAGTGCTTTAAAGATCGGAATAACTGGTTTCTCTATTTTGAGGAACTGATAAGTTTATCTATCTACAATACTTTTTACAGTTAGGGGATTTATGAGTAGATATGTGTTACTATCTTGTAATAACTCATTCAATTTGTTGTTATACCATGTCGTGTCCATAAGGACAATGGCACCCCCCTTATCCGCATTTTTTATCACAATGTCCCTGTTGGCAATGAGGCTATTCAGTGCTATCCTTTGTTCAGCAGATAAGTTGTGATATTTCTTAAAGTCTACTTCCTTATAGTAATCTATCATATCTTTCTCACATGCACTAACGAACAAATTCAAACTTGATGTTAATTATGGGGACAAAACCACTTGGTTTTCTAAGGGAATAATCCTTCTCATTACTGTTACCATACATTAACTTCAGTGACACATTCCTGCAGTATAACATAATATCTATCAACATGTCATCATAACAACCATTTTTGCTCGGAATAAAGGTTAATCCCTTATTCAACACCTCTAATTCTCTAGAGTTTAAAACATAAGATGATAAGTTAGTAACAATACCCATATCATTATCAGCAGTCAGTCCCAAATTTTTCTTCTCTTGTCGGTCCCCCTGTCCTCGCTTACTGACCGCTTCCAGGGACCTTTCTTTTTGACTGGTGCTGGTAGCAGTCCCAAAAAATTATTACTATTGTGGCTCGCTCCTTGTATCTTGGGGCGTGCCCCCAAGGAATTGCCATCTGAATTAGAGTTCACTACGACAATTTGTTGTGAAGAGCAGGTACCTACATCATGATTTGAACTGGTACCTAAGTTTGTCACATCAATCGTGACACTGGCAGGACCCTCCTGCACTCGAATAGATTCCGTGTCCGTTTGTTCATCAGCCAAGTCAGCCGTTGGTTCTTCCTCCCTTGATTCATGTGTTGTTATATTGGCTGTCACAAAACGCGTTCCGATACCACTCTCCTTCTCCTTCTGAAACGGCGTGGGAAACGTGTTACATTCAGACGCTATGTTCGTCATCATCGTCATATAGTGAGGAAGAACTGGAACATCTTGACCAGTGATAGTACACTGGGGGGCATAGTGGGACCTCATCCCACTTTTAGGTATAGAAGGAATAAAAACTTAAAGGATCTACTATGCAAGGAACCTTCCATGCCAAATGTGTCCTATGCTTTACCATACTCAATAGGAACGAGTAATTGTGGATTATGTAAAGCTTGTCCCTACATAAATAAAGATACTGTTTTTATACATCCCACTACCCAAAAAGTGTTTCACTTTAAAGGAAGAGCAACCTGCCGCACAACCAACATAGTATATTTAGCAGAATGCTGTCAATGCCAAAGTTTTTATGTGGGTAAGACGAATAGCATGTTCAAAGTAAGGATTCTTCAGCATCTTTCCAGTATTAGGAATAAAGATGAAAGAAATGCGTTATGTAGACATGTGATTTTGTATCCTACACATACATTTAAATTTAGGGTTATTGTAAATGTTAAACCCAGCACTAGGGGGGGTGATATTGTGCTTCAAACAGAAACTGTAGAAACAAAATGGATTGCTAGCTTAATGGCAAACAGGAAGCCAGGTTTAAATGATTACATACCAATTAAGCCTATTTTGAAAAATAGGCGTGTCTTTCACTGAATGTGCTTGCTATTTCTGAATGTGATTGGCTTTTATATGTATATAAGTGAACCATCTCATTCATTTTATTTATCTGAAGAAGGGTCATCCCGAAAGCGCTTATTTTGTGATTTTAAGAATAAAGAAGATTTTTTAAGCTGTCAGCAGTGTCCAACTTTGCTTCGTTTTTCTTCATTTGTGCTACCTGCTTAAGTTGGACTTTGGCGTCTTACTGGGTATTTGTTTTCTACTATTTTCCTTGGATTTGTGTATCCAGTATTTTGCATGCCATGGCAGCGGAACCTGTTATGCTAGAAACTACTTCTGTGAATGGACATCAAAACCAAGCCAATAAGAATGTTTTATGGCATCCTAAGAAAGCCCTGAACTGTGGAAATCCATTACTTAATTTGGGCTTTTCTACATGTAAAATAGGCATGAGTGGTTCCAAACCAGTAGCTGTGGATAGGAACTTTGAGGAACTAACTCGTGACTTAACTTTTAAAGTGAACAAATTGCAGAGACTTCAATGGCAGGAATATCATTTAGAGGCTTGTATCCAATATGGCATTGTTCCGAGGGGTATGCGGATACTTTGTATGCCAGCACAAGGTGACCGCTACACGGAACTTTTGGCCAAATGGCAAACTATCAACATTGAGACTAGTTTTAAGTACATGTCCCTGCTGAATGAGTTCTTTTCTCCGAGTTGGATAATTTAAAAAAGAAGTGACTGAATTGCAACATAAGCTTGAAGCTGAGTTTAGCGATGGGCCATATAGTGAGCATGGAAGCACTATATGTTACTTTTACTGAGAATGACGATAAATTGAAAAAACAGAAAACGGGTAAATTACAAAGAGATTTCCTGGACTTCACTAATGGGAACATCTTCGTATGGCCTAGGGCCAATGAAAATAGATCGATGGTGAATACTGCTAGGCGATTGGCAGATTCAACCAGGAGGGGAGGGAGGAGTGATGCGATGATGATGATGACGAACATAGCGTCTGAATGTAACACGTTTCCCATGCCGTTTCAGAAGGAGAAGGAGAGTGGTATCGGAACGCGTTTTGTGACAGCCAATATAACAACACATGAATCAAGGGAGGAAGAACCAATGGCTGACTTGGCTGATGAACAAACGGACACGGAATCTATTCGAGTGCAGGAGGGTCCTGCCAGTGTCACGATTGATGTGACAAACTTAGGTACCAGTTCAAATCATGATGTAGGTACCTGCTCTTCACAACAAATTGTCGTAGTGAACTCTAATTCAGATGGCAATTCCTTGGGGGCACGCCCCAAGATACAAGGAGTGAGCCACAATAGTAATAATTTTTTGGGACTACTACCAGCACTGGTCAAAAAGAAAGGTCCCTGGAAGCGGTCAGTAAGCGAGGACAGGGGGACCGACAAGAGAAGAAAAATTTGGGACTGACTGCTGATAATGATATGGGTATTGTTACTAACTTATCATCTTATGTTTTAAACTCTAGAGAATTAGAGGTGTTGAATAAGGGATTAACCTTTATTCCGAGCAAAAATGGTTGTTATGATGAAATGTTGATAGATATTATGTTATACTGCAGGAATGTGTCACTGAAGTTAATGTATGGTAACAGTAATGAGAAGGATTATTCCCTTAGAAAACCAAGTGGTTTTGTCCCGCAATTAACATCAAGTTTGAATTTGTTCGTTAGTGCATGTGAGAAAGATATGATAGATTACTATAAGGAAGTAGACTTTAAGAAATATCACAACTTATCTGCTGAACAAAGGATAGCACTGAATAGTCTCATTGCCAACAGGGACATTGTGATAAAAATGCGGATAAGGGGGGTGCCATTGTCCTTATGGACACGACATGGTATAACAACAAATTGAATGAGTTATTACAAGATAGTAACACATATCTACTCATAAATCCCTAACTGTAAAAAGTATTGTAGATAGGGTGAATATTCAATTAAATGCTCTATTGTTTGAAATGAAAATATCTGAGGAAACTTATCAGTTCCTCAAAATAGAGAAACCAGTTATTCCGATCTTTAAAGCACTACCGAAGATACATAAATCTATCCAAAACCCACCCCTTAGACCGATAGTATCTGGGAGGGATGGGTTACGGAGAATGTGTCGATATGGGTGGAACACACTTTAAAACCCTATCTAGATCAAATGGATAATGTGTTGAAAGACACAGCACATTTTTAAGGCTACTAGGTCAATTGAATAAATCCTATAGTAAGAATTTACTGATGGTCACTATGGATATTCAAAGTCTATTCACTGTGATTGACAACAAGTTTGGTATTGATAGTGTACAATTGCTCCTGGGTGACCTAGGAGTTAGTGATGATAAGTTATCACTCATTACATCACTATTAAGCATTGTTTTGGAGAATAATGTTTTTCTGGGAGGTAATGGCATATATAGACAAGCGCAGGGGGTCGCCATGGGGACCCCCTGCACAAATACATATGCCAATTTGGTTCTCTCTCAATGGGAAAGAACACATGTCATCAACAATGAGGAATGGAGACGTCAACTACAGTTATATCTACGTTTTGTAGATGACATTTTTCTTTGTGGGATGGGACAGAGGAAGAACTAGATGAGTTTATTAACCACTTACACTCCACTACGAAGTTTTTTAGGTTTTCTATCAACATGTCACGCAGTTCCATAGATTTCTTAGATGTATGTGTACAACAGGATACAAAAGGCTTTAGATCCAAGCTACATAAGAAAGATTGCTGGAAGAACTCACTCTTGGTATTTGACAGCATGCACCCTAGATATACATATCGCAACATAGTACAGGGGCAGGTGAGCAGGGTCTCTAGGTTATGTCTTCTAGAATCAGATTTTGAAGAGGAGACGACTAGACTTAAGGAGAACTTTAATGATAGGGGCTATAAGCAGAATTTGGTAAATGAAACTGTGGAAAGAGGTAGATCCAAGCGATTCACGGATTATAAGCCCTGGATTTTAAGAGCTTTTGAAAGGGATGAGGTCAAAAAGAGCAATGAAGCTTTATGCAAAGTCCCGCAGGTCATGTTAAACTATAGCAGTAATACTAGTGATATCTGCAATATAGTGAGGAAGAACTGGAACATCTTGACCAGTGATAGTACACTGGGGGGCATAGTGGGACCTCAGCCCACTTTTAGGTATAGAAGGAATAAAAACTTAAAGGATCTACTATGCAAGGAACCTTCTGTGCCAAATGTGTCCTATGCTTTACCATACTCAATAGGAATGAGTAATTGTGGATTATGTAAAGCTTGTCCCTACATAAATAAAGATACTGTTTTTATACATCCCACTACCCAAAAAGTGTTTCACTTTAAAGGAAGAGCAACCTGCCGCACAACCAACATAGTATATTTAGCAGAATGCTGTCAATGCCAAGGTTTTTATGTGGGTAAGACGAATAGCATGTTCAAAGTAAGGATTCTTCAGCATCTTTCCAGTATTAGAAATAAAGATGAAAGAAATGCGTTATGTAGACATGTGATTTTGTATCCTACACATACATTTAAATTTAGGGTTATTGTAAATGTTAAACCCAGCACTAGGGGGGGTGATATTGTGCTTCAAACAGAAACTGTAGAAACAAAATGGATTGCTAGCTTAATGGCAAACAGGAAGCCAGGTTTAAATGATTACATACCAATTAAGCCTATTTTGAAAAATAGGCGTGTCTTTCACTGAATGTGCTTGCTATTTCTGAATGTGATTGGCTTTTATATGTATATAAGTGAACCATCTCATTCATTTTATTTATCTGAAGAAGGGTCATCCCGAAAGCGCTTATTTTGTGATTTTAAGAATAAAGAAGATTTTTTAAGCTGTCAGCAGTGTCCAACTTTGCTTCGTTTTTCTTCATATGGTGAAATACAGACAGTACAGTAAGATGTACATCAGGTATGGATGGATGTGTGTACATAAAGTTGTGGGCCACCTTTGCAGATGCATGTCTGCTGAAGACAGCTCACAGGTGTGTCACAAGCCATCCTACCATAACATGTGCAAACAGTAAGCTATGTTTCTGTCAATTGAAGGTGAAGACATACAACCTACACAGCGGTCAGGGTGTCACTGACTGTAAATCACTTGACACCTGTAACACTTAAGTCCTCCCATGTGCATATAGCAGCACAATTGCAGAAGGCAGCATCGGTACACATTGTAATGCGGGAAATACTGCTGCATGTCTGTCAGACGTATCATAAGATAGCAGGTGTTTGATTCACAGTACTGCCATGTGTGTTTGCTTGTGTGACCATATATGCCACGTATGGTGGGGAATACATCCCAATTGTTACACACCCCTGTACACTGTTGTAGAGATCTCTACATACTGCAGTGTAGAAAGCAAGACATTGGCAGGGGGGTGTGTGTATCACACACATTAGCTATCTGTATGTGCATGACATTTGTGGACTCTAGTGTGTGTGTGTGTGTGTGTGTGTGTGTGTGTGTGTGTGTGTGTGTGTGTGTGTGTGTGTGTATGTATGTATGGCTGTCTGGTGCATGGAGTGAGGATGTATGCTACCATTGAGAACAGATAGGGCCCCTAACCCCTCAAGGTGATGCAATCTACTACCCTGTTGATGCTGTCAGTCTTAGGCATTACTGACTATCTGTACATGTTCATTCTCTGTGTCGCATCATGTGGGTGTACAGTACTGTACCACATAGGCAGGGGTCCTCACCTCAACACTATCAAGTGTGTGCTATAGTGTCGTTGACCCCCGTGAGTGTTGGCATGTTACTGTGTGTGTCTGTGTATGTTCTCAACCTGTAATGTGAAAATGTATTACTGCTACACAGTGAGGCCTCATGCTATCAACTGGCCTCTACCCTTGACATCAGCTAGACCACTGTGTAAACCCCCCGCACCATGTAACTGTACCTGTGATGTCACCCGGTATGGATGTCATGTCTCTAGCCACTGTAGCCTAGTACACAGCTCACATGCTCCTGGATCAGTAGATGTGTAGAGAACTTTGGAATGTCAGCCTTTCTAACAGTGAGGTTGAGGCTACGTATAGCATGCTGGTATTGCCATACATGCCTGTGAGTACTCCACATTTACATATGTGAAACTGCAAACACTGGTACTTAATGGCACATGCAATTAGACCTTAAGGAGGGAAGCAAGGCATCATTACCAACATGCTGTTACTGTTGTTACCAAGACACATACTGTGAACATAACACAATGCATTCTAACTGCAAACACTGTTACGTAATGGCACATGCAATTAGACCTTAAGGAGGGATGCAGGGTATCATTACCAACATGCTGTTACTGTTGTTAATAAGACACATACTGTGAACATAAAACAATGCATTCTAAACCTGTACTACATGGTATGTCTGCTGCGTGTCAACAGTACACAACAATTGTAATATACACTTATCTCACTATTCTGTTCACCCTGTGCATCAGACCATATGAGCATGTCCCTGCACCGATGGTGTGGATGACAGGAATGTGGCACAGGCATCATCATATGCACAGGGTGATAAAGTTTGCCAGGGGCCTAGGCTGCACCAGTGGATGACATCATGTATGTGGGTTAGAGCCTGTGATCTAATTGGACATGTGTGGTTGTTATGCATGTGGGTGTTGCAGTGCCCTACAGATGTTTCTGGTGTGTGTGTGTATGTGTGCACACAGTTCTGCCATGTGTCCGACCTTCACAGGGGTATTATTGACAGCTCCAGATTGTACAGACCAGGATTTACAGCTCACTGTGTCCGGCCACGGCCATGTGACCTGTGCCTGCCAGGGGTTGCATGGGCACTACCAGACAGAGGTACAGATTGGTTACTGTCTGATGACACATGTCTACTGGAACCATTTCCCCACTGGGACCGTCCATGGCCAAGTCCACATGGCCTGCTGTGTACTGGTGTGGACAGTGCAGCACCAGCTGCACTGCTGCTGCTACTGGCACTATGGGATCAGGCATGTGAGGTAGCTCATACACATAGACCTGCACCAGGTGGTGTAGCTGGCCTATGTCCACGTGGCCTATGCCTCACCCCTACCAGATGTTCCAGCACAGACAGCTCACGCTCGCAGATTGCCATGCCACGGTCAAGGATTCCAACCATGTCACCCAATCACCTGTCCAAAACGTCAGCAATCTGCTGTTGAGCATTTGCCAATGCCTGGATGTTGTCAGTTAAAGAATGGATAGCAGCCCTCTGAAGCCTCTGCCCTTCTCTGTTCTGCCATTCAGCACGTGCCTGTGCCGCCATTACAATCTAAAACATGCATCTGGTGACACCAGCTGCTGCGCTCTGTCCTGCAGGTGCATGTCAACCAGAGGTCCTCCTATGAGCAGCACTGGCCACATGCCTGTGTGGCACATCTGCAGTCATTTCACTGATACCATGGTGTGAAGACACACCTTCCATAGCCACCACACGTTCCTGTTCCAAGCTAACACATGCTAACTGTCCTTCCTCTATGGCCACTGGTGATGGGGTATGTGTTGGCATGAGAACTGTTTGCGGGGAAGAGGGGGATATAGGTGGGATGGCAACCAATGGCACAGAATCAGCCCCTGACAACCCTGCCTGTACCTCAAGTATATGTTCATCACTGCTAGATTCTGTGGGGACACTAACATCAGATGGACCGTAGGAGGGTAACACACCTACATCACCTGTGAAGGCAAACAAACTCTACATTACAATAGAGACACACACACAGACACACACACAGACACACATAGACACACAAAGACACACACAGACCATGCATGTGATATGACAGAAGGCATGCAGCATGCATGTGATACAGCAGACGGCATGCAGCTCAGACATTAATAGTGTTAGTTAGCATACATCCCTGGGTTGCACACAACAGCAAGCATGTGTCATAGCAGAAGCCATGCATTTTACACAATCATGGTAGTAAGCATGCATCCCTGTGATACACCATGTGGACCAGCACAGGTTAACAGTACACATGGCTGATGTGAGGCATATGTCCTTGACATTAACATGTAGTATGACATGTAATCTGCTGATGTGTGCATTCACATGCATACATGTTTGACACAATGGTGTCCTGACACATGTACAGCGGAGTAATGGTGTCACATTGCAGTGTTGTCTGCATGCCCTACTGATAAAATGCACTTTTAGCAGATGCGCATGACCATTGAAGGGTAGTATGAGGCGTCTATATTGCTATACAGTGTGAGGTACAGACATAGTGCCATTGCATGGAATCAGGAGGTGTCTCTATTCCTATACAGTGTAGAATACACACACAGTGCATAGCCATGACTGCGTGCATACACAATACATAAATACTGTGGATTGTGACCCATGTTGCTGAGGTGTATACACACTAAACCATGCTGTGTCATGTGTGACAGGTCACCGGAAGACATACGGATGACACCCCTGCACAACTGCTAACATTTCTTAACTGCCTGGCAACCATGTCCACACATGGCAGACTTATCAATACACCATGTCCCACATGACATTTATGTACCACACACACGAGGTGCACGGCTGACAGTGATGTCCAACAGCAGCAAGGGAAATGTACGGTATCTCTGACCTGATGTGGTGTTTGTGTATGTATGGGGAAGCTGTACAGGTGACTACTGTCATGCTGTGACACAGTCATGATGTTCAACACATCTTATGTGTTTGAATTAAGTGACACCTCCACAAGCTGTGCACAGGCTGTTAGGATGTCCAGTGTTCCACATCTACTATATAACCATTCAACAAAGGCTATAGTTGGACCATGTGTACACAATGTGCAACAGGGTGTACACACATACACATCACATCTACTGGGTATTACTACATGTCTCTGGCCATCCTCCATGGCCATGTGTGAACATGTGTTGGCCAAATGTTTGTGATGGACGTCTATCGCACATGTCTGTGTTGTCCCATATGATGTACACCCATAGATGTCAGATACTCCAATGTCCACAGGGTTATGCATACAAAGGGTTGTATGTTTGGTATGTGGGGTATGTTTTCTGGGATAGTGAGACAATGTTGCAGCCGGACCACTACATGTCTGGGACATGTCAGATGGCACATCACAATGTCTGCACTCATTGCAGGGCATATTCTACAATGGTGAATCATGTGGGCTGCCCATATCCCAGCTCACTGTGTAGTACTGTTTGCATACCCGACGTGTTATTCTGATGTATAGTACATATTCCTACATTGAACAACACCTCTGCTGTTGTATGCACAGCTGTCCACACATCTAGAAATGGCAGTTACTGCGGTTTCATGTTGGTGTTTCATTTGGTTTGTATATATTGCACACGTGTAGCTAGTGTGATTGATGAAAGATGCGACCTGAATATCATGACTGGACCATACATTATGTGTACATGTGTTAACTGGCTACATGGCAAATAGATCTGTGCATTCACATGCCTGATACTGATAACTGTCTCACCTCCAATGGCCTGCTGTTTCTGCGGCATGCCAGAGGTACCTGTATAGGGGTGACACAGAAGTTTGATCATTATCCATGACTGTATGACAGCTACAGGATGTGCTGTGCATGTTAACACATTCACCAGTACAATAGCATATACTATGGAGTATGCACATGTGTGCATATACAGGGTAGCATTCTATAGTATGCAACATGTGTGTCAACATACCTTGCATATGATGTTACATTACATATTGTACAGTGACACATGCAACTAAATGGGATACAATAGTTATATGTGCAGTAGTGACTTACCAGGCAACTCCAGGCTCAGTGGTTGGGAGACACCCACCTCCACAATGGCAGCTAGAGTTTGTGGATGCTGTTTTGATGGGGTACCCAGGTTGGTCAGTAGCTCCTCGGTAGGTGTGAGTGAGGGCTGGGTTGGTGGCCCACCACCTGTTCTACCTTGTTCCCTGGTGATTGCATTGGCACGCTGTTTCATATGTCAGATCAGGTCCATGCAGTGTCTGCACACCTGCTGGTAGGGGCAGTTATGGCCACCCACATCATTAACCCTCCTGCGAAGTTCCTACCACAGGTCATCACGCTGCTGGGCATGCTGTGGTGCATGGCTGAACAATACCTCATAGTTATCCTGGAGGTATGGTATGAGGGCATCATCCTCCAAGCGGCTATATGTAGGCAGTCATGATCGAGGCATTATCTGGAAGACATAATGATGGAGACAGGTCACAGCATCTCAGAGATGCACAAAGATACAGCTGCACATACATGTGTATTACATTTAGTACATATGAACAGTTGTCTTTGCAAATCGTCATGACACTGACATGACTGACATGTTTGTGTCACACACATGTAACACCCGATGGGGATTGGATATTATCACCATATATGTGTGTCACCTCATTACATTGCTCATACTCCATGTGAATGCTGTCTTGATGTGGCCATGTCTGTTTGCCTGTACTGGTGTTCTTACCTATCAGCACATGCCTGGATGTGTGCACATTAATGCTGTTGACCATGATGCTGTGTATATGTCACATATCATCACATACACTGCCTTAACGACATGAGCAGTGACAATGCAGACATGCGCACGGAAACCTTTACATGCATGTGTTTTGCCATATACATCTACACGGCACTGTACAGCGGTTCAACATCCTGCCACGTATCGCCTGTGTTGCACATGTGATACACAAGGGACAATGGCTAGCTGGATGGTATTCACAGGAATGGTTATCAACTATAGCATGTACGGCCAAGATCATGTAGTAGTGTGTATGCCTTGGGCCAGGTATGGGCATAGGATGTAAGGTTTTCTAGCTGTATCCAACAGCCATGTTCCCACCGACAGGTGAATCAGTGCTACATTACTGATCCAGACAGTTAGTGATACATCTACCATGCGGTCATCGCACCATGTATGACAGAGATGACGTGCAGCTTTGCAGGACAGGGTTGCATGGTATGGCAGGAGTATGTAACATGTATGGCACAGGAATTTGTCCAGCATGTGGCAACCCTTGTACTAGGAAGGTGGGTGTCCATGATGTATGTCTATCAGACCAGGATATGTACGTGTAGCATGTCCAACATCACAGTGTTGAACACGTCTTTATGCAGGGTAGGCAGCATGCTGCATAGTGGAGATGAGGATTGTGAAGGCTGGTGTTGCCCATCCAAGCATGGCCAATACCCCTTAAATGTGATATGTGATCCGATATTGGTCACTTGAGTGCTGAGTATGGCTGTCCAATGATCTCCATGCTCATGGATGGTACCCTGCCATGACTTGGGTTGCCTCTTATGACTACCTAATAGGCCTGGTGATGTCACTAGCTCAGGGAGGTAAACTGCACAGCACCATCTCTTACACAAGATGTCCATAATGTTGACCGCTGCCTAGGTGGTAGTTAATGGGTATAGGGTTATTAACATAGCGGTGACAATGCAATAAGCAGCTGTCAGATTGTGCACATATGTCACGCACCTCACCCACAAAGCCCATTCTGTATGTTGTCCACAACACTGAGTCAGCTATTGCTCCTAGGTCATGGCCATTCAAATACTTACATACACAGATGCCCCCCGTTTGTCTGTGTGGTATTGGCTACAATGAGGGGGGAGTACAAAACATTAACCCTGTTTTACTGTAGCTGCAACTGGTGTGATATGCACATGTCACTCAGACACCTTTTGGAGTGTTGCTTCTGTCAACAGGCCACTAGTAGAACACTCCTGTGACATACAAAGATACATCTAATATACTGAGTGTAGGTGGAACACAGTATGGTGATGATGTCCTATGACCTGTCACAGGTATGCTATGCAGTGTGAATTCATCCGTACTGTCATCTACATCTGTACTGCTAACAACGTCTACGGTGATTAAGCTTCATAGACTTTCAGACCCTACTCAGCAGGGTAATAGTGCAGTGCCTCCCATTATGAGTGGCGTCTCCACTTTGTGGGTTGTGATAACTGTTGGTGTGCTCCATTCAGTGTTTTCACAAACTGACATGAACCTATGTTTTACATGGAAGTGTATGTGTAGAGCAAACTGTTTTGCCATATGTGTATTATGTGACCAGGGATTTGAACAGGTCACATGCAGCCTGAGTGCACTTTGTACCATCATAGTTATGGTTACAGGGGCTCTGTAGTGTTCATGGATATGTGATTGTGTACCTGTTGAGGGGCAGTGAGTTTATGTTATCCAACACCCTATCTGTAATGCTTATTCATGCTCAGCACTTGTTCAGAACACGTAAGCACTTCATGAGCTACTAATTACTATAGCACTCAATCCTACTCATTTCCTACAGGTAAACACTGTTTGTCCTTACATTTCCAGCTTGCTTATAGTACAACAGCTGTTGTACACGCTTACCTCACATATCTTGTGAGAAATGGTTGAATATACAGGCTTGTCCAAGTGTCAGTTACCAGTATTATTGCCTGTCTATATGATGAATATGGGCAACATGAGGCAATATAGCAATTGTCTCATGTACACAGTCAATGCTCACCTCCTAACATACAACACTACAGCCTATAGGAGATGCACATATGTAGCCATGCTGGAGGTAATGCTCTCTCCAACCCAGACTGAACCTGACAATCATGTGTGGATGTTAAACGTTTGTACCACACCCCACTCATCACATAGTCTCACTAGATCTCCACCACCACAGGCCACACACAGTAAGACTACAACGTTTGCGGAGCCTCTCCATACTACTCTGTGTTGGCAACAGAGGCAGCCCCCATCTCCAAACACAACACCAATTACTTATAGCCCACAGACTCATGTGTGCCCATCAACTACATAACATACCCAACCCACTAGTCATAGGTGACTCTGTAGGCGGTCACACTGATGTCCCACTCAGCAGGCTACACAAGGCAATAGTCACTTTCATCTGGCTGTCGGGTAACAGGATCCGCAACATAACCTATGCACTCAGGTCACTCCTCAACAGGTACAATATGACTGTCATCCTCCATGTTAGTGTGAATGCCCTGAGATGTAACTTCCTGGACTACATGTACAGGGACATGCAATAGCTCTCCGATCTTGTAGCCCAGGCAGGTATCGCCCAAGCCCTGAGAAGCAATCTGCATTAGTCCAGACTGATAACACAGTACAACGACTGAATTCTTCACTTCAACAGTTGCCTATGCTTCTGGTGTCATTCCAAGGGTATCCAGTATCTGTCTGCTTTGAATGACATGGTTGACAAAACACAATGCTTTGGCACAGATGACCTGCACCTGTCAGTCCTGGGATTATGGATAACATCTAAGGCTTCTGCTGCTCCTATACTGCCTGTTTTAGACACATTTCAAATAACATATTCACCACCAGAACAGGTACAATCAAGCAAAACCTGAGGCTAATGTTACTCAGTGCTTGACATCTTCATCTCAAACGCACTCAGCCGAGGCACTCCTTATAATGGACCGCTTCGATATCTCTGCAGTGACTGGGACCTGCTTCTAGGCTCCGGAGAGCACCCCTGCACTGACAGGCTATTATGCAGACCACACCTTTCAGTCATGTAACTAGGACCGGAACACTCACGGCGGAGTTGTGTCCATATTTCACAATGATATACACACCTCCAGGCTGGTTGTTTAGCACAATGCATCAGAGGTAATCCAAGTGCAACTAACTGTGGCCAGACCTGCTATACAAATTGTAGCTTGCTATGGATTCCACACCATACCCCACGGTTAACGGCCCTCATTTCTTGGTGCACTGGAAATTAGGGTTCAAACAGGAACTAATGATGTGAGACTGACACTACCCCACACTTAACTGTGATACCTACTCATGTACCGACACATTAGGCCAACACTTTCGGGGATTCATAAACTCCAATCGGCTAGATCAACCTATACACACCACCACCAAGGCCAACAATATCCTAGACCTAAACATTACCAACATGTGTGACTGGTGTTCCACACCTGGGGTTATCCCCTCGTTGGACAGTTCCGAACATATGCTAATCACCCTTGTTATCCACATCCTGGCACCACACCCTTCATGGAAAACACAGTACAATATTTCTACAAAGCCAACTTCAGGCTTCTTATGACAGCAGTAGTAAATGTCATGACACCCGTGTAGATGGACAATATAGTTACAAACACTGAAACATACACAACTGCACTTCATTAGCACTTACACAATTGCATGGATTATGCTATCCCAAACAGTGCCATGATGGTACACTCCAGATAATGGACACCACTCTGTGGGACCACTGCCATGGACATAATGTACGACAGAAGGAGGAGACTGTTGCAAAGTAGGGTACAATCCCATGGGTGGGGTAGCTCCCTGGTCAGCCTCAGTAAGAATCTGAGATCCCTTATCACATCCTCCGCAGCTAGCTACGTAAACATTACTGCGACACATTCCAAGCACTACCACAGAGCGTTATGGAGGTATGTCACTACTCTCAATGGCAATACCCACATCTGCTCTGACATACAATGGTTAGGCAGGAACATTACAGAACCGACTGATATTGGCAACATCCTGGCAGATAGGTTCAATGCTAACTTTACACCCCTCTCACACCCTAAAGGGCCTAAATCTATACAGGAACAATGCAGAGTCCCTGCGGTCACAACTATACAGTTCAAACCTGCACTCTCTAAAACCTGGAACACAGACTCCATTTGACCGTCCAACATCCCAGGCTGTGATTTACACAAACCTCAGAATGACATGGCTCCCCACTTGGGCACCAAATTCACTAATAGCCTTGTATCAGGCATTGTGGACCCTGACTGGCACACAGCAACAGTTATCACACTCCACAAAGGCGGCACCACAATGGACCAGAGGAACTATTGCCCTATACACTTGACTAGACTATTCTGCAAAGCTATGGTGAGCATCATCATGGAAATCATTCACAGAGACATTGATGGCCTCCAAACATTTGATACCACCCAGGTTGGATTTGTTAGGGCCAGACCATGGCTCCTACACCTGGTGGAGTCCATTAAGATAGTTACCAAGGTAGTGGATGATGGTAAGGAGGTCCACACAGCCTACCTTGTCCTCTCATTGGCTTTTAACACCGTTCCCCATTCTGATATTGTCAATATACACATCCACCTGCACATCGACCCCTACGTCTCGAGATGTTATGCAAAGTGTCTCACGGACAGGACACACACAGTGAGGGTAGCATACCGTAGTCCCTACTGTACATCAGTTACAACTGGTGTACCCCAGTCCTTGGTCATAGGGCCCCTCATGTTCGGTATATGCTTCCCTGAGGTACAGGCTAGAACAGAAGGACTTTCCCTGAATAGGTTTCCAGACGACTGCATACTAGGAGCCATGACTGATTCACCAGCTGATACAGACACCCTCCATAAGGGTGTCACTGTGACGGATATCTGATGTCGATAACATGGCCTCAAGCTGCATGCCACAAGGTACATAGACATCCCCTTTGGATTACACCAATCACCCACTGACTATCACATAGGTGGTACTCCCCTACATACATAAGACATTATAAAGGATCTTAGTACACACGTAGATAGCACCCACTCATTTGATAACCATATTGCCAAGGTGGCGTGGATATCCTTCTACGTGGCCACCCTAATCTGTAATGGGTTTGTAGCCGGAACAAAGGCAGCCATTGTACCTCTATACTCCTGACTTATGAAACACGTTCAATGGTACAACACCCCATTTCGGGTGTACCTTACGGAAAAGCAATGGCTTTAAATACCACAACATTAACACAACAACAGGATTACTCACCTCCGAAGGATGACGTATGCAGCAAAACTACAGAAACCCCAACTGTACTCATTTGCATACTGTATACTCAGAGGTGACCTCTGCTGAACATACAAGGCCCATGTCCACAACAATATTGATGGATATGCTCCACATAAGCAACATAAGCAAAAGCCACTGAGAGCAACATGCTCTGGGATATGTTCCCAAATGCAACGATGAGTAGGACGTTCTGGAGGGATACATTCCTGAACCGGTCACTCACCATGCTTTGAAACATGATTCCTATGTACATCAGGCAGGGACCCTCACTAGCAATCTTCATGAGATACCTCGATGGGTGGATGGGGAACAGACATGTACGCCAGGGATCACTGCAGTGGCTGTACTGTACACAGGTGCAGGAAACAAATGGCTCTGCTGTTCACTGGCACAGGACACTAACCTAGGGAGGTGCCACCAGTGAAAACACTGTAGTTGGGCTTACAAATGAACTTGGCCAGACAGCATAGTACCTAATTATGAACCTATGAAGCTATTACATGTCCTTTGTGCATGGATAATTGAGTGGCTCTTCCATTTCAATTAGCTATCATGCTGTTACACTGTCTGGTGACTACAAGCCATATGTATCCTGTTATTGTATATTGTACATTCCAATAGACATACCTTATATTTGCATAATATAACAGTAATGCTATGTAAAATATTTGACATATCTACCTATAATACTGTACATTTCACATTTTTTAAACAATATCCCATAATGCAAAGCGTAATTGCACAGCAGGACCACCTTAGGCATGTTATTCTCGTTATACGCCCATACATATGCCTACTGTTACAGTATATCAACATATACTATCCCCTGTTATGGCACGTACTTGTTGGACATACCCTACCACCGACAGTGGCTGGAGTGGAATTGTTATGTTTAAAGCCCTTATGTAGCATCCCTTGTGGTGTATGAGGTGTTTACCTTGTGGCCCACAGCAATACACACAATTTCTACAAGCATTACTATGCTCAACAATACATCACTACATAATACCTTTTCCCACTGTATGCATTGCATACACTTTCATTAATACAAAACAGGCACTACATACACTAACATACTGAGCGTTCTACATACCTTCTTAGTGGTCTGAGTTTACGATAATATCTGTGTTACTCCTTTCCTGTTTAAACAGTTCTATGGTATGAGCATGCAGTTTGAATGTATGGCAAGCCATCATTTTATACGTAGATACCTGTAACATGTGGTATCCTGCCACCAACTGGTGTTCAGGAGTAAATTATTACATGCACATCAGCTGTGCAGCTACTCCATTGACCAATTACATGGCAATAGTGGGGTATAATTGAATACTCCACTTGGGTGTTGTCCTTTTTCCCTACCTTCGAGGAAGACAGTCTAGATGTGTTTTATTGTGATGAATTGCAACTGCTATATGGGGAGACACAGATATTTTGAATTCATGTCCCCCATGGATTGTGTGTGACGGCTAGAGTATGTAGTTCTACATGTGAGTGTAGCTGTTATCTCAACCGTCTGATACGGGACTATTGCAAACAAAACCTGTACCATCGGCGTTTGTTCCATTGTACAACAGCAATGATTTCAAATGGTGCCATTACAAGTGTGTATCTCACAAGGTATGTTAACACTTCTGCAGATGTCATTGAGTGAGTGGATGTTTGTGATGTTATTACAGTCTGTATTGCAATTGTTTCTGGTGTGAGGGAGATGTAGGTGGGTGTACATAGCAGATAAAGGTTTGAGGGGACTGCATTTATACATATTCCATATGTGTGTGGGGGCTCCTTCCCTAATTGAAGACCTATCATTTAGTAGACTAATACTATGGTTATTGCAGGCTTATTCATTAAGCCATTGTTAATTGGTTCCTATATAGCATGCAGCTGATGTTGATCCTTCAATCCCTCCAGAAATACATCGATATGTAATGAAATGATGCTACATGAAAGCTGTCTCACGTATTTCTGTCACAGATATTTGCACTCACTGCAGTTGTGTTGGTGACTGAACCTCTTTGGCTTGGGTTGCCACATTTTCAAATGGCCATACTAGGACATTTGCAGGACACATATCGGGGTTTAGAGGCCGACACATACCCACTGTCAGTACAAAGGATAGAACTTACTTTTGTCCTAAATAATACCTTATTCTTGTAGCACTTTAGTTGCTTATTATGTTTCTTGTAACACTTACGTATTTTAGATACAGGAATAACTATTTAATCCAACTATTACATAATATATGGGACATAATTATGTCCTACAATCTCAGGACATTTGCTCTTTTTAATATTTTTTGTCATGACACAACTGCCCAAAGAGAGACTGTCCCTCTCAAAGTGGGACAGGTGGTAACCGTATGCCTAAGGCTGGCTATGGCCACACCTACTGTAATAATCTACCTTTGAGTTAGCACGAACAGACTCATGATGCAAACACACACACACACACACACACACACACACACACACACACACACACACACACACGCACACGCACACACACACACACACACACACACACACACATTACAGTCCCATGGAAATACACACCACACTCTCAACACACACTTACACACACTACAGCAATCAGAAACACACTTAAACACAGTACCTGCCTGTACCGCAGCACCAACAGCAATAACTAAATGTCCCTTAATATTGTGATAATATTACTCGTGGTTCTATTGTTCTGGTACTGTGGTCTTTCGGTCTTTAAGCCTCGTGATTAAGCCTGTCGGTATGCAAAGCATTCGGTAGTTGGCAGTATCCTATTTATTTGTACCTCCATGGTTGTGTACATGTCGTTAACCTGTCTATATATTTGCAGATATAGGTATATCCGTATATATCGACATACATCTCTCTATCCCTATTTTATATGTATATATATATATATATATATATATATATATATATATATATATATATATATATATATATATATATACATATATATATATATATATATATATATATATATATTTATTTATTTATATATATATATATATATATAGACACAGAGAGAGAGAGAGTGAACAGACCTTTCATTGGGTACATGGCAGTGTATACTGTTTACTGAACTCCGACCTTTTGTGTTTTAACCTGTCACAATACACACCTGCAGTTGGTACATCTTGGGTAGCTTAGTGGTAGGTGATTGTGTACATGGTTGCGTGTTCTATTCCTGGCAGTGGTCATTTTACCTCTCGGAGCAGGCACTATTAGTACAAGGGTGAGTAATGCTGGTTTCACCTGTTCTGGACATCTTTGACCGTGATCTGCATGGAATTCAGCAAAGCTTAGACCTGTTTTGCTCATATCCGTATAGTCATGTTTAAACGACACTTACCGTCACTTACCGCCACATAAACCCGCAAACATGTGCTTAAATGTGCTGTAATGACCGGCATCCAACATCCA
The DNA here is from genome assembly GCF_019279795.1 of Protopterus annectens. Lineage (NCBI taxonomy): Eukaryota > Metazoa > Chordata > Ceratodontiformes > Protopteridae > Protopterus > Protopterus annectens. Next base: position 439,191,580 of record NC_056735.1, read on the forward strand.
TTATTCATGCCATCGGGATTACGTAACGGGCCTTGCAGGACATGGAACCGGGAACATGCACGACACAGTCAGTGGCTTTAACACTTGGTCATCTGGGATTTGTACAAGTGTTATGGTGTTTTGTATGTGGACTGTACTATGGTTGTTCCTCTATACTGCAATCAAATGTGTAACTCAGTTAGTTTACATATGGATGATACCTATTAATGGTACGTCCAAGTGATGTTTAATGGATGTGCTCCAGCATTGGGAATCTATGTCACAGTGAGCCACACACTGTAATGTGCTACACCTTGACACAACCATAACTGGAGAATGCTGGGGTGGCAGATACCTGTCATGGGTACTCCCCATGCTTTGGCACTACATCCCTGATTACATTATATGGAGGCCCTAATTAACACACCGGGGAATCCATGCAGAGTAGGTGGGGAACAGTGGTTACACACATGGATCCCACAATTGGCTCTGCTCCACAGAGGGACAGTTAGTTAATCGCTGGTGTGGCGACAGCAGACACATTTTGCCTAGGCTGATGAATGGCCTCTGACAATCGGGCATGTACCTACCGATGTACCTAGGAACCTATACATACAGTATCAACATATGCTGTTAGCTTCGTTTACTGCTCAGGTGTTGACTTTCCTTGTTCCAATAGCTGTTGTGTGTGCAATAGTTGAGGGCTGCCTATGTAGGATTCACACAGTAGGCCACCTATACATTACAATTTACAGGTGGCCGTGTGTGTGTGCCATCCATTTTACTGTGTGTGCAGTTGGAGACGTGTGTCAGTCCGTAGGTGCCTACACTGTCAGTGTATGTGCTATAGTTCCCTCTTTGCCAAGGCGTGGGCATATTGGGCATGCCTCCATCTGCCTACTGAGGCTGGCACAGGGTGTTCATGGTCTGAATCCCACTGTGCCTGTGATGGCCTTGGCAATTGTGGTGGGCTGTGAGGGCCTTCACCATTATGTCCCTGCTGCAGCTGTTTCCGCAGGATCATATTATGTAGCATGGCACATACTATAAAGATGTGGGCACACGTGCCTGGAGAGTACTGCAAGGCTCCACCAGATATGTCCAAGCAACAGAACCGTGATTTCAGCATCCCAAACACATGCTCTATGATGATTCTGGTTTGTGCGTGTGCCTCATTATGGCGTTCTTGCATGGGTGTGTGTGCATTTCTGATGGGAGTCATCATCCACAGCTCCAGTGCATAGCCAGCATCCCCCACAAGGTGGCCATATGTCCCCCCTGGCAAATACCTGATACAGCTGTGAGGCATGCCAGATGTGGGAGTCATGGTAGCTTCCAGGGCTGCCAGCACACATATCCATGATAATACCCTGGGCATTACACATGACCTGGCAGCTGATCCCTTGCGGTTTATGTAGTGCCTACCATGCTCACCTGGTGATGTCTTGATATGTATCTTCGTGCAGTCTATTGCACCCAGTACCTCTGGGTAGTGTGCCACATGGTGGAAGAGATGCATATTGCTGGCCAACTCCTCCTGAGTTCAGGGGAAGTATATATGCTTATTGGCATGTGGTAACATGGCATCCAGGAACTGGTGGAGTACCTTGGATGCTGATGCCTGTGAGATCCCCATGATATCTCCAGTTGGCCTTTGAAAGGTACCTGTGGCTAGTATTCTCAAGCTTACACATACCTTCGTGTCCACTGGGATGGGTTCCCCTCTGTTGTTTCTGGATCTCAGGCGTGGCCGGCACAGCTCAACTATTTGCTGTATGATGTCCCTGTCCACCCTGTAATGCTCTACTATCTCCAGATCATGTAGCCCCTGGTAGGTTACCCTTGGTCTGCACACTCTTCTCCTCCTCCGGGGCTTGAGGTGGTTGTAAGCATCATCCTCCACAACACCTTCAGTCTCCAACACATGGTGATGAATCACAGCTATGGCAGCTCCCAACAAGTACATTGTAAAAGTTCCCCGTCTGTTTACACCGATGGTGCAGTGTTTGGGAATACACAAGTGTGTGTGAAGTGCCTTCACACTTTATACTGTTGTACTTTGAACACTGATGATGTCACAGGGTGTGTATGTACAATCTGAGCTGCAGGGTATCTTATGTGTTTTACCACAGGTACTGCTATTGTGGTGCCTTTGGTGTTGAATTACATTTAGCTGCCGTGGATTACCTCTTGCCCTTGCCTTAACTTTTCTTAACAATTCCCCTCCCATTGTCTGGCATGCATCCAGCAGCCTGCTTTCTTGTTTTGTACTTTCCCGAACCAGGATTTTCTTGCAAAATGTGTTCTATAGCCAATCTACTGCAGGATTGCTTTGCTCTGCGGTTACTGTTCTCTTTTCTTTGCAATCCGACACCTCCCCTATCCTGTTCTGTAGGTTGCTGCTAGCAGCCTTGTTAGCTGCCGTCAGTGGCCCACTGTGAGTTAATAGGTGTTAATTGCTCAGTTGTACTCCAATTACCCTACTGCGGCATTTCCTTATTGTCTTCCTGTAAACTTCCTTTTTGAGCTGTGGTGCATGGCGCGTGCATCTGCTTACCAGGTTTCAGGCATGTTTTCATCCATGTACACATGCGCTTTCGGGCACCATGTGTACTCTCAGCTAAGCAAAGCTATACCTACATCCACACCCCTGTCCTGCAGCTTTGTTTAGCAATGGGCAGCCCGGATTTGCATTGCTCCAATGTGCTTACAGCTGTGGTGGCACACCCCACTGCTGATGCCCTGTATTCCTCCAGACCACTCCTTGTTGTTTTAGTGCTGTGCCATATGGTACCTCCTTAGGCCGGCGGGACGTTTGCAATTCACTATTACTTGCCTTATTTGCATGGCACTGACTACTAATTCATACTTACTGCGCCGAACACTATAACAGACCCTTAGCAACCCTTGCAGCTTGGTTGTGGTGTAGCATGCATACCATTGACTATTATGGTGAAATCATGATTTGTGTTACATTGCAATTTTATGACATTTGTATATATTTTCCTTGTGTTCCCATTTGTGCACACATGCCCTGCGGTTGTACTTTGTGTTTCTGTGGCCATGACATTAAATGTTATTTTTTATGTGTCGTGCATCTTTTCTTATGCCATTGGCTGTATATTTAGCCATTGGCATATGTTAACTTTGTAATACATGAGTCTGGTCCGCTTTCATGGCTCTGATGTTCTGTTTGGAAAAATGTAAACCGTTTTGTTTTGGTTTACATTTCTGTAGGCTTACGCTATGCCACTTCATGAATCGATATGTACCTTCGTTTACATGCTGCAGTACTGTGCATGAGGTGATTAGCATACCCAAGCCGAGAGCTGCGCAGATCTGGCGTACGCTGGTAGTGCACGTGGAATTGGATCATACCTGAATCACTCGGCAGCCATATTTGGCATTATACCGCCTATGCTACACCTGCTCCTGGCACAAGCTTCATGAATCCAGGGGATTGTATTTTAAATATTAAGATTTTGTGTTATATTACCCCTCAGTGATATAATGTCTCACTAACATTTCTTTTGGTTGATTTTTGCTGGGGGATTTTCCAGAGTGAGAACCATGAATGGTTAAATTCTTTCTCCATCTAATTTCAAATGTAGTAGTGTTACATGGCCTGGCACTCAACCACTGACAGAAAAAGAGAGAAAACTTCTGCCATCATGCCCATTTTCTAATTGGAATGAGAAGAAGATGTTGGAACAGTGAGACTTAACCAAAATTAAACATTTAGCATTAGTATTTCTGTTTCCTCTAGTGGAATAAGGAATCGCTAATATCTTTTCTGGTTATTTATTAGTATGTACCACTCTTGAGTGAGAGTACTGATTGGCTGAATGTTTGAAGTTCAAATTTAGGAATGCTGCAAGGTTTGATGATTTATTTTTGGCCAAGCTACACTACACTGTTCTTCCCACTACCTAAACAAGAAGAACAAGACTTCTGCTGTGAATCCCATTTCCATATGGGAACATACAACCTGTGCTATGGCAGCACCACACTCACAAGTTCCTGTCCCATATGATTTGCTTCACTGGTAAGACTAAATTGGTTCCCTCTATACTTACAAAGGGTAAGCCACATTTTATTACCCTTTGCATTGTTACTTATCATGCCAGATGACTGTTTGTCTACTGTTGATCTCATTGACTTACATTACTCCTAGCTGAGTTGTTTGCTATTTATTAATAACTGTCATTAGCATTCATTGCTTTTGCAGTGTGCCACAGAGCTGGTGTACCACCACCTTTTACCTTCCGAAGGAGGTTAACTATTTTTGCTTTTATACTACTCTTGTCTAGGTTGTTTATTTTGCACTTCAGCTATTTACTTCTGCGTGTCTGTTTTGCAATTAGCTTGATTCTTTCCTGGTTGTCTGTTATCTGCTAGTTCTGTACATTACGCTACTTTTTTACAGCCAATATGCTCTTTTATCTTGTCTTACTCTTATTGCTATATTCTAAGTTAAATCAGTATTTGTCTACTTCTTACTATATTGTCAATGTTTGCATTTATAATGCTAGTTCTTTAATTATCTCTAACTTGCTAAGTTTCCTGCTGGCTTTCTTGCCATGTGGTAACAATAACATACTTATATAAAGCTACCTTCTTTGGCCTCCATGCTTTATTACTCTTGTTACATTAGTCAGAAAATGATGTTTTGTTTTATTTTATTTAATTATTTTACTGAGAGCATATACTGGCTCTTTTTTTGAGTGACTGTAGCTTGAAGTAATTCATCTGAGACAACTTTTGCCAACAGCAGTTTTCTCTTTTCTCCACTTTTAGTGATATCAGAGTAGGTATATTTAAGTTCAGGAGGTATGTGGGTGTTCCCTCCACATGGGTTGCAGGGACACACCCCCTGCAAAAAAATGTACTTCTGAGGTTCACCAAACGTTGTTTGGCCATTTGTTTACCTGTCAGCACTTTGTGAAAGAGTTGTTGATAACTAGGCTTGAATCCATTTTACCAACCCCTTTTACACAGTATGTACAGTGAATTAGTGCATATAGTGAATTAGCAATTAAGTGACCCATTACTTTGCCATGCTTTGCCAGTGGTCCAATAGGGCACATGTTTTTTTTTTTTTTTTTTTTTTTTGCAGGGGAGGGGTTGGGGCTACTAATCCATGTATTCCTGTAAGTGTTCTAGATTTGTTATCTTACTGTGAGTTGTTTGTCTTTTACATTTTTAATGTTCAGCTGCTCATGGTTGATTTCATCTGTGTATTCCAGTGTGAGACACTTGAATACAAAAACAGCGTTTGTAAATATTCTTTTTCCAAGTCATTGTGATCTTGGAGGTATTTATTTACAGATGGGGGATGCAGGAATATAGTTCCCATATTAGGATGCGCAGGATGTGCTGAGAACATCTTTTTTAACCCACTGGCAATCATCATCAGTGAACTAGTGAAACTCAAGCATTTGTTGTTCAATTTAATAAAGTAGATCCTTTATTGAATTTACCATGTTAATACACCAAGCTTTTTCTAGTAGTCACTTACTTCCGTATTCATTCCTGGTTATTCCAATTATATGTCACTCACCTTCTACTGTTACAATGGGTTCATATTGATCTCCTCTTTGTGGCCAGTGTGTTAGTACTTCATACGTTAAGGTGATGTAACAACTGCTTCATCTTTACTGATAACCCTTTGTTCTTACCTTGTAAGATATGAAAATAGCTACTCAAGCTAGAGGCAAGCCTCTTATTATCTATACATATTGGTAAATAGCACACCACCACAACCAAACAGCATGCCCAATCTAACAATTTCATAAGCCTTGACAAATTGTGAAGATGATAATGCAGCAGCAGGTAACATCAACAGTAATGCTTGACATTAAAGCACAACAACTACTGCCATACAATAATGTAAGTCTATTGTGGTAAAAATGAAACAGAAGTTAATGATAAGTTTCAGTCTGCCATTATACTTAGGACAGTAAAACACATTAATTACTGCAATAATTATGGTCATGCCATAGTATGTATAACATACTTACATTTCTGTTATGTACATTTCCAGAACAAGAACAGTATTTTTAATAAGCTTCACAGTCTTTAAATAAACCAAGGGGAGAAAAAATCATTATATTAAATATTGCAACTGGAATGAAAATATCATGCTTACTATAGAACGCTAGTCTATTGTCCTGATCCTCTGTAGCTCACTAGTCAGATTGGTCAGGTATGATCCTTTGCAGGTCATAGTACCAGTACTTACAATGCTCCTCACTGTGATAGATCCTTGTGATTGATGCTAGCTCATTACCGAATTGAGTCCCTCTATCAATTTTCATGAAAAGGGCTCACCTGCTCTAATCTGACCCTGTACAACACCTAACAAAGGTGCAGGGATATCTTTGTCTTCCTCTCGCAGCATTCTGGGGCTGTACATTGAGCACTAAGAGACAATATTTTCAATGCCAGATTCACGTTAGAATGAAGAGGTAGGTATGAAACTCAGAGTCCTAGAGTGTGAGCCAAACCGACTGAAGTATGACATCATCAGGCAGCTAATAACTGGTTCTGGCACCTAGTGAGCATTAAAAAGCAGGTGCACACACATACCAGCAGCAATTGCAGCTGCCTCATGCCAGAAAAAACAGGTAGAGGGAGTAAGCATGTGCACCCATGAGGCTACCATGGCTCACCCATAGTAGTGCAACGTTTTCTGCAATGATGGTGCACTTGCAGATATGCATAATTTATGTGATTCTTGCAAATGTGTGCCGACAGGCCCCATATAGATAAGAACTTTGCAACTTGAAATACATTTCTTGAAACTTACTAAGTGTCACCATATTGAGCACTGCTGGTTATTGTGTTTCTACAAATGTTGAGAGAAATTCAGAAATAAGACATATAGTTTACAATAAGTACAGTTTGGATCAGAACAGAAAAAATATGGTCTGAACAGTGGATTTTATCAGGAATCTTGTGGAATATCTTCTGAATTAATTATAGGTAGAAAATCTTATTACATTGGTGTAATTATACATTGCAGTATCACTGCTGTGTTAAAAGGCCACACACACAAGCTCAATGTGCGTTACATCAATTCAGTTTTTTTACCAGAGAGTGTGGTACCTGACAGTGGAAATGCTCAGTACCAAACTGAGGCCAGAGCAACTGTGCCTTAGGCATTAAATCATCAGTAAATTACTGTGAGTTGCTTTCCCCCATCCTTCCAACACATCCATCATAGGCTTACATTGCAATGTCCACATTTTTGCATATGACCCTCATGAGGAATTTCTTCAACACACTAAAGATAAATAATAAATAAATAAATACATACATGCTTACATATATACATACGTACATAAATACATAAAATAACACAGAACTGAAAAGGGAATTATCAGAACTATCAGCTAACTCACTCTTTTGTTCTGTTGCATAATGTTGCAGTATTGACTGGTTACATTTAACAAAGTTGCTACAGATTAGTAAGGATAGGTTTTCACTACTAAATGCAAAACTTACTATTTCTAAGAAAAGTATGTTATAGATTCAGGGAACAAGATGCAGGAGAGGCAACTTCACTGTTGTGGAGAACTATATCCTTATGGATGCAATTAGGACATATGGAAAACATCCTTTTGGAAAAGGGGTCCAAAGCAGGCAGAGTGAGCTACACTGTGGAATCAAGTAGTGGCAGACAAAAGTAATGTAGAAGGAAGGAGCCATACCTTTGAACAGCACAAAAGGAAGAGCTAGTGATATGATATTGCATACAAGCACTAGAGCTAAGCAGAATGCAATGGCAAGCAGTAGCATGAGTGGTGGGCTATCCACTGCCCATAGTTTAACACCTAATGAGAAGTACCTGCTGTCATTAGAAGACAATGACTATCGTTCAGAGGGGCAGGGCACTGGTTCATTCATTCATGTTGGTGTGTGTACCAGTACTTTAGTTAATCTTCATCACCCACACACAAGTGGTGCAGAAGGTCAGTCTTTTTCTGGTATTGGCATTTTTAAGGTATATTAACATAGGCATGGTAAATGTAGCCATGCAGCTATGAAATGTTTCCTCTTCTTATACTCCATCACAATCAGCTGTAGCACCACTTCAGCAGGCAACATGTTGTAAGTGTAGACATCAGAAATGTGATACTAATTCAGAGATGTGTCACAGGAGGCAATTATCACATAATTATATATGTTTAACTGGTACAGAACCAGAAACAATCAAACACTATGGTGGACCACAGCATGCTGATGGTGACAGCAGAATGGCTGTCAACAATGATGCCATTACTATCATGCTCATAACATGGCCTCAGAACAGTGACACACAGTAGCAAAGTGTACTGGCTTGGCCCCTACCCATAGTAGGTTAGTAGGTTAATAAATCTGCCACACACTGACACAGGTATACATATTGGGCATAATGAAGACATGCTATCACCAGGAAGAGTAAAACACTGTGTATCTCAATACTTTCTTCCTGTGGGCAAGCAGAACCTCTGGAGCAAGATCCAGCCATATCTGAGATTCCATTACCCACTGTCATGCCTGTACACAGAGATGCCAAAGGAAGACATCTTTCACTGTTAGCTCCAGGGTCACACAAGTCCTTGTCGGCTGTGACATAATTCAGGCCCTGGCTGCTGCCTCTGTGAGTCATGTATGGATGGTTAGAGCAGCACAGGAAACCCCAGTGCTTGCGAATGGTGGATACCAGAGACAATACCATGTTGATCCTTTTGCACAGTAGGTTTGTACATGCAGCATCTATGTTAGCTTTTATCTGCACACCTGTAAAGACTTACTAGATGGACATTGGAGATACTGCTGCACATGAACAAAGGAGTGACTGCCTACATAGTGGATGACTAAGTCAAACAGATGTGTCTCTCAAGAAAGTGCTGCAGCCTCTCATCTGGACTCCCCCCAAAAGCAGATAGTTAGCATTTGTCAGACTTCCATATCACAGAGTAGAACTTCTGAGCCAAGGACTTTCTTCTGCAGCATTGCTGGCCAATGTCAAGAAGTTCTTCTGCATTCAGGAGACCTCGTTATTGGAGCAACATGGCTTCAGGCTCACATGCTCACAATCTATGGAACCATCACTGATATTAGGAGACATTGTGCATGATATATTTCAAAGTAACAACATTTTGGTTGCTGTAATATATCCCTTAGTCAACAGGAAAATAATTTGCAGAGTGAAACAGGGTCACAGTAAATCACATCTGTCTGAAATGGCACTTAATGCACTTACCTTTATGCTGCTGAAAAAGAAAAAAAGAAAATCAAAGTAAAAAAAAAGTCAGACCTATTGTAACACTGAAACATTTCTAGATGCGGTACCATTTATATATGAATTAGTAACTAAAAGCAACTTCAGGAACATGTTGCTTCAATTTTTCAAAATATAGCAGTACATTATTTTGTCTCCCTATCCATGCAGACAAAAAAAGATAGAAAATACAAGTAAAGAGTAACTCTCAAACATTGATTTTCAAAAAGCCTCCGTGTATTCCACCCATGTGGAGTCAAGCCCGCACACATCCCCACACTTAGATATACTAACTCCATGATCACAACACCTTGGAGAAAAGCGACCAGTATGATTCCATCATAGTCCATTTAGGTGTAAATGACCTGACACCTACTTCCCTGGTCTATATGAAGAGATATTATGGAGTTCTCAGACAATCTTGGGGATTTAATAAAATCCATGTAGGAATAGCGGAAGACCTACACGGAAGGTACCATGGCCATGTATGCAGATCCCCATGGCAGAGCACTTTGCATATTAATGAAGGGGTGTTACTGAGCGAGAGACATGTAACATGCTTAGTGAATCAGTGTAGGCAGTGTATTACTGTGTCCAGAGATGAGTAACACACAATCTACACTGTCAAAGTGCCAGATAGCAGTGTATGTATATGCAATATAAAAGTGAATTTGTTTTAATTCTTTTTTTTTTTTTTTTGTGTTTGCAAGATGTGGCGCTTAGCAATGTATACATGCCAGATGTCTAAAACTAGAAACCAGATATATTTAATTATTTAGGAAAGGTCAAGTTTAAGCATAGCTGAGTGGGTTTGCATGATGCGCTGCAGTGCTTAGCGGTACTTAAACATAGTGGAGAGATATATGTAAAAGTATAACAGCAGTTCACATAGCCATGTAGCAGAATGGTTAGAGTAGCAGCCTTATGTGCAGTAGGTGCAGGATTCAAATACACAGACATGTTATTTTATAAATGCACAGTACTGAGATATATTTTAAGTCCTGATTAAATTTTGTTTGGTTACACAGACAGGTTATTAAATTTAGTTTGCAAATAGACATTTATGAGAATTACTATTAAACATTGATTGATTTTTGTATGAATACACAGCTAGGGTATGAAGTATTTATGTTGCAAATATACAATTATGACAAATATGTGTAAACCCTTGATGGAATAATATATGCATGCACAGACATTATTAAACATTTTATTTTGCAGTTACACAATTATGAAATGCATTATTAAATCCTGCTTTGCTGCACTTAGCTAAGCTCCGCTAAGCACAGCTATGCCTAGTCAAGCATTGTTTATATAAGGAGTAATTTAGCAGTGCTTAGCTGGTTTAAGCATTGGTCAGCTTAGCTAAGCTGGTTTGTGCACCAAATGGCCCAATGGCAGTCAAGGGCAGGAAAACAGCCATATGTAAGTGCAACAGATGGGAATGCAGCCATAATCTGTTGGAATTTAATCTTGGCAGAGACTATGGCAGGAGTTGGAGAGGGTGTGCACTTCTGGGTTCAGAGGTGGGACATTCTGGAGTCCAGGGTTATGGTTGGACACCTTGTAAAATACCATGATGTCTGGCTGCTATAAGGCCAGTATCAGAGATCGGAATACAAATCAGAGGCCTGGGACCAGCTGGCACATGATATCACCAGTGGAACTGGTATCCCTTACATAGAAGAGCAGGTGCATCATCAATATGATAGCCTGAAGTGTAGTAAGGGGGATATCTTGCGCACCTGGGTCCAAGATGCTAGAGAGGGAAATGTCCCATCAGTTTGTAAGTATTGCTATCATTGTTTTACCAAGTTCTACTCTGAACATGTGATAGACAGGTACTCATAATGGTGTGTTTCTCTCCCACAGCTGCAGAGGAGAGAACTCACAACCTGGAGGCCCATGCATGGTACCTGGCCAGGTTGCGCCATGAGTGTGGTAAGTACAGATGTATCTTGCAAAATGTAGTCATATAAACAAGAAAGAGTAAATTAGTAACTGCCAGTAGGTATATTCAGTTTTGATTGTACTGCAATGAATGTGGTCATAGAACTGGACCGATATAAGTGAGTAATGCCATTCTTCACATATGTCCACAATCACAAAGGCAATGCCCAAATCTTCTCTGAACTGGTGGTCAATAACACCAGATACACAAACGCCATAGATATAGCCAACATGCTGGCAGACAGATTCAGTGAAAACTTCACCCCCTGTCCACCCATCAGTAAATCAGGACATCCCCAGCACCTTCCCCCCTTCCCTCTTCACCAGGGTCCTTACAGCCCTCTCAAATGCAAAAAATACAGTCTCCATGGGACCCAATAACAACCCTGGCTGTATCCTACATGAACTCAGCCATGAGATCTCACCGTATTCAACCAAAGCATGAGCACCAGCTTCATCCCAGTATAATGGAGGACAGCCACTGTCATCCCACTACACAGAGGGGAGCATCCACTGACACAGGCAATTATAGGCCCATCAGCCTAACCAGGCTGATCTGCAAGGCCATGGAATGCATTATCATGGACCATATAAACAAGGACATTGGCAACCTCCAAACACTTGACCGCACACAGATTGGTTTTGTCAAAGGGAGATCATACCTGTTAAACTTGGTCGACTTCTTTGAAACAGTTATCAAAGCCATGGATGAGGGGAAGACGGTGCACATCACCTACCTTGACCTAGCCAAATCATTTGAGACTATTCCCCACTCAGGTATAATGGATTAACTCTCCCAGCTAGGCATCAACCCATATGTTACCAGATGGTTAGCTAACTGGCTCACTGATAGAACCCACTCAGTTAAAGTAGGGTAAACCACCTCTACTAGTAGACCTGTAATGAGCAGTGTACCCTGATTATCATGCTTGGGACTTCAACTGTTTGTGATATACTTTTCTGAGGTGCAAGCCAAAACCAATGGTCTGTGGCTGACAAAGTTTGCAGATGACTGGAAGCTGGGCACTGTCTTGAATTCCCATAGTGATGTGAACATCCTCCAAGAGGGCCTTACCAAAACTAATGATTGGTGCCAGAAACATGGCCTCATACTAAATGCCAAGAAATGCATCATTATCCTCTTGGGGAAAATGTCATCCCCACTAATTATCACATTGATAACAACATACTAAGCATGCAATCAATCGTGAGGGACTTGGGCACCCAGGTTGATAGCAACCTGACTTTTGACCACCACATCGCCTCCACTGTACGGAAGGCTTTCTGCATGGCCCACCTGAAAACTAAGGGTATTTCAATCAGGAACAAGGAGGTCATAACACCCATGTACTCCTCCCTTATCAGATCCATTATTGAGTACAATGCCCCCTTCGGCATGTACCTTGCCAAGCACATGCAGCAGTTGGAGAGACCACAGAGGATCCTCACCAGGAAAATCCAGGGTCTTAAACACCTATCCTATACAGATAAGCTAAAAGTCCTGTCCCTCTATTTAGTCTCATGCAGATTACTCAGAGGTGACCTGTGTCTGGCATACAAGGCCATTTCAGATCCAGCCTTGATGGAGATGCTGCATATCCACAAGACACACTCCACTTGTGCAACCTGCATGCAAGACCTAAACCTGGTCTGTGACATTAATAGAACTTGTTGGCAGGATAAATTTGTGTCCCAAAGACTCCCTCATCTGTGGAATAGACTCCCTCTCCATGTCAAGCAGAGTACCTTTCTAGCCCTCTTTAAGAGGAACCTGGACGACTTGATGGGAAACAGAAAATATACCCCTGGTATCCTACCTGTGTCCCTGCTACAGGGGAAACACGTGCTGACTTTGAGGGAACATGGGTGAAATTCTTGGCTAGGGTTATAAGGGCCTCCAAGCCAATAGCCTAGTATCATTCTATGAACCTTCAGTTCAATAAAGATGAAAGCATGTAACCTGATAATGTTAAGGAAATAAAGTTTCTACTACATTAATAATGTTAAGGAAATAAAGTTCTACTTCATAACTAATGTTAAGGAAATAAAGATCTACTGCATTAATAATGTTAAGGAAATAAAGTTCTACTTCATTACTAACATTAAGAATATAAAGTTTCTACTGCATAACTAATGTTAAGGAAATAAAGTTCTATTTCATTACTAATGTTAAGGAAATAAAGTTTCTACGGCATTAATTCTGGAATTACAGCTGTATTGCAGCACCTGCATTACATGAATAGTTCATCAATAAAGACTGTAGATATATACCAATCACTGCATGAAGACACCCCTAATAAAGCTGTGTTGTCCAATATGTGTGTATTTTGGGCTGTTGATCATGAAATCGAGTATTACATCTGCTGTGAAGTAGAAACAGGAATAATACCACTAAGTGACTGAAAGTTTGCTAATAAAGGGAGTTTTGCTAAACTGCAGATGTGGAGCTGTACTACAAGATAGATTGTGTTATGATACTTGTTCTGCACTAAGATCTGAACCAATAATAGGAATGCCCAATGTATATTGTGTATTTCAGGATTGTCTTGTGTTAACCATTGTATCTCAGCTATATGCATTCCTATCCTTAGGTATGCTACTGCAGGCAAGTATGAAATTGTAATAGCTATAGACTGCAAATATGCCATCTGCAACTGTATATGGGTCAGGTAGCCAACCCAGCACTCCGATATGGTCTTCGCACATTGCACATATTCCCACCCACTAGGAGTTAATTTTCTACACCTGCATTCCATATATTAATGCACAGTTTATCTACTATCTCTGTCATGCATGAATCTCATGCATGTGTGTTCAAGTGTCAGTGCAGTCTTGGATAACACTCTACCTCTATTACCATGTCATATTTTGTTTCCAGGTGAGCTCTAGGCACATATCAGTCAATCAATATTCAACAGTGGCTCAGTAACTCAGTTTAATAAATACTAGGTGTGATGTAGATTTTGTCACAAACAGACCGGGGTTCGAATCCAGGGACAAGTGCTATTAAACATTTATAGAAACAGTTATTAATTGTTAACAGATGTTCTCCCCACAGGAATGACAGGTAAATAAATGGCTGTAGTAGCTGTTTGAATGGGTTAATAATTTCGGTGTTCAGATGTATCAGAGTGTTAACAGCATTGCTGAGCAAGGTGATACGAGATCAGTAAATAAAGTCAACAAGTACAATAGCAATAAAAGTTAATAAAATAAAACTGTTTAATCTTGGTACGGCTATATGCCTGGTGTGTCTGTGAATATCTACTGATAGTCTAACCCCATGCCTGCCAAGGATGGCATTATAGGTAAACTCTCTGTACTGTGCATGATACATGTCTCTCAAGTGTCATGCTGTCACAGACTGTGATCACTGTTGCCAAATCCCTTGGACACAGATTTCTCATCCACTTGATTTATGTCAATAGCATAGTTGCACTGCATCAGTCCACAGTACACCTTGGTAGTCATATATGTGCCCCGACATGTAATAGCCCCTTGTAGTTGTGTACCTGTAAGTGCTACAACTTGGCCCATAGTGTCCCATGCGGATAGCTTGAGAGGTATGTAGGTGCTACAGAAGCTGTAGGGCACTTGCATACATAAAGTAAGGGCAGACGTGTAGAGTATATAAGAGCAATATTGCAAACAATATAGCCTATACTGGTAGTAATGGGATGTATACAATATAGCCTATACTGGTAGTAATGGAATGTATTTCTCTCTCCCCTCACCCCTTATCTGCATCATAATTTTTTATTGTTATACATCAGGTATGGTTTACTTTTAACATATGTTATTCTTAAAATGTTATGTTGGGCCTTGTGTTTTATTATTGTTATGTATTACAATGGTTGCATACTAACATACCTTGTTGAATTATCAATGTTGTTGGCCTTATGGCATAAATGTTACTGGCATGCTGTTACAATACTGACTGTTGTCCCAGTTATTGTTGCGTTCCATATGCTATGCAAAGTTAAGTTACTAGGTTATGTGCAATGGTCTGGCATGCTGTTATAAATAACTACATGTTCTGTTAATTACTAACCTATACACTTTGAAAAACCTCAACACCATAGCTCAACTGTATAGGCTGGTTCCTTAAGATCCGCCTACCCTACCTCAGTCAACTGTGACACCGGATCCCAGCATGTCTGGAATCCAACCTGGTGCTACCGCCTCTGCTGCTCCTGCACCACCTACAGGTGGAACTGCCTCAGGGGATGGGGTCCACCCCCACGGGAGTGGGAGCGAGGAGGGAGTTGTCATCCAGCAACAACTACCAGGGACAGTGTGCAGGATTGTGCACCATCACTAAGAAGATTTCCAGAGCCGGATTATGGGTAGACTGGGAAACCTGGAGCAGCAAGGTGTTCCAGGTGTCCAGCCCCCAGCCCCCAGTACAGCCACCTTTGGGGCAGTGAAGGAGCAGGGTTAACTGTCCATGGGTGGGGAACTCAGTCTCACTGCTGCCATCTGGGAGCACGTGGCTCTCAGATTCCACAACACCCTCCCTGTCCAAGGTGTTTACCCTCTCATGTGTCATACACTGCCCCTGTATGCTGTCTTGTCTATCTTGTCTGCAAATGCAACCTCTCCTACCCCAACTTACCTCCCGGCACGTACCTATATCCCTTCCACAATACCCCATTCTCTCTTTAAAAAAAAAAAATGGGCATCTGTCCCACAAAAAAAAATGTCGCCCCATACATAACTCTCCATTTCACACCCGCATCCACTGGACACACTTTAATCAATACATAAATCAATCAACATATTTATGTTGCCCTCAGAGGCTCCAAATTCCAAATTGTCTACAACCTGCACAGCTGATGCTGTAGAAGAAATGGAGAGTTATGGTCCTTACCTACACCCATCCTGCACATCCCTACCTGCCTTTCAGTATGTTTTTCTCCCTGCTTGCCCCCATTTTACCACTTTCCTATCACCCATTTTTTCTTTTCTTTATTAAAAATTAGCATGGGTTTAAGCAGTGCAGCACATCGGGCAAACTCGCTTAAAACTGCCTTAATCACCTTCTCTGTTTCTGACAATGTTAGGCACATCTGCATAGCAATTACCCCTGCCCTGTCTCAAACCCAGGACCTGATCAACTACAGCATAGTGCATTAGTTCACTAGGCCACTCCACTTTGAAGTAGCACAGCTGTTTCCATAAACATATCCTGAATGACAATGATACACTGCTTGTACATATAATGGGAAAATGTGCAGTGTACTTGGGACTGTGATGTAGACACCAAACCAGTACATAGCCTAATAAATAATAATGGATGGACGTGAGGCCTGGGATAGCAGGTATAGCTGTCAACTTCACAGACTGTTGCAAAATGTCCACAGTCTTGCCACCTACTTTTTCACAGTTGTCACAAAACCTTTTCTGTGCACTAAAGTACTGACAAGTCAGTGCAGAGTGAGGTTAGAAAATCATGACAGACAGTTCAATGTCACACATCATACCTGTCCAAACACACATGCTAATGCAACTGATGTGTAACAGACTGTATGCATCCACATATATCTTGCAGATACTCCGGCTGCAGTATCAACTCAGTAGCTCAGTCTGCTAAATCCCTAGCATGCTGTACATTTTGCCAGACACAGTCCTGGGTTAGAATCCATTGTGTTGCACTTCAATGACATGCTTGTGAATATAACAAATAATGACTGAGTCCTGCAATTGTAACCAAAACAGGGTGCTGCTACTGTATTCGCTGCTACTGATCTTAGCATGTCAAAGGCCTGTAGGTAGGGATACACTACTCAAATATGTATAGACTACCTATATGTTGCCTAACACTCTCCGATTGGCATTGTTACATAACATATGTACCTTAAGCACATGCCTCACCAGGATTGTTATGGGTACCCTCACCCTGGCTCTGCTGTAATGACAGAGCTGACTCTGCTCTCTTACTGACACAAACAGCTTGCTGTCCACCAGTGTGTTCATACTCTACAGTATGAGTGCTGGGCAAAAAGCAGTAGCTGCAGCCTGCAACATATGCAGCAGTATGTTCAGCTACCTGCTACAGACCTAACTTACCTCACAACTCCCTAGCACAAGTTATCCACACAACACCCATACATAAGGGGGGGGGGTAAAACTCAAGTGACATGGACATGTGTGACAGTCTGCCCCGACAAACATACACAACTGATAGACCAGCATCTACTGCAGCAGTATGCTTATTCTGATGTGTATGATGTATGCCACTCACATCTGTATTCCCCTTTACTGATACCTTTAACAGTGAACTGCCACATAATCAGAAAGTCATTTGACAATGCCCCAATATAATATGCAAAACTGTGGACATACCACATAAATCACAACAGTGAACAGTAATTGTACCTACTCTCTGCGATGCTGTAGTCTTCACACCTCAGTAATGTCCTTCTCAAATTCTAGGAAAGGGTCCAAGGCCTACATAAAGGCATTTAATATTGCACTGTGGTGCCATGTCATTGGCTATTGAATCTGCAACCCAGCTATTCCAGATCCAATTAGCAACTCTGAGCCACTGATTGGTGAACAGGCAATCACCTGTTATTGAGCATTACCTACAAAAGGCAAGCAGCTGCTTATGGTAAACAGGTCTATACCTTGATTTACCAAACCAGACTGCATTTTCAGAATCATTTTTTTCAGAATTTCTGCAGAAAAGGGTTACAGTGCTCTACCATGTATGTAATACAAGTCCCCATGTAATGGAACCCAGATGGGAGGATGCAGTTATGGGGACTAGGGATTACAACAGTAGAGCTGTAGTACATCTCTGGGAATGACAACTCTGCTTGCTGTGACTTAGATCACAGCTCTGGCCTCTCACTCCTTCCTACAATGGTCAGATCATGTAGGAATGCCACTGGATTGTGTACTAGATATATTGAGAGTGAGTAATGATGGACACAGATGGCATATCACATTATGTACTGTCATTCCGCTCCTCTCAGTCTGCGAATATCACACAGGAATAGCCCAGACATTGTAATGGTGTCCCTGACTGTCCCTGATGTACTCTGCCTGGGTCAATTTGTTGTTGATATTCATATCTCATTGGTTGTCAGCTATGGCTACTATACCTGGCAACCCCGTACAGCATGGCTGCAGGTCATAGTCATTAGTAGTGGGGGGACACAGGCCCAACCTCAGCAACAGAGTGTACATAATGATCATACAATGTACAGGTATGAATACAGTAACATATATTAATGTAGCATAAATTGTTTTTTGAGGGTTCTGGGGTGTTACAGCCAGATTCTCCACATTCTAAGAACAACCAACAATTATTGTCCAACTGTTTGCCAGGCATCCACATGTTTCTGGCAAAGGACCACATATATCAGGCACACATACACATTCCACATACATCTGTGTACACATTCCACATACATCTGTGTACTGGAGAAGTAATACACCTACAGGGAAGATACCCTACAGCACATTTGCATTGCTGTCTGTCATTGTGGCACACAGCTGTTACTGGACTATCCCCATATACTCGTAATAACACACACCTATTTGTCAAACTGCGGCAGTCTGACATAGTGCTGGGATATCAGCCATAGGGGACACAACACAGTAGATGGCATTGATGAGAGTGTAGACATTCAGCACACTACATCATGGCACACAAGGATATAACCGGCATTGCTACTATGTTGCTGATAGCCACATACAGACTGTGTTGATAGATGGTGGGGTATGATGTAAGAGGTAGCAGTCCATAGTGCAGGACAATGTGGATGTGCAGGGTATGCACATAGTGGAGAGCAATGTATGTGGTCCTGTGATGTGTTCCCCTATTCTGGTCTTTCAGAAAGGATGTGTAGATGGAGGAACCCACCGTTACAGCTGCGGAAATTTATGAGATCATGGATGGCCTAAGACTGCATCACACCATTTTGCTCTCCAGGACTCGCCACGATCATGAGCAATGTTCTGCAATGTGGGCTGACCTTTTCACAGTAGTGAACTGTGTAGGATTACAGGACAGAAGCTATAAGCAGGGCCATCACAGGGTGAGAGACATGATAAATGCTGCACAGCAAAGGGTCGCTGCTGTGGCCATGGACCATGCCAGGGAATGTGCTGCCATGGTGGTGGGCCTGCAGCAGTAGAGCAACTCTCAGCCACAGAGGAATTCCTGGTGAACCTGGGATCAACCACCAGCTCTCAAGCATTCATCACCCTATACATTGGGGAGGTGGGTGCCACAGCTTCCACAGCAGAAGAGCATCCAGGTAAGCCTCCTGTGTGCATCACTATAATACTGTATCAGTTATTGTGGCAACCTCTAAATACCAGTACACAGATGTCAGGTCAGTCTGCATGGGGGGAGGGGTTGTTTGTAATGCACACCTGTGCACACGTACTCAGAATGTCAGCAATGCAGGCAGTAGCACAGTACCTACTGTACATGTAGCTATACGCACATATTATCCTGTAACAATGCCACATTTTTTATTGCTGACAATACCTCTCCCTCATCTTTCCATAGGTCCATCAAGTGTGGCTGCTGTTCAACATCCTGCACCCAGTGAGTGTTATAATGAGTTTGTATGGCTCATATACATACTCAGGCAATGTTAAGGGCTGCCATTTTGCTGTATATACCACTGATATGCTTAGCCAGAGTACACTACTTATATGTTCAGTTTCGGAGGGGTTAACTGCAGTGCATTGTACTGGTAATCACAGTAGTGTATGTGTAGGATCTGTAACATACTTGCACTTATTTTTGTGAAGGTCCATGCAGTCTGCTACACAGGGGGCAATAATATATATAATACATTATATATATATATATATCTATATATATATCTATATATATATATATATATATACATATATATATATATATATATATATATATATATATATATATATATATATATATATATATATATATATATATATATGTATATATGTATGTGTATGTATATATATATATATATATATATATATATATATATATATATATATGTATACACACACACACACACACACACACACATATATATATATATATATATATATATATATATATATATATATACATATACATATACATAGATATTATCTATCTATATATATATATATATATATATATATATATACACACACACATATATATACATATATATGTATATATACATATATATGTATATATACATATATATATATATATATGTATATATATATATATATATATATATATACATATATATGTATATATACATATATACATATATATATACACATATATATGTATATATACATATATACATATATATGCATATATATCAGCCACAGAGGAATTCCTGTTGAACCTGAGATCAACCACCAGATCTCAAGCATTTATCACCCCATACATTGTGGACACCATAGTGAGGCACAGGTGTGGTTAATGGTGGCTGAATCTGTCCCATGGGTTAACATCCCACTTCCTCCCCCTTTCTCCCCACATACAATCAGTATGCCCACACATATCCAATCCCCTGTGGCCACAGATATCAGACAGCCAGAGTGTGGCGGCATTGAACATGAGAGTGTGGCGACAATGGCATCAGTGAGTGTAGACAATGGCATTAGCCAAACAGCTGGCAAAGTCCCACACAGGCCGATTGACAGGGGTGCTCGAAGGAGGACTGCTGTTCATCCATCATCTGTCACAGCTGTCACATCATGAGTCACCCGACACATGTTTTGGTCCATTATAGAGGCACAGGCACATTCCAAACACTACACCAGATGGATGCTTAGGATTATGGATGCATCGCTGTCTGGCATCCGAGACTCCCTCCACCACATTGGTGATGTCATGCATTGTTTCACTGATGTAGTGGACAGACTGTGGAGTGAGACATTGTCAGTCATTGACTTCACATTGTCTGTGCTAGAACATGTGGTGGGAGTAGGGCGCCATCTACATGGCCGTAGGTCAGCAACAACATCCACTGAGTGTCCATGTGGCCATGTAGAATCATGCTCCCATAGTGGCAGTACCTGCAGCACTACAGAAGAGAGGGCACTGTCCATGCCATGGGATGGCACGCCATGGACATGTGGTCCTTGGTGGTCTTTTGAAGGACATAGGCCCAGCAGGTACCAGTCACTGTCAACGACTAGTAACGCAACTGACCCTGGGCATAGTGGTTCCAGTGCCACTCCTGGCAGAGCCAGTTCCCATGTTCATGGCCAGAGACAGTAAACTGTCCATTCTACCATGTACAGTCAATAGCTGTCCAGCATACCCACATGTAAGGCTAGCACATGGCACTGGTGTAAAAACTGCTCAGCAGTCTGGACACCCCACCCCTCCCTGCCGAGCAAACGTAATATGGATATTAAAACAGATATGTGCAAAGCTATGCCCTGTGAGTCCACAAATGAATGCAAAATAATATAAAATAATATATGTTTTAATATCATGACAACATGATATGCCTCTATAATTGCATGCTTATTAAGAAATTTACAGAAATGTGAGAACACAGGAACATTCCAAGATGGTCGCCAGCTAGAGTGCACTTACTCCAGTCAGCTCCTAAAAGAAAAAGTAATCTAACCTAATCAGAAGGTCAGTCCTCCTTTAGAAACATCCAAAAAATTAAATTCTACAAGATCAAATAACTACTACGCAAAAAAAAGAGTATTATTCAAAAATTAGACTGATTACTTACTAATAAAGTCATGGCATTTGCTGCACCGGAATCCAGGCACGTGTATCCAGGCCTTAACAGTGAGTAATATGTTAAACTATAAAAAACAGGAAAAGGAAAAACTAAATCAAAACAATGGAACAAATGGAAGCTCAAGCTACAAAAACAAGACTATCGCTAATAGCAGCACTTGAAAAAGAAGTATGCACAAAAAGTCAGAAAACTACAAAACAGCATGCCGACATACAAAAACAAACCCAGAAACCCAAAATGGAACAACCTTTCTTTATGGAGGAATTCAAGGCAGCCTTAACGCTGCTCCAAGCTGAGATCCAGACCTTTTCTTCAAAACTAACTTTTTTTGGAAATAACCATGAACAAATTCTAACCAAAACGGGAAAAAAAATGAAACAAAAACCTTGACCAATGAGATAAAAATAGAAGAGATCCAGAAAAAGGGCAGCTGCACAGAAAACTCAGTGAAGAAAATCCAACAGAAGCTAATCAACTTAGAAGCAAGATCAAAACAAAACAATGTCCTAAATAGAGGCATCCCTGAAAAATTCGAACAAGCATAGCTACCTATTATAACCAAAGAAATACTTGAAATACTCCTAGAAAACAGTGATCTGGCCCAAGCAATCACAATAGAAAGGATTCACCGTGCGCCAAGGAAATCCCAAATTGTTGAAGCTCCAAGGCAGATTTACATTAGAGTTATGAATGCTTCACATGCACACACAATCTTACAGGCAGCAAAAAACAATTAATATGGAAATGACATAAGATAACCATAGCCAAGGACCTGCCATTACCTATTAAACAACAAAGGCAAGCATTATCTCCATACTGTGCATATCTAATCAAACAAAAAATCAAGTTTCAAATGAAATATCCTGCCTCCCCTCAATTTCCAAAGCAATGGAGTCATATATCAAGTTTACAACATCGCGAAAGCTAAATCCATATTTTTGAAAGCATTCAAAGATATTCCTACCAAATAAGCGAACATTTTTAAATGCATGCTATCACACAAAAAACACATCTCATCCTAACATCTTTAAACCAAATTCAGTTAACTAAAGCAAAACTAAAAGTATAAAATACTCTTAAATACCTTTTCTATCAGCCTGCATGTGTCTCCTTTCCGTTTCAACATTCTAACCCGTGCAGTACAGGAAGTCGCATAATTATCCATGACCTATAACCTTCCAGTTCATGCTTTTCTCAAATTCTCTCTTTACGAGAGTTCAAAGTTCAAAATCAGTGTCTACGGTAGCCTAAATGCTTCAAGAGTAAGAAGTTCAGCCTTCTGAAGCAATAATGGCTCCAGTAAAGAGGAATCAACTACAAAGAAGTGAAACAAAGCTACATCGGATGATTGAGGCAAGCCTGAATACCAGAGGTACTAAAAAGAGATGAAGCAAATAACAAAATGCGAAAAGACAGGTACTCTATTTAATATAATATATGTCTAATCCTTTAAATTTTGGAAAAACTCTGAGAATACCAAGAACTTAAGGTTATAGTATCAATACCTGTTGGCAACTGTCAAGGCAAAGTAATACACACAGCCCCATCACCAAGTAACTTGCAGGCTTTGGTACAAGATGTTTTGACTTGGTAATATTTCAGCTACTTAAAGCAGATCTAACCGAATTGCATAACAAGGAAAAATAAAAAGCATTAACAGAAACCATGGTCAATAATCTGCAAATGCATGGGACAACAATACAGTTAAAATAACAGACATTGTTTAAAGCACACATATAGTAAGTGCCTTAATAATCATTGTCATGTATCTTTGGAAAGACAAGGACATATGAGCTTTTATTTCCTGCAAGAAGGAGCTTTACATATGCCAGTTTTTAAATGGGTTTAACATAGTGAGACAGCTTTAAAAAAAGCAATGGAGAGTCTCCGTTGCTTTTTTTAAAGCTGTCTCGCTATGTTAAACTCCTTTAACATAGCGAGACAGTTTGAAAAGCAATGGAGATCTTGCTTTCTCCATTGCTTTTGCCCATAGCTTGTGACGAAACCACACCAACCGTGGGTAAATCCAGCATTACCCACACCCAGGCGTGGGTTATTGCTATAGTATACCATAAATCATGGTCCAGAATAGATATATTACTAATCTCTCAGTTCATAGCAAATAATGAAATTCAACTATCGCCCTATTAGCCTAACGAGCCTAGTCTGCAAGGCCATGGAATGCATCATGATGATGTGATTTATTGTGTTTACTACTAAGCTCAGTACTTGGATAATCCTGTTGATTTTGCATTGTATTAGAATACTGTATTTTATACTCTTTTTAACTCTATCTAATCTTTTTCTTCCACTTTTTCCCTTGTACTAGCTATCCCTTGATTCACCTTGTGTTGTTGACTGGATTGAAACTCTCCTCTAACTATACTAGGGTGCTCTCTGCTTGCTACCCTTGGAAATTTCAGGACATTGCCTTCTGATATCCCACTACCTCAAGCTACCACGAAAGTATGTCTACTTATACCAACTTGTATATATTATAACCAAGTTACCCTGCTAGATTCTATTGTTTGCCCCAGCTAAGCTTGCCAGCAGCAGCCCTCTCCCCTTACTTCTTATTACCTTCCTCTCACTCCCTTTAGACTGCTACCCAGCCTGCACTTTCTCACACTTTGGTCTGGTTCTTCTTTGAGAACCCCTGTGTATGCTCACTGCACCTCCGCTTCTGCCCACTAGATGTCACTCTATCACCTTCTACACTCATTGTACTTGAATTTTATTTTTTCCTAATTCTCCTATTGCACCTTACCTATTTCTATCCCTTTCCTCCTCTTGAAGTTCTCTCTTATCCTCTCCCCCTCAGACCACCTTCTCTTACCTTGACTTACCTGGCTTTCTCTGATACTTTTTCCTTCCTCCTTGGTCTACTCTGTGCAACCCACTCCGTTCGCCCTGCGGGCTCACTCCGCTCCCCTCCCTACCCCCAATTCCCACCCACCCCCAGGGGTCCTACTCTTATACTTCTCTAGTCCCACCCCTTACCCTGTCATTCTATCCTCATCTTTCCCGCCAAACAAATCCCCTCCCCTACACACACCCCACATCCTCCTCCCTCTCTCCTCTTTTACACCCTAGCCCTCCTATCCTATTCTTACCATCTCTCCTCTACCTCTATTACCACTCTTTCTATACCTCTCCACACATTTTCACCCCCCTCTACCTTATAGTTCCTTCTATAGCCTTACCTCCTGTTGCACCTGTATATTATCTTTCTTTTTCATTATATACACATACTTCCTCCTGACTACCCCTAATCTTTTACCTCCTCCCTATAACCACTTCTAACTTACTTACTTATAAAAATGAGTCTCAACCTAGCCACACTGCTTATACTCTCAGTTCTACTTATAACTAGTCTCTACTCAACCTACCTCATTACCTTGATAGAGTACCCACTCCATTTTCAGCCTAAACACTCACAAACACATACATCTTCCTTTTACACTTCTCTCACTTCTTTCTCTAATGTCAATTCCACCCCTAGTTACTACCTACCCAAATACCATAGGTACTCTCACCTCACCTATACCCTACCCTCAGATAAAAAAATAAGACCTCTAACCCTTCTCAGAATCAAACTCGCATCTAAGCCTAATGATCCTACCTTACAAGATGGTGACATTCACCCCAACCTGGGCCCTGTATATCCTTCTTCTCAAGCATCTAAACCTTTCACCAAAAACACCCTCCTCATAGGACATCTAAACATACGAAGCATAAACAACAAAGTACCCTACCTACACACCCTCCTAGATACTCACTGCTTTGACATTCTCTGTCTCTCTGAAACCTGGTTAAAACCAGCCACTAAAGATACTGAAATTATACCACAAGGTTATAATATACTTAGGCTTGACCGTACTAAATGGAAAGGTGGTGGAGTAGCAATACTGTTTAAGAATCATCTTAACATCTCTACCCTTTCAGCCTGTCCAACCCAAGATAGTAAGGTGGAAGCCATCATCACTAAACTTCAACTTAATGCTAAGAAAGCCCTTTACCTCATCTGCATATACATACCTCCTGGAAACAATATACCAATTGTAGAAGACTTTCTCAGTTGGATTTCCATTAACTACCCCCAAGAAACTCTAATTCTTGGTGACTTAAATATCGACTGGAATACTATCAATACTGACAATCTCACCTCTCACATTAACCTAAATGGTTTTAGCCAAACCATTACCTCTACAACTAGGCTTAATATGTCAAGTAGGAAACAAACTATTTTAGATTGGATTCTCATAAACAATGTTAACATCACCTACAAAGTTGGGACTATGCCTGATGACCTCAGTGATCATTGCTTAACTTACATTACAAGGGAGAAGACTGACTATCTCCACCTCCCTAATATAAGAAAAATACGGTCCACTAAACACTTTAAAATCGACCTATTTCAAAATGAACTCAGAGCTTGCAACTGGAACCCCTTAAAAACTCTTCCACTTAATGAAGCAGTATCATTCTTTAATTCTACTTTCCTTTCTATTTTGGATATACATGCTCCTGAGCGTACTATTAGAATGAAATCTAAAACAGCCCCTTGGCTCCCAAATGAAACTAAAAAACTAATCCTCTCTAAAAATAAGGTTTGGAACAAATGGAGATCCCATAGAATTAGCTCTGACTTTCTTCACTTTTGCCAACTTAGAAATCTTACCAAAAAAGCTATACTCACCGATAAAAGAAAGTTCTACTACGAACTACAAGAAACCAACTTAAATAAACCCAAACAATTTTGGTCCTCAATCAATAGACTCCTTTCACCAGGAACAGCTAAAACTCCCTCCCCACTAAATGCTGACCCAGACACCCATCTCCAAACTGCAAACACTTTTAATTCATTCTTTACTGAAACTATTCAAACTCTCACTAGACAATTAAACAATAATAACTTCTATCCTCCTAATAATCTAGTAAACTCTTCCTACAACTTCTCTCTACAACCTATCTCTACCTCTTTCATCTATAAACTTATTCACAAACTGAAACCTTGTACCCCCTCTGCTGACAAACTCCCGTCCCTTTTTCTGCAAAAGGCAGCCAAAGAAATTGCTTACCCAATTACTATACTCATAAATAGGACCATCCAAGAAGGAACCATCCCCGATATCTGGAAAATCTCTCATATTATCCCACTACACAAAGGCGGTAACTCTATTGACTATTCCAACTTTAGACCTATTGCTCTTCTTTCTCCTTTGGCAAAAATTATGGAGAAATGTATTCATCAGCAACTTCTACAGTACCTCTCTCTTCACAATATTATAGCTAACTGTCAACATGGCTTTAGACCTCACCATAGCACCACCATTGCCCTCCTTTCCTTTGTAGATACCATTAACAGCAATCGCAACAATAATCTTCTCTCTTCTGCCCTATTCATTGACCTTTCCAAAGCTTTTGACATGGTCAACCACTCTTCTTTAATTAGCATTCTTGAATCACTCTCATTTGATAGCCTTGCCATCAAATGGTTTACATCATACCTCAGTAACAGACAACAAGCCGTTCTTTGGGAAAACCACATCTCCTCCTTACTGCCCATTGCCATTGGAGTCCCTCAGGGCTCCATTCTTGGTTCTCTCCTCTTCTCCCTCTACATTAATTATCTCCACTCTGTAATTCCTCAAGCTACCTGCATTCAATACGCAGATGACTCCACCATCATTTGCTCAGCATCCTCCTCTTCAGATCTCATCTCACTAACTCAAACTATGTTCAACACAGTAGAAACATGGTTCACTAGACGGTACCTACTTCTCAACGCTAAAAAAAACAAACTTCTCCTCTTTACCCCCACCACTCGTACCCCTCCACTAAACTTCACCATCTCCTCAAACAACAACACTGTAATCTCTCCTGACTCTACAACTAAACTGCTAGGAATAACCATTGATAACAATCTCTTTTGACCAACACATAAACAATACTATCAAATCAGTTAACAGAAAAATAGGATCATTATACCGCATTAAACCATTTCTCACCCCTTCTACAAGAGCTACTATTGCTCACTCCCATCTTATATCTACTCTCTTTTACGCCTCTCCTATCTTCACCAACCTCAAGAAAACTAACCTAAACAAACTAGCAACCTGCTACAATAACATTGCCCGCTTCGCCACTGGTAAACCTTTTAGAACCCATCACTGCCTTAATTTGAAACACTTAGGCTGGCTGGAACTACAAAACTATCTTATTATCTCACAACTCACAATTGCCCACAAACTACTGTACCAACCTAATAACACCCCTATACTATCACAACTTTTACTCCCTTATAACAATATCGCCTCTCTTCGTTCCTCCTGTAAACTTATGACCAAACCCATAAAGGTCCATAACATAGCTGGTGACTCTCTTTTCACCAACACTGTTGGCAGGGCATGGAATTTGCTGCCCAAAGACTTAACTTTAATCTCATCCCTACCTCTCTTCAAACAACAAATCAAACTGTACTTCCACAACCACTGGCTTTGTTCTTGTAGTACTCCAGGGTAAGTTCCCTCTCCCCACCCTCTCTGTACCTCTAACCCTTCTGTTTGCTTAATATTTAGCATCTACCCTGCTTCTTCACCCTTGCTGTCCTACTATGCTCTCACCTACTTCTCCCATTCTCTCTCACCTCCTCTTGACTGTCTTCCTTCTTTTCCTCTCTCATTTCCTGACTCCTGTCCCTTCCCTATTATTTATCTCACATTCTCCTTCTACTTCTCTACCCCTCTAAGCTTTAACTGTTATCTCTATGGCAGATGCCATATTGCATATCCTTTATGTACTAGGTAAAATTGCTTTGAAACTGACCGAACTTTATGTATGATCTCTAACTGTTTGAGTTCCTTAATGTATGTTGATTTTATTAACAAGTTGATTTTTATTTCTATTTTTATTGTATGTTTTTATTAACAACAAGTCTGTTCATTTATGTTTTGTGTGGAGCTTTTCTCCCCGGGCCTCTACTGAAAATGGACATATATCCAGCTAGACTAGCCCGGTCAACAAATGTAAAATAAAAATAAATAAATAAAATCATCTTGGAACTCATAAACAAAGACATTGGTAACCTCCAAACTCTGGACCCCACCCAGTTCGGGTTTGTGAAAGGCAGATCATGCCTTCTGAACCTGATCAACTTCTTTGTGGCAGTCACCAAAGTCGTAGACATGGGTAAGGTGGTTCACACAGCCTATCTTGACCTCGCCAAGGCTTTCAGCACCATCCCCCATTCTGGAATTATAGCTAAACTCACTAAACTAGGTATAAATCCCTACATCACAAGATGGGTTGCCAACTGTCTCACTGACAGAACCCACACTGTAAAAGTTGCATACTCCAAATCTGACTTCAAACCAGTGGCAAGTGGAGTACCACATGGTTCAGTCCTGGGACTTCTCCTGTTTGGTATCTACATCTCTAAATTACAGGCTAACACAGAAGGCCTCTGGCTAACAAAGTTCACAGATGACTGCAAACTAGGATCCATAGTTGAGTCCCCAAATGATGTGGACATCCTACAGAAGGGCCTCATTGAGACAGATGCCTGGTGTCAGAGACATGGCCTCAAGTTCAATGCCAAAAATTGCATTGTCATCCCCTTTGGTAAAAACTCTGTACCCATGAACTACCACATAAATGGCAGTCTACTTAAGGATGAATGTGTGATAAGAGACCTTGGGACCCAGGTGGACAGTAGTCTCTCCTTTGATAATCACATTGCCACAGTAGTCAGGAAATCCTTCTATGTTGCACACCTCAGCACAAAAGGGTTCTCATCCAGGAAAAAAGAGGTCATTGTTCCTCTCTACTCGGCACTCATTAGACCCATTATAGAGTACAACACCCCTTTTGGAATGTACCTCACAATACATCTGCAGCAGCTGGAAAGGCCACAGAAGTACCTCACAAAGAGGATTACTGGCCTCAAACAGATGCCCCTACACTGACCGTCTCAAAAATTTCCAGCTTTACTCTGTAGCATATTGCCTACTCCAAGGAGATCTCTGCCTAACATATAAAGCTATGTTAAACCCAGAGCTGTTGTACATGCTACACCTAAAGAAATCCCAATCTCTCTGAGCTACATGCTCTAGGGACCTAAACCTTGTCACCACAATAAACAAGACATGCTGGAGGGATAGATTCCTGTCCCAGACACTCCCTAGACTCTGGAACAAGCTACCCATCTATGTCAAGCAAAGTTCCTTATTAGCACTCTTCATGAAAAATCTTGATGAGTGGATGGGAAATAGGAAACACACCCTGGGGATCACTTCTGTATGTCTGCTCAACAGGAGCACAGGAAATTAACTTTATTGGGTAGCATAAGCCAGGGAACCTTGTTAGCTAGGCTTACTTAGGCCCCTAGGCTGACAACCTAGTACCTATCTATAAACCTATATAATTCAGAGCCCAGATATTTATCAGATCACTCAAAAATTAGCATAATAATAAAACAAGTAAAATCTAAACTTTCTACACATACTATATCTAGCTGGACTCTAAATCCTAACCTAATCAAAATAAAAGAAGTAACACAAGAAATTTCAAATTCCCTCATTCAGCTAGAAAATAATAATTTCCACAACAAAAATTCCCTTAGATATCCAATGGGCTGCAACCAAAGCTAGTATCAGAGGAACTTTAATGCAAAAGGCATCACTATATAAAAAACTAAACAAAGAAAAAAATAAGTAATATAGAAAACAAGCTAAGAATAATTGAGCTAGAACTACAAAAAAAAAAAAAACACTCCCCTGATTTAGAGAAACAGATGACAAACTTGCAGAAACAACACTGTCAACTACAGACACAACAATATTCTATCATCGAACTAAAATTATTTTATAAATATGCAGAATGGGCTCAAACTCCCTTTAAAATGTTAGAAAGAATCATTAATGTTAAAAATGACTCTACCAAAACAAGGGAAATAAACTATAAGAATAAAACTCTAGACTCTGATAACAAAATTATTCAGGGATTTGAACAAATATTCCAAATCCTTTCTGGCCCACATGAACCATTCCAAGAATCTCTATTCCAACAATTTACCCAAGATTGAAAATTTCAACTTATAAATGAAGTACAATCCAGTAAACTAAAAGCACCCCTAACAGTAGAGGAAATTAAAGTAGCTATTGACAAGTTGAAGCTGGGAAAGGCACCAGGCCCAGATGGCTATGTGGCCGAATTCTACAAGAAATTTAAACAACAAATTTCAACTATCTTGATAAAAGTATATAACTATATAATAGCGTTTGATATATCTGATCAGTATATAAATAATTCAAAGACTATTCTCATTCCAAAACCAAACACTGATAATACAAATCCAAACAACTACAGACCTAAAGTTCTGATTAATATAGATATTAAAATTTTATAAACAATTCTATCTAACAGAATCAAAACTATACTACCTTTTATAATATCTCCAGAGCAGCTGGGATTTATGAGTCATAGACAGGTTTGGGATCATACACTCACAATAGACTCTTTAATACACATTTTTGTAAAGGATAGATGTCCTAACTATGGCCTATCAGTAGATGCATCCAAAGCTTTTGAGAGAGTAAATCTAAGCTTCCTTCTCAAATTACTACACCAATTCAACATACCACAGGAATATACAAACTTAAAACTCTGTATAATAATGCAACCACAACCCCTTATATTAACAAAAAACAATCAAAACCAATCAAAATCATAAACAGGACAAGACAAGGATGCCCCTTATCCCCTTACTTGTTCAATATATACATTGAAGCACTTCTATTACAAATAAGTCAAAGAACATACCAACATTTCATGCAATTCTCCAAAACCCCAAAAAAATATACAGCATTTGCTGATGATTTAAATATATATTTTGAGTTGCCAAATACTGATCTGAAAAAAAATCCCAGACTCTATTGACAAATTTTCCAAAATATCAAACTATGAAATAAAGCCAAATAAGTCAGTGATCTTCCCATAAATCCTCTAAGTCACAAGGAATTCTATTTCCCGGAGACAAGAATTAAAGTAAATTATACTTTAAAATATCTAGGTATACAATTCAACCACTCTCAGTTGGACATGATAAATAATAATCTTTATGAAACATGGTCAAATATAGTATGTGATATAAACAGATTGAAAAACCTAAAACTATCCCCTCTATCTAAAACTGCAATTGTAAAAATGAATATTCTCCCAAAAATCCTATACCAACTAAATGCCATCTTTATTAAGATACCTAACGTTTTCAACTAAATGAAGACACAAATAGCAAAATTCATATGGCATCCTAAAAGCACTAGAATAACCTATTCCAGACTGACACTCCCTAAAGAAAAAGGAAGGCTTGGCCTACCTGACTTCCAACTATACTATGAGATCATAAATGCTAGTCGTATCATCCAAATTGCAAACAGTGATCCAACTAATAATGAGTGGCACCCAGTGTGGATAAAATTTTACCACTGACTTTTAATCTTGACAAATGTTAACCCTAAAGCTATTCCCTTTTTAAACCAAAAAATCCTTAAGCCACTTAAAATCCACCTAGTTATTATAAATAAGAGTGAAATCTTCCAGAAACTACTAGTATCCCTACAACTCAAAGATACTGTCACACTCTTACAACCTATCCATCTAAATCCAAACATAAAACTAATTAATTCTATGCTAAACCTAGATAACTACCCTATAATAAAAAATGCACGGTTTGGGATTTCTACCAATTAAAAAAACTTTTCGATGGATAACATTAGAAATATCTTAAAAGTAAATAAAAAATACAACATAATAATTACACAAATTCTCTACATAGTAAACTAGATAACCTCAAACTCTTTAATAAGTGAACAAGATATTAACTTGTCCCAACAGATCCATAAAATGTTAACACATAAGAACAAAATGCTATCTAATACCTATTAACTAATAATAAAAATTAAGCACCCAAACACTTACACACATTTCTGTTATCAAAATATTGGGAAGAAAAGAACAACAACATTACACCAAAAACAAAAGGTATCAGCAATAGAACACACCATGAAATTGACTCCTTTTAAAAAATTAATATACACTCAAATTATGATAAATAATAATGCCTACCATACACCTGTTCTATTAAACAAAATCAATCCAGCCCATTCCCCATACTGCCCTTTCTGACCTACATTTGTAGCAGACAGCTTACATGTTTTTTTGGAGCTGCAAAAATGTATATAAATTGTGGTGCTCGCTAAGACCCATGTTAGAAAAAATAGGATACACAAAGACAACTTTGTCATGGGAAACTGCAATACTTCATATAATCACAGATAATCTTACTCTCATAAACAAACACATCATAATAGCACTATGTGCTCTAATGAAATTCTACAAAACTAGCTGGGCAGATCCAAAATTTCATGGGAAGAATTCAAAAACCTGCCTATGAAATACAAATTAGCAAACAAACTAATTACAGAAAGTCAAAAGAAACTCACATGCTATCAGAAATATTGGAAAACTCTAATACTCTAACATAAAAGTTAAGGCAAACAATGAATAAAAAAGGCCTCTAATCAATCTACCGAGAGCCAAACACTAACCATTCCCTTATAGTCATGTAATCCATAACAACTAGTTAAATAAACAATGGAGTTATTTACTAACCAAGGTGACACCATTTGTACATAGTGTATTTAGTTAAGTAGAATAGGATTCTTATATTGTTTAGCAGTAGATTGGGTCAGCCCAACCAAGGATATATAATACATGAATATAATTTCATCTTTTTGATTTGTAAAATAGATTGTTAGAATAAATAAGTGCTATTAAACATTGACTTTTGAAATGGATGTATCCTTTAGAACATCGTACTGTCCCTCAATGTTACCCCTTGCATTTAACAATTGTTGTATATGCTGATTCAAACTTCATATGACCTATGTTATTATAACAAGAAAATCAATAAAATTTTATTTAAAAAAAAAGAGAAATGTGAGAACACAATCACATAATAAGCAATACCAATAATACTGGATATCTCTCAAGATGTGCAACTTACAGTGCAAATACTAAAGACAGTTTTCTTCAGCATCTAAGGTTTCACCTATTGTCATGCAACAGTTTGTAAGTCTCTTGGTTATATTATGTATATATGGAAATATTACTTATTTTCATAATTAATAAAAAAGAACTAGCAATATTTCCAGTATAGTGTGATATAAACCAGTATTTTCAGTGAATTGCCCTATCTCCCACACTGGTGTTTCACACCATGCACCTCAATAAAATGTACATCTCTCAGTTATGAAAATATGAGAATAAATATGAAAATTTGAATAACAAGTGACAGCCAAAGCTTAATTACTCCACTGTGGGCTACCCCAGATTAACAATCTAAGTGTCATTTCATTACTAACACTTTACCCTTTTTAATATTGCCTATTATTAGCTGGTAAGTCACGTAGTTAAAGAAGACATGTTCAAAAAAAATCTGGATGCTATAAGGAGGTATGGGTGTGATCTGCAAGTGTACAAAAAGATGATTTTAGGCTTGAGCGAGCTAGGACACCTTCATCACAAATGGTAGCATTAAAGAAATGTTATGTTTCTAAAAATTCTCATTTAGATGTAGCTGGTATAGAGCATTTTCTAAATGGATTAATTCTCAATATGCTTTCATGTTAATGGATAACCAAAGTAACCACAGATGTGTCTCTTGAGAATATTCAGAATGCAGTGTCAGGTCTTACATTGGGCAACACTTCAAGATTAGATGGTTTTAATGTTTCATTCTAACAGAAGTTCAAAGGTCAATTATACTCAATCCTTTTAAAAGCTATGTAAATATATAAAGAGGAAGTACATTTTGGACCAATTACTTAAGATAAAATCCATCTTTTTTTCTCAAACCTAATTGGGATCCTTTCAAATATATATTAGCATCGCATTGTATTAATAAATCTAGGCAATAACTCATGTTGTGCTATTTTGGCAAATATATTTTGCCTAGTGTCTAACCAATTTATCCCAAATTTTCAGTCTGGTCTTATGGACTTCAGACAGGTTTAGGGCAATAATACAATGTAGGAGCAAATTTTTTTATCACAACACAAAGCTCACCAGTCAGCACAGGGTGGTATTTATAGTCATTACACAGGTGCATAGTGAGTAAGTGTGCTAGCTGCTCATAAGTAAGAGCAAGATTCAGTTCATAGATGCAAGTGTAACCTTAGGAAAGTCATGCAGAATTTAGTTGGCAAATGAGTACAGAAGGATAGTCAAATTATAAGTTTGTACAAGCAATGTGATTAAACTGTAC
Organism: Protopterus annectens; assembly: GCF_019279795.1. Classification (NCBI taxonomy): domain Eukaryota; kingdom Metazoa; phylum Chordata; order Ceratodontiformes; family Protopteridae; genus Protopterus; species Protopterus annectens. The sequence continues at coordinate 439,226,828 of NC_056735.1, forward strand.
TAATCAGCAATTATTCCTGCCTTTTACAATTCATAGTTGCAGCTTGCTATGCAAATTTGTTGTGTGCATTTGCCTTATTAAATTGAGTGTGCACTTTTTCCAGTCAGTTTGAATCACAGACGAAGCTAAGTTTTTCTGTTGACATTGTTTGTCCTACTTTGAGCTTTTTGTTTCTACTATATTGCTACCCATTGCTTGGAGCAGCACTCAAGAGACCTTGGAAGAGAAGATACAAGCAAAGGGTTACTCATAACAAGATTGAGGAGCTGGAGCTGCTTGACAGGTTTAGAGAGGGCAGGGAGATTATAACATTTTTGGAGAATTTGTACAGCCCACAGACTGGAATTGAGGTAATGTATGGCCTTCCTATTCCTGTGGATACCAAGATATGTATAGACCTCACTAAATGTGCCACAAGTACCTTTCAGAGGCAGACTGGGGTCTCTGTAGCAGTTCCTCAATATATTCTTAGACCATGTCAACAAGAGTATCTATTTCTAAGTGTTGCAATAGGATTGAACAAGTACCATGCATGTCTTTTACAGAAAGGCACATTTTGTTGAGGTGGTCGGGGTGATGGATGGTACCCATGTGACTAATAAGGCACCATCTAGACCACTGTAGTTGGAAGGGTTACCGTTCTATCAACTTCCAAATGACATGTGATGTACTTGGTTGTGTCACCAATATATCAACCTAGCATCATGAAAGTACTAATGGCTCCCACATATGGCACATAAGTTCACTTTCTGCCACTTACTACATGGAAGGGTACCACATGGACACAGAATAGTTCAGTGTACCCTAAATAATTTGGTTTTCATAACAATTTCTCTAAATGTTAATCAGGATTTCATTTACTAACCATCCCAATGTTGTGTGTTCCCTGAATATTATGTTTTTTAGGTTATGCAGGCTACCCACTATAACCCTATCTAAGACACCAGTTTGTAACCTGCAGGGATTTGAAGAGCACTAAAACACCACTCTGTCTCAGACACAGAGAGTCACTGAATGAGTGTTTGGCCTGCATTAAATATTAGAAGGAGGGAACTTCAGTATAACCCTGCTACTACATGCAGAATGGTCATGGCTTTTTGCATTCTGCATAATATGATTGTGTATTATCTGGTGTTCAACTGCCACAAGTGGTACATGCAGTGTTACCTGTGGGCTATGATGAGGGAATGCATGGTTGACTCACAAAGTGCATCAGACATTTCTCCACATGCTATACATAACTACATAGTTCATATGCTCACAAATGTTATCATTTACACAGTGTTCAGTCGATACAGGAGCTAGTTACAGCAGCAGCAGAAGGGATATTAGAAACTGTCCAATGTGAAATACAGCATGCAGACAATAGCCTTTTTTTGGCTGATATATGCTGAAGAATCATAGAGTTGTGAAGATATCATAATGAAATTAGTTTAAATGGGCATGTCTCATCATCATTTTTTATTATTTATTTGTTTTATTTATTTATTTATATTTTTTTGATTTATGTATTTATTTGTTCTTTTTTCAGGGTTAGTGCAAATCAAATAATAAAAAAATATCATTGTGCTTTGTAATAGATTTGCTTGATGTTTGGTTTTCCTACCACTTTTCATCACTTTATAAATAATAGACATACTTATTAAAAACATAAATAATCATAGTCATCACACTCATCTCTTTCAGCAATAACTGCAAATGAGATTAATGTATGCTTAACTGATTTACACAGTCTTCCTATTAATTGGATTATTTGACTTATGACCATATGTTTCAACTTAGAATAATAAGTGCCATTTGGTATATTTTACCAAAATTCGCTCGCCATAAGCATAAACAATATTGAAATTCAAAACTCTGGAGATTAGGGCAACCAATGAGCTAAACTGAAATATAATGATCTTGAAGTGTACTTACTGACTGACATCCATGTGTGACTAAGAAGTGCTTTTGAAGCAGTTTAGCCAGTGAGAGAGTCAAAGGTAACATGCACAACGTTCAATGCTGTTTAATTTTTCAAGTAATTTAATCATTTTCAAGAAGCAGTCCTCTAAGCCTTCTGCGCTGCTACTTCAAAGATTGCTTTCTGCCTTCTAAATCAAAGACATTTTACAATCTGCTAGAATCAATAACAGGCAAGCTAAATAATAAATGGAAATAAATGTGAGTTCTTATCATGCGTGGCATGTTTGATTCTACACACACATTAAGAAACATGAAATAATTAATTCCGCATTGTTCTAATTAACCACTGAGCTGATTTACAAACAGCAGTGTGCTTAAATATTTTCTGTCTTTTAAATGCATGAATTAATAATAAATGACTAATTGTTTTTAGCAGTTATAAAATTTAGCAACTGGGATTGGCTGGCTTTGGATACAGTGACAGCTGAAAACAATGCTAGACTAATATGTATGGGAGTAATTGTTACCATGGTGCACATGAAAATTTCACAAATAATTTATTAGATATCTATGTCTTTATTTAGCACAATAAACAAATCAAATAAGAAATAGTACTGAACACTTATTTTACTTTATATTTATCAGTTAATGTAATCTCAGAGACAGAGGTTTCTAGGGTAGCATAGTTAGACAAAAAACTATAAGGGTTATGTTTACAGTCATTTAGATGCTATCAAATATCTGATCAAGAAGGTTTATTTATGTGGCATACTTCAGGAGTCAAACACCGATTATATTTTCAAAGGTCAAAATTTTCAATGCAGCTCCACTTAAACAGGTGCAGTGTTACTATAGATTTTGTAAAAGTTTTCTTTAAAAGAGACAATATATTGATCACTGCTGCAGTAGCCTTAGCTATATGGGTTATATCCTGCTAGCTTCCAAAGCTTCGGGACACCTTCCAGGTGCCCAAACTGTCAAGGAGCTTCAGATTAGCTTACTAAAAGACAAGGCAGGGCACAAAGCTCTTCAGAGCTTTTCTGCTGCTGAAGAGTACACTAATCTGAGGCTTTTGAGGATTGATGGTCAGCTTGTGCTTACTTTGTTGGGCAGATAATTTCCCTTTGGGTGGGGGGGCTTTCATTTTTTTTTTATATTTGCTGATGTTTTACTACTTTCCTCTTTAGGAAGGTTATTTTAAAGCTCAGCGTGTTGTGTTGTAATGAACCGTCTTGAGACTGGAAGTACTTTTAGATGGAGCACTCTTTTTTTCCTGCTAGTTTAAAAGTCATGTAAACTAACAGATATATTTTTTTGTGAGGAAATAGTATTTATTTTTCCACTTTGTGCTGTCATAGTGTTTTAAAGTGCTTTTTATTGTTTTTTTTTTTCTGCCAACAATGAAACGTTTGAAGATTGGTACTTTTACTGACGTTTGTAGCTTGTCTTCCCTGAGAAAGAGACACCAGTTTTGACTTGCCCATAAAACAGATTGTCAATCCATGGTTGATAGTGCTTCCAGCCACAAAAAGAGAAAGTTAAAATCAAACACACTTTGCTACCACAGGAGGCATGCAATTTGCTTCAGCTGCAGGTTGGTTATTACGTCGTGGCCATTTGTTGCACCTCAGACCACTCTTCTTTACCCTGGATCCCTCTGGTATAACACCTACAGCCACTATGTCCTGGGTGTCAGCCACATCCTCTATTGCTGTTGCAGTCCTCTCAGTGGGCAATGGGGAGTCACTCTTGTTGGTCCTGGGAAATGGAACAGGGAAGAGTTCCCTGTTGTGGCAGATTCCTGTGCCCAATTATGGGGAAGCAGACACTGCCATTAGTAACATGGTTGGCATCATTTGTCCTGTCAAAAAGAAACAGAAAAACAAGCATCTCTTTACTCCTCATCAAATTTCTTTAAATAAGAGTAGTTTATTGGGACTAGCTTAGGATTTGATTCCGGCTATTAATCTTCCTTGTAGAGTGGTTTCTGTTAAAAGAATGAAGGATGCTTCTTTTTCTGAAGAGATTCAAAATTCTGACTCTGAACAGGAAGTTTCCGGAACAGACTCAGGGTTTTCTCCTCAGGTTTCTGATTCAGACTCAGAGGAGAGCTCTGTTTCTGATTCTGTCTGTTGGGGGTTCTATTCCTCCGAGACTATTGCTAGAATATCAAAGTGTTTTCTGTGGTAGAACACTGAGATTTCTCAGTCCCTCCAAAACTGCTATAAGTTGATAGAGAAGAATTTTCAAGAACCTACACTCATTCCACCTGTTCTGTCTACTTTAGAGGATGTCTGTTTTACTGGCTGCAAATTTCCTGATAGTCAGCCATCTGTACCTAAAAAGACAGGTAGGATGCATAAAGTTCCTCAGTCTTTTAAACTTTTTTACACTATTCCCAAATTTGATCCAACAACTATAGCCTTAGTTGACACAACTGCTGCCAAGCACTTAGTTAATTCCTGTCCTAGTCTCTCTAATAAGAATGGAAAAATTATTGATAGGTATGGTAAAAAAGTGTATACTTCTGCAACTGTGACTTTCAGAATTTGAAATTGATAGCTGATATGTTAAAGTTAGCCTTACTAGCTTTATCTGCAAGGCCATGGAGTGAATCACCATGGACCTTATCAACAAAGATACAGGTAATCTCCAAACACTTGAGCCTACTCAGTTTGGATTTCTCAAAGGCAGATCATGCCCGTTAAACCTGGTGGATTTCTTTGAGACAGTCACCAAGACCACAGATGAAGGGAAATCTGTGCAAACAGCCTACCTAGACTCAGACATCATTGACAAACTCACCCAGCTAGGTATCAATGTTTATATTGTTAGATGGGACACTAACTGGCTCACTGATAGAACACATAAACAGATATAGTCAAAATAAGGGAATCCACATCCAACAGCAGACCTGTAACCAGTTGTGTTCCACAGGGATTAGTCCTGGGACTTATACTGTATGGAATCTATTTCTTCAAAGTACAAGCAAAAACTAAAGGTCTGTGGCTGTAAAGTTTGCTGATGACTGCAAACTGGGAGCGGACATAGAATCTCCAAATTATGTCAACATCCTACGAGAGGGTCTTATACAAACAAATGATTGGTATCAAAGTCATGCCTTAAACTCAATGCAAAAAATGTATTATCATCCTTTTTGGAAAGAGTGATGTTCCTACTAGCTACCACATCAATAACAACACCCTAAGTGCACATTCAGTGGTGACAGACCTGAGCACACAGGTTGACAGCAACCTTATCTTTGATCACCATGTCTCCACAATGGAAAGCAAACTTTATATTGTTAATCTCATAAGTAAGGGCATTGCCTCCAGGAAAAAAATGAGGTTATAACTTTCCTGTACTCTTCCCTCATCAAGCCAATAATTGAGTACACAGCCCCCTTTAGCATATGCCTTTCCAAGCACCTGCAGCAATTAGAGAGACCATAAAGGTTCCTCACAAGGAAATTGAAGGTCTTCAACATCTGTCCTAGGTAGATCATCTGAAATCACTGTCACTTTATTCTGTTTCATACAGACTACTCAGAGATGATCTCTGTCTTGCATGTCAGGCAGTCACTGACCTTGATTTGTTGGAAATGCTGCATGACTGCAAGCCAAATGGTACCTAGGTTACTTGCTCTAAAGACCTTAACCTGGTATATTACATTAATAGAACCTGCTGGAGAGAAAGATTTGTCTCCCAGAGGTTACCACACCTTTGGAACAGACTCCCACTTCATGTCAAACAGAGCACTTCATTGGCCCTCTTCAAATGCAATCTGAAGAATTGAATGGGTTACTGTGAATTCACCCTGGGGATTCCACCTGTATCCCTCTTTGACAGGGGCAATAGGAGGTGACTGTGGAAACAAGGGTAGAACTTTGCTAGTCTTGTAAGGGCACTAGGGCCATTAGCTTAGTAACTTCCTATGATCCTATGATCCTATGAAGTTCATTCTGACATAATGTGAAAGTATCAGGAATGTTTTATCTATACCTTCTTCTTGTGAAGAACAGTCAACTTTAATGAACTTATTTTCTTCTGTTGCATAGGTCACTACTCATTGGGTGCAGTGTGTGTATGCTGCTGTTGTTGATACTTCTTCCAGGACTATGGTCACTGGTACTGTTTTAAGGATGTTTGCTTGGCTGCATTCTTCAAACCTCCCAGGTGGTGTAATAAATGAGATTTTAAATTCTCCCTTGCATAGAAATTTACTTTCTGGCCATACTGTTGCAGAGGTGATCAAAAAGTGTGATGAAAGGGGCAAACTGATCCAAGAATCATCTCTCCATTCTCAAATTGTTAAAGGGATTTTTTTTTTCTTGTCATCCAGTTTTGGCCAAAAAAAGAAAAACGGAATAAAGTGTCTCAATAGAATTCAGGTAAACAGATGTTTAAGAACAAGTGGCAAGGAGGTTCCAAAATGAAGTCTCAAACTTGCTAAAACCAAGGACAGACCAAGAACTCTGAATGACTATTCAAGAGACTTTGTAACACCCTACCACCTTGCCCCCTTTCTCTTCCAGAAAGTCTGAATCTATATTTTCCTTTTGTCAACAGATTGTTTCAGACAAATTGGTTCTGAAAATCACAAACAGGTTCTGAAAATCATTCATCAAGGTTACAGATGGCAGTGGGAGGAAATTCCTCCTTTCCAGGTGGCCCTTCCACATCCTATAAACCATACTGTTTTATTTCCTCCTGTTCTTCATCACATGCTGTCCCAAACAGTGATAGAACCAGTTCTGCCTTACCAGGTGGGTAAGGAGTTTTATTGAAGTATGCCCCTGGTGCCAAAGAAAGAAAGTGTTTGAAGATCAATTCTTGGTCATTCTTTCCTAAACCTGTTTGTGATAGCGCCCACATTCAAAATTATGTTACTACAAGTCATGTTACATATTCTTCTTGTTTCAATTGACATAAAACTAAATTTAAAAGATGCTTATCATAATATTCCTATTCAACCAGACTTCAGGCACTTCTTAAGGTTTTGGGTGCCTGGATCACATTATCAGTTCTCTGCTTTATTCTTTGGACTATCCACTGCACCAAGAGTGTTCATCTCTAGCTGCAATTATAGCTCACTGCAGACTATTGAAGATCCATCCATTTCCATTTTAGATGACTTTGCAGAGTCTTTTTCAAAATTTCAAGAATGTATCTCTTAGGTGAGAACTCTTTTTGCACAAACTGGGATTCCAATAGAACATTCAAAGACTTTGCAGAGTCTTTTTCAAAATTTCAAGAATGTATCTCTTTGGTGAGAACTCTTTTGCACAAACTGGGATTCCAAGAGAACATTCAAAAGTTTTTCTTGACTCCATCACACAGGATTGTGTCCATGGGATGTCAACTAGACACCTCAGTTCAAAGAGCTTTTATTCTATAGGGAAAAAAAGATCTTTATTTAGATCTATTTCTAAGATTTTTCACTTAAACTTTAGTAACTGCAAGGGAATACTTAGGATTTTGGGTGTCATGACATATATGATTCTCATGATACTCCTGGCAATATGCCATATGAGAAATATGCAGTGGTATCTTACACCTCTTTGGCCCCAGCATCAACACCCTTCATCTTTTCTGATCCCAGTACTGGGATTTATTAGAAGAGACACTTTTTTTTGTCGAGACAACAGACAACTTTAAATCCAGGTCACCCCTTCCCCTCCTTGCTTTAAAGCAGTCTGTCACTACAGATGATTCAAACTTTGCTTGTGGAGCAGTTTTAGGACAGATAAAGTGCAAAGGGTGTGGAACACCAAGGACAGATGCAAGCATATAAATATCAAGGAGATGCTTGCCCTGATCGAGGCACTCAACTCTCCAAACCATCTTTGACCCCTGCTGTCTTCTCATTTGGTTAAACACTACATCACAGTCATGATGAACACAAACAATCAAGGGAGAACCATGCTGTACCCCTTAGCAGACTAGCCATATTAGCTTGATATGTAGCTTCAAGCACAGTCTCACTCTACAGGCATCCTGCATTCTGTCAGAGCAAAACTGTGTGGCAAACAGCTGAGCAGAACCAGGATGGACTCTGACAAATGGAAATTAGATCAGAGGTTCTTCCAAGATTTGATCCCTCTGTGGGGAGTAGCTCAAATAGATCTTTTTTGTCTCATCTCTGAACAATCAACTCTCAGATTCTGTTCCAGGACTCCATGCAAGAAGGTTTAGGTTTTTGTTTCTTTTCTTTTCTTTTATCTTTGTAGAGGAATGTTTCTGTATTCCTTTCAATCATTTTCACTAATATACAGGGTACCTCTGAAGATTCAGAAGGAATTCACCAAGATCATTGCGGTGACTCCCTTCTGGCCCAGGCAACAGTGGTCTTTGCTTCTTTTGGAAATGGCCAAGGGCAATTACCACAATCTTCTTCTCAGAATGGATCTAATTTCCCTAAAACAGGCGTGTCTGATACACCCCAACATCAGTCATCTTCAGTTGACTGTCTGGATGATCGGGTCTTAATTCCCTTTAACTACCTGTTTTCTGAGGACATGCAGCAAGTACTAATGGAAGCAAGAAAGCCTGCTACTAGAAAATTATACATATTTTTTCTTTCGCTCCCTGAAGTGCACTGCTGCCAAGTTTATTTATGCAACTGATGGCAAACTGTTAGCGCATGCATAATCATATCTTGAGGCGCTGAAAATAAAATGGAAATTAGCAGAAGTCTATGGTGCTCCATGTTAACCTTTGCACAAATAAGCTGTATACATGTACAATCATGCCTGAATCTGATGGAATACAGAAAAGATGTGTTATGATCATGTGTCATGTGCCATGATTTACACATTTGCCATGACAGTTTTAGTCCTTCACTCCATATGATGCAGGTGTATTATGAACCACACGATGCACTATGCATGTTATTGCTGGTGGAAACATGGCTTATGAAAATGCTTTTGAATCAAGGAGGCTTATTTGATGACAGAAGGGTTGGGAAGAGGTGGACATTTGGAAATGGGGAACACACACAGACATAATAAGAGATTAGTTTATGATTCATTTCAATACAGATGTATGTTGTTGTGTTGACCTGAATTTTTTGACCTATATAAATTTAGAAAATCAAATCAATGGCTTTCCTAATGCCTCCAATTTTCAATGATTCTCAAGATATTCTCAATGGTAGGGATAACAACAACAAACATTAGGATGCATAAATGTGTGTATCTTTTGAAACTCAGTACACTTCATATGTATTGCTGTGTACAATAGTGTGTTTCCAATATGGATGAAGACTGTGTAGGAGAGTGAAAATGTGATGAGGGCATAAGCAGGATGCTGTTGTTTGAGAACATATGTAAAACACTTACACACATTATTTTAAGATGTAAAAACATTAAATAAATGAATTACATAGATCTGGATTCATACCTGTGACAGTATAAAATAAAATTGTGTAGCAGTAGGATTATCTCAGCTCAACACATAGGTACAAAATTGCTATTAAGTTTGAAATGACATACTTAAAGGGCACTGACAACAGATTCAAGCAACGGAAATTTTAGACATCAGCCTTCATCACTCTAAGGGCATACATAACATCCCATAAGGTGTATTTGACAACTATTAACCTAAGATATATATATATATATATATATATATATATGTGTGTGTGTGTGTGTGTGTGTGTGTGTGTGTGTGTGTGTGTGTGTGTGTGTGTGTGTGTGTGTTACAACAGCTCTCACAATAGTACTATCAGTCTGTATTTCTATAGCACACTGGTTAAAAGCACATTTGCACAAAATGATCCATGCTAGTGTGATCAAAATTAAAATCTTCAGCTTTTGCCATAAAATGTCACACAACATTTATTGTCAGTCACCACTGGTGCATGATGCCAAGCTTCACACAAAAGCTGAGGACACTAAATGGAGAAGGGTGATTGGCAGACAGGAACAGAGAAGTAGGAACAGATGTGCTTATGGTCCATTTTTGGATATCTTTGCGTTGTGTTACACTTTGGTTTGTCATCATAATTAATCAGTCATGATCTGTACAAGGCCATTTTCCTAATAAGAAGCAAATTATTGCAGTAAGAAGATTATGGTTTGTCAAGGAAATGTGTAGCCAACTTACACACAAAAGAGTCATGCAAAAAATTCAAAAACACATTGGCATACTTCCGCTTTGAACCTTCCCAGTATTCCAAAACAAATCTACAGACTGGAGTATTATCTAACCACACCAAGTAAGAACTCTTACTTCACAAAGTTCAAATCTCACAACAGATTGACACAAAGGAGAATGTATGTATTAGTATTCATTGTTCTTCTGACACTTGTAAAATTCTATAATGTGTATATTTCCATCCAGTAGCATAAGTAATATGAAACAATAAAAAGTGATGATACAGATGTGAGAGCAGATAGAGACATGGATACAGGGATAGAGACAGGCAAAAAATATTGTATTTTTCTGGGCCATTTTCAACATCTTTTGTGGCATGTTACTGTTATGTTTTTCTTGATAAATAATCTGTTATGCTATGTTCAATCAAATGTTTCCAACATGGATCAAGCAGGAGTTGGAAAGTAGAAACATGATTGTGACATAGGTAGGATAATGGAGGGTTGCTAAGATATGGAGACAACACTTACACACATAATAGTAATAGAAACAAAACATTAAATATGTCTTGAATGTATTTTAGTTATTGAATCCTTGACACTATGCCATAAGCATTTTACAGACATGTGAATTATGTCAACACACTGCACATGTAATGTTACTTCACAACCTTAATTTTACTGTTTTGAAGGGACAGTCACAAAACAATGAGGCAAGGGAGAATGTAGGCATCAGGCTTCATCACAGTTATGACAATGTTAGCATTGTATAAGGCATGCATTATATATTACAATCAGCAGATACTAAATGATCCAATGCAGAGCAGAGATGAGTTACCTCAAGCTGTTATGTGTCATAATTTACACATTTATCACGAGACCAGGAATTTTGGGGCAGCATGTTTCCTAACAATATTTGCAATTGAGATATCCTATATGGTGTACATACAAGTCTTCTGCCTTTTCAAGCGATGAGCCTAGCTGTAAGGGGCGCAGTGAGGCTAAGCACAGTACTGCAAAGAGCACCAGAGTAATGCAGCTCAAGGAAAAACCTCTCATGATTTTACCATAAGTTATGTGCTTCTATTTCCTCTAAGTTACATGTGATGCTCATATCAGACATAGAGCAAATTCTGAGGTGATAGGCTGATGACCCAGAAGGAGTAAGAGACATAGAGAGGAGGGATGCTGACAGGGAGCAAGTTGATTGTGACAGAAGCAGGATAGTGGTGTCTCAAAACAATATGTAGGTACCAGCTACATATAAAACAGTGTACTAAAAACAGTCAATAGCATTTTGACATGTCTTGAATAATACTCCTGAAAATATGTATAAATCAGTGTATAAATCTGAGCATCATTTCACCACAAAGGTACTCCTAATTCACAAAGTTTAAATAACACAACTTAAGGGACAATGACGATTTACTTAGGCATAAGGGGTGAAGGGGGGGGGGAGAAATGGAGAGACAGATGCCAAGAATTTTGTTTATGAGACATTTAGGACAATGTTTATGGAGTGTTACTCTTAGGTGTTTTCTCATTATTAATTTCTCATGCTTTGTAGAATAAAATGTTTGCTACAAGGAGCAAGAAGGTATAGGAGAGCAGAAGCAAGGTTAAGACATAAGCAAGATAAGGGTGGTTTACTAAGTCTACCTGGTGTAGATGGAATGTTTTTGCAAATGCTTTATTGCTGTACTATTCAAGTGATATGTTCATGAAATCTAAGTGGAGATAAATGCAGATGTTTACAGTTAAACATAGGATGGAATTTTAAATGACATGAAATAATAATTTGACATAGAGCTGTAATTGAACCCTTGATACTATGCAAAAACTTTAGTCTACAGACAGATGAACTATCTCAACACACCACACAGGAACATCTAGTTCATTACAACCAGCAGCCTAAGAGCATTTGGAGTAACTGTTTCAAAGTAGAGCCTTTACTTTATATTCCCATAACGCAGTGGATTTAAGCACATTTGTAGAAAACTAACCAGAGTACTGTAGCCAATGGCAAAAGCTCACCAATTTTTGCCATAGGACATGAAATGCCATTCATCACTCAGCAATGGTGCATGATGCCAAACTCTGCACAAATGCTGAGGACAAAAAGTGAAGGCTTTCTGGCGGGCCATTTCTAGCCATTTGTGTTGTGTGTGATTCTATATTTTGATCATATTAAACGTGAAAAAGTGGATGATATGACAGTGGTGAAAAGGGGGGGGGGTAAAGCAGAGGGTAGGACACAGAGAAAAGAATACAGGAAGTTGTAGAAAGGCGGTGGGAGAGCACCGTATCTACCCACTTCTTCACAACATAAAATTAGAATTGTACATGTCTTTAGAGAGTCCCTACAGCATATATGTTGAAAATATCAGAACAATTTGATATACCCTTTTTCTTCTTCTTTCAGCTTTTCCCAGTTCAGGGACACCACAGCGGATCATCTGTCCTCTCATGATTGGCAGTAGAGTTTTACGGTGTCGAGTTGCCAGCCTGGTGCCCAACCTTCCACAGAAGGCACACACACACATACACACACACACACACACACACACACACACACACACACACACACACACACACACACACACACACACACACACTCACTCACACCTAGGGCCAATTTAGAGTGTCCAATCTACCCACAGCATGTCTTTGGGATGTGGGAGGAAACCGGAGCACCCAGAGGAAACCCACACGACCACAGGGAGGACATGCAGACTACGCATAGAAGGCACCCCAGCTGAGGATCAAACCAGAGAAACTCTTTCTGTGAGACGACAATGCTAACCGCTGCATCACCGTGGCTGCCCAATTTGATATATCCAATTGGATGAAATCTAGTGTGTCAAGATGACACATAGATGAATTGGAGAGCTATGTTTGAGGAGGACAGGTGTCCTTTTTTCTTTTTTTTTGAGAGAGCGGAATGTTGGGGAAGGTGCTTAAGAATAAGTGGACAGGTAGGGCAGATTACTAAGCAGGCACAGACATACAGGACATATAAGACAGACAGGGATGGTGTTGAACACAAAAGGTTGGGTGACACCATGACTGGCAATAGGTAGGGGACATCGGAGTTGCATCCACATCCAGCTTGAGAACAATGAGAATCTAGTCCTCACCCTCAGAACTGTCATCACTGTCTCCTGTATGAGTTTCCTAGTTCAGTGACAGACATGGCATTGCTTTGACAGTACAATGCAGATGATTTAGGCATCAAGCTCCTCTCCATCATGACCCACACAAGTCCTCTCAGCTCCTGATGGATGACAAAATTGTCACCTCCAATAGTATTGTGTCAATGGGGTACCACTGTGCCAGCAGCTGGGCTAGAGCTAACTGATCTAGGTGATGCAGGCATGGCATAAGTTGTGCAGGCAATGCTGTCAGAATGCAACACAGATGCAATAGGTGTCACAGCAACCTGTGCATGTATGGTGGGACAAACTGCAATGGTTGATTTAGATCTCTGTGCTGATGGTCATTTTGTTTTCAGCAGCAATGTATTTAAAAATATATATATTTATATGAAAAAGAGACATAGAGTCATGAAACAAAAAAGAGATAGTCAGACATGTCATATTATTTAATTTCAATATATAAAACCAATATAAGAAATAAATATGTACTCCTTTGGCACATGCAGATATGATGAGAAAGAATTAATGTGTCATAAAATCAATCAATCAAAATAGTATTATATGAGGAATAGAAACACGTATTTGACTATGCCACATTAGATATATGCTTTCAAATTTAATAATTGCATTTGCATTTGCAATACTTGAATTGTTAATGTCATGCAGTATTGCAGTTGATATCTTTTAAATACTATCCTGTAGAATATCTAATGTCTGTTTCTGGCTATTGACCCCACACATAGTTAAGCTGATATACTCATTGCCTGTTGCAATAGCCACGACCTATTGGAGGAGGCATGTATGCTTGACATAAAAGTTAAGGTATGCCTGCTCAAGATGACATACAGTGATGGCCTGGAAAAAACTTCTCTGTCTTGAATTCATACCTGACGCATACTTACCCTGTACCTTTGTGAGGTGAGTTAGCCTCTCCTGATGTCTCACACAGTTTTCTGTGATCTCTTCTGCAGCTGTACAGTAAAAAAAAAACATGAAAGCATAATGAAAAAATGTGGTGGTTGGCTAACCAATGCTTTGACAACTTTAAAATTCAGTGACATTCCTACCTTTCCTCTAACAGGAAATGCAACTGCATTCTCCCCACCTAGCCTAACGATCAACACACCCCTTAAACTCCTGACTAAGTCTGAGTGCAAGCTAATCTAACATAAATGTACATATTGTAAATAACATAATTGTATATATTATAAATAACCTATCCCACTTTTTTTTCTCTCTTTTCCATCTAAGTCTTTATTCTCCCTCTCAATTAAGTTACCACTGCCATCCTAAATATCTAGATACTATGTAACCAAAAAATGTATTTCTGTCCTCTAGCATGAAATGGAATTGTAATTGTGTCGTATTTACTATGATTGTATTTGTAACTAAACTATGTGATGCGGAGCTTTTCTCCCTTGGCCTCCACTGAAAATGAGCTCCCAAAGCCCAGTGGACCTCCCTGGTCATCAAATTGGAAATAAATATCATAGACTGGTGATGGGTCAGAAAACGTACACAAATGAGGGGTGTTTATAGTCTTAAATTCATACTCCAGTAGGCTGAGGAAGTCCCATTTGCTCCTCTTCATGTCATGGTAGTGTAATGACATTGCTCCCCATTGTGTGGGATGCCATTTGCACTGGGGACAGCCTTGTCATAGCTTTTCAAAGACTCAGCCTTATACTGCAACTCAGTATAATCCACCTGCAGCAGCCTCCAACCATAGAATTACATGTGAGGAATGCCACAAAACGTTTTGAACTCTTCAATACCCCACATCGATGCTCTAAGTGGAAAACTATCCCTACCTTTGCCAGCCATGTCTGCAGAAGTCAGGCTTGAAATATGTATCTGAAATGGAGCCCATTTCAGATTTCACATGAAACAGCTTGGATGCAGAGACTCAAAGCCTTGCCAGTTGTTTGAGAAATTGAAAGTATGGCAATGGCTTGACAGACACATTGTCAATGATTACATGAAAAAGCATGAAAGGTATGAAATATGGCAGTGAGATATATCCATGTGTGATGTTCAACCTATTTACACATGTTCCAGTGTTAAACATTGACATGCTTTATAGTGTTTGTTATAATCATTGTTGGTTTGAGGAAAAAGCATATGACTTGTGACATAGTGGGCTATTGGGACTTAAACACTAGCAATACTGAATATTAACATCTGGTATTGAATCCCAAGAAAATGAAGGATAAAAAGCTAAACTTTGCTTATTATCTGCCAGTGCCACAGGAAAACTTACTTTTTTAACATGGTAATTAGAGGCATACTAATTTACAAATGAATGGAAATATACGTAAGAGATGCCTGTGCATGTGTGACTTTAAGTAGTTAAGGGATTGCATTTCTAAGTAAAAGGCAATATTTGTGGTTGTAAATACATCTCAGATACATGGAGTTGCATGACTTGAATAATATATATCGGGGTACATAACATACATACTTCACAAGATGTACTGTCCTAAACACATACTTTTGTGATGCATCATCGTTATTATAACAATAGTATTTTGCACATCATACCTATGCATTTAAAATAAATATCATCATTGCCATGTTTAACAGTTATTATGCACATTGCATTACGCTTGCATAGCAATGCATTAATGATACATTTGTTGCAATAAACATTGTTATGATACTCATTTGCATTCATTGCTACATATCTAATAGAAATGTTGTAACAAATAGCATTCTGCCATCCCCCCATAAAAGTATTTGAAATGAATTTGAACCCTGCATCAGCTGTCCTCTTTCTTTAAGCTTATTGCTCTTACACCTTCTGCCACATAGAAATTTACCTGACAGTTGCATTTTCTTCTCTCAGGACTATCTAGACTGCTGACAGCCACACAGTTGTACCAGAATAGTTTGCACTAGAGAAAGCAGCACGAATTAAACATTTCACTTTTTTTTTCTTTGGCTCTTAAGCATGTTTGCATGTTGTCACATAGAGTGTAAATGCAAAAGGCATTATAAAAAAGAAAAAAAAATAGAAAATAATTGAAAGGAAAATTCAAATAATCAAAGGGTATATCTAGCAATGATCAGAACAAGAAATACTTTACAGCAGCACATTCATCCTTCTCATATCTCCTTCCAACATCAGACCTTTAGTGTCTGGCACATATTACCAAGACTTTGGGCAATGTCAATTAATGGAAAGGGGACATACAACAGCTGATATGTTGTTAGCAATGCTGAGAATACTTAAATGTCAGACAACAACAAAATGATATAACAAAATGTGTGTCAGTATGTATTAACACCTTCTTCTATAAAACTATATGTAAACTGGATTTAAACCCTGTATCAGTAGTCCAATTTCTCTAAAATCATGGCACATATACCTTCTATCACAGAGAAAGTTAACTGACAGGTGCAGGTTTTTCAATTATTACTATCCAGAGTGTTGACAACTGCACACTGGGGTCAGGCTAGTTTACACTACAGAAGGCAGTCCAAATTATTTATTTATTTATGTATTTTTTCCTTCAGCCATGAGCCATGTTTGTATGTCACCGAGTGGAGTGCAAATGCAAAAGGCTTTATAAAAAATGACCTTGTAATGCACGGTAAAACATTTAATGGATATATATATAGCAAGGGGCACAGCAGTTGTAGCATTATCATGACACATTCATCCTTTTCATCTCTGCTTGTCACATCACAGGTAGCATTATTTTACATAATATCAGGAGTTCATGCAGTGGCAATTCTTCTAAAAGAGGACACATAGAGAATGATAGGTCATTCTTCCCACAGTACATAGAATTACTCATCACATCAAAGTTTACAATATAATGTATTACTGTTATATGAATACTTTTGATATATGGTTACATTCCCCAGCTATATCTCTCAACTTCTTAGTGCAAGAAATCTGGTCAAAGCCAAAAAAAGTGGGTCAGGGACCAGAAATACAGATTTTTTTTAAATATTGCCCTTAGCTTAGAAAGTTGATAGAATAATAGGTTTTGTATTAGCATGGATTTTCTGGGGGCTATGAAATCTAAATCTCATTTGTCTGTCATGATTTTTCTGAAAAGTACACATTTCATGAGGAAAAAATAAAAAATATGATGCAAAAATCTTGACATTCTGCAAAACTCTGGACAGTTGAGAGGTATATCCCAGGCATATATGACATATATGTCCACATTACTCATGTTTCTGCTTTTGTGTTATCACACTTTATGTAATGTCATATATGACAACATACATAGCATGTACTGTTATTAATAATGCAAAGAGGTGAAGTTACAAAAAAAAAAAAACCTTTGTAACATCAATT
This sequence comes from Protopterus annectens, assembly GCF_019279795.1. Classification (NCBI taxonomy): domain Eukaryota; kingdom Metazoa; phylum Chordata; order Ceratodontiformes; family Protopteridae; genus Protopterus; species Protopterus annectens. The sequence continues at coordinate 439,244,296 of NC_056735.1, forward strand.
CATATAGAATACAGGTAAGATTGATATTATTTACTACAGACTTTAGCCTGTTTATTTCAGATACAACATTGGGTGTCAATATTAAATAGAATTCAGTCATTAAAAAGTCTATTAACTGGATTTGAATGCTGCACTATGTAGCTTGTTTCACTAAGTAAATTTCACTTACACCTTGTGCCACAGAGATAGGTACCTGTCAAGTGGAATTTCTTCACTCAGTACTGTCCAGAGTGCTGATAAAAAGTGCACCGTTACCAGTTTCAATTGTGCAACTAGTGGCATTCCAAGTTAATTTTCTCCATTTTTACTTTAAGAAGTAAACTCCTGTTCACTGCTAGAAAATGCTGCCAATCAAGACTGTGCATGACATGCAAAGAATGAAGAAAGAGAGAGAGAGAATTAAATAATGGAAACATTATGAAAGAAGTAGTTAAAATGTACATTTGTGATGTTTCCTCAAATTTGTGTCTTGCAACATGAGCATATGCTTTTAAACATTACTACATTCACACAAACAGCACCCTCTTTGAATTTGTACCTTCACACCAGGACATTAACAACATACGCTTGAGACTACTATAACTATTTGCCACAGACATAGACATATACTAGGAGGTTGTCCTTTGTAATTTTCCTTTAGATATGTGAATGAATGTGATATTGGCAACAGTTAAGATCACCTTTCTTCACATGATATAAAACAGATATTTGCAACACTACAACTCTTTTCTTCTCTTTATTTTGTGAGCATAATTCCCTTATCTATGCTTTGCTAAAAAATGCTGTTATGTGATTTGCATTGTTGTTGTTAAGTGTTTTAATGAATAATGTATTTCTTAGAATTGCAGACAAATTATACTCAGATGCACAATGTGTGATTATAAACAATTCATACAAACAATAGGAATGTTGTTCTCCTAAGTCAGTCAATGTCCTCACAGACTTTCGTGCAAGTCTCTTCACCCATAAACAACCTTTGTAAGTGTACATCAAAGACGACTGACTGTAAAGCCCTGATTGTTAATGCAGTCTGATGAATAATTCACTCTTGCAAACCCTTAGCAGGTAACCCTTCTCAATGCTCATCCTTGAAATCCTAGTATGAGCTTGTGTACGGAATTGTGTAGGTCCTTACACAATGTTTACCTACCTTGCACTTTGTGCAGATTGTGGAATTCATGAATGCTAATGAGTTCACACCTCATGTGCATATTCACAATGCTCAGAAGGCTGAATCTGAACTATGTAAAGGTAATTGTGTACGTAAGGAATTGGTATCATAGTAGGGAAGACTGTTTGGATCCAGACACCTTGATATTGATATTTGCTTTCTTAACTTGTTTGTAGTTTAATAAATGACTTTCTGCAAAGGTATGTTGCTATTTATTATTATTATTATTTTTACAAATTTCTTTACTTTAATCTTACTGATGGATTTCCTTTCACCATACTCCCACTAGGTTACTGCCTCCATGTTTCTCCCTCCCTCACTTTTGGCATAATCATTTATATCAGTTATTTATTGCCCATTAAAAAGTTTATCAAGAATGCTACCTAACATTTATGGAAACTTTTATCTGGAAAACTGACCATTATTACAGAAGAATGTTGTATTACTTATTAGCAAGGTCAGAATGTTTGCTTTATTAGTCCACAATATGTGTTACATCTGTGATATATATACCTGTCTATACTCCATGGAGGTGGATATCCACAAAAGCATAAACCATTTTTACTTGAAAAAGTATAAATTATTTTTGTTAATGATGCAATGTAGCACAAAGTTACACAACTCTTTCCTCCTGACATACGTTTAGCATTGTGATTTATTACTTTTCAGTTTTTCAGGAGGAGTTGGGGTGTGGGAATTGAGTATTAAATTGTTTGATATGGAGCATTAGTTTTTCAATTATTTTGTACATGATGGATGGAAACATTCATACATATTTGTTTTATTAACAATCAGTAGTGGCTTATTTTTTTTTTTTTATGTTTCCTCTCATACCAGGCCATGGTGACTAAGACATCTCTACTCTTTAAATTGGCATACAATGATGCAGAGAATGAAGTAATAATTCAAGCACTACATCCATACTGGAAATTCCTCTTAGAAAGAGGCAGAGGTGAGAATTCCTCCCAGGATTGCATCTAGGAGCAGATGGTCAATGACATCAATGCTTTAGGACAGCATAGATGTCCCTACCCAAAAATAAAACATAGGGCCAGTGACATGATCAGGCAGATGAGAAGAAAGGTGGTTGCCACTGCCCTAGAACGTATGGCTACAGGGGGTGGCCCCACTACTGGACCACAAATGACTGAAACACAGGAGTTCCTGTCTGCTTTCAGATATGCAGACAGCTCAGTACAGGATTCACAGAGAATCATTGATGGTGGGGCTGACATGAAAGATGACCCAAGTGTGTCTACTAAAGAACTTCAGAACTTCCAGGTATGTAATATAATGAAATAATCTCATTACAGGTATAACATATACATATGCTACATGTATGTTTTATATGTGTGTATGTGTATATATATATATATGTATATATATATATATATATATATATTTATACAGAGAGAGAGAGAGAGAGACAGTGGAGAAAGGGTGTAGCAGAAGAGACACTATGAGAGAGAGAGAGAAGGGAGGGGAAGTAAACTGGACAATACATTTTTGTATGAGATGTGTCTTATTCTGCAGCTGTCAGAGGGATTGTTTTTTGATTCTTGTGTCATTTGTGTTGTGGTATGTACCAGCCATGTTTCATTTTTTTTTCTTATATGTAGGCACATAGAGTTCTCAGTTTGCATGACCACCTGCATATGGTAAACACACATTTTTCATTCTCATTAATATACATAAGGTAGATGTATGTATGCATGAACAGCAGTTTTTCATTGCATTAGCACCTTTTATTTTTAATATATGTTTTACATAATTTAATTTTGATCGGTTTGTATTTGATTTCTATGTTTGCTGCGTTGATTACTCACTAGCATAGCTGATTCTGTCAGTGGCACTGTGGAACTCTTACTGCCTGATATCAGAGTATCGGTAGCCAGTGATGATGATGGTGGCAATGAAGAGGCACAGTCTAGGGGTGCAGAGGGTCAGTCTGTTACTGAGGTTGCAACTCCATCATCCCCTGCCCATATTTCGGACACATTCAGTAGTCCTACACATACCCATGACACAGCAACCTCAGACATAGGACAGATCAAGGATGATACAGTCAATTAAGGTAGTGTGGTTACTCCAGTTGTAGAACTGGTACATTTTCCCTATAGCAACTGTGAGGGTGAAGTGTCACATAATTGGGCTGATAGAGATGCTTGGGGGTGTCCTGCTGTACACCCTAATCTTGATGTTAGTGTGTCAGTAGTTGCCACAAGACATATATGTAGGGTCATCATGGAGGCATAGACACATTCCACCAGGGACTCATAAAAGATAGTGAGATAGACTGCCTGAATCATGTGGGTGATTCCTTCCACAGCATGAGTGACACACTAGATTGGGCAGTATCAGAAATGGAAAATCTGCTAGGGGAAGATCAGCATCCATGTGGTTGGAGAGCTGCAACATCATCCGGTGTTATCCGATGTGGCTGTTCAAGATCTTACTCCAACAGTGGGACTGCTTCCACTGTTTTGTCAGTGATTGCAGTGTCCACACCCAAACATTGCAGGCTATGTGGTCAGGGTCCCAGACATGACCATGATGAGTGGTCATCAAGCAAACATCACTCACATTTGTATAGAACACTTGACTTCTAGCTTGGACCATGGAACTAGCAGAGCAGCTCCTGCCAGGGGTGGTTCTTATGGTCGGGGATGATGACTCTGAACTGACTACTCTACAATGCATGAATCAAACCTCTCTGAGATGCCAGGATGTAGTTCTAGCACAGTGATTGATTGTGTTCATGCAAACACACACACACACACACACACACACACACACACACACACACACACACACACACACACACACACACACGCACGCACACACATGCACACACACGCACACACGCAAGTGCACACATGCACACACACACACACACATGCATGTGCACACACACATGTACACACATACACACACACACACACGTGCACACACACACACACACACGCACACACACACACACACACACACACACACACACACACACACGCACATACACACACTCATGTTATCTAAACACCACTGTTGACTAATGTACATATCTTGCTACTGTTCCAGACAACTGGATGCTTAATTAATTAATTTTTTCGTTACCCACACACTCTCACTTCTTTGGTGTAAAGCTTACCTCATGTAGACCCCCCCCCACACACACACACACACACATTTTATACAAATGATGATGACTGTATCCGGCCTTTTCCATATTTCTTTGTGGCTTTGAGCTGCATATATGTCTGATGCACAGAGTGGATAGCTAATGCTCGCTTGCTTACTCATAAGCTTGCTTTAATGTAACTGTATTGCAGATAAATTGTTTTATTGATTGTTCCTATTCAGTTGTGAATGATTGGTTATATAGCTGTTGAACCTCATTGTATTTCTGTCAGTACTCTTAGTAATGCAATCAAGGTAGATATCTAAGTATTGCTTATTAGTATATTTATGCAGATGATACTACCATTGACCTGCACACTGATTTATATACTGTACTGAAATGCTTGATGCAGAGTATTAGGCAAAATCTATAACTGTATATTTCAAACATCAGCCACAATCTATTACTGACATCACTATACACATGAAGCATGTTCCTGCTTAGGGACATATAGGTTTTTACATAAGACAGCAATCAGTTATATACCTCTTTTTTCCCCATACAAGTCCCACACTTACCTTGTTAATACTGCAACTACAAATGTGCTCTTGGTAGTTACCTATGTCTGATGCTAATAGTGCACAACCTTTATATAGTTAAGCAAAGGTTGTGGACTGTTGAGGCATCAGTTTTAATATCTGCATGAGTTTAGAATCTTAGGATTTTCACTTAGGTGTCTGTGTATGTGCTATACTTTGCATCTAAGCCAGAGCCATGGCATATTGTACATGTCTATGTCTACCAGCACCATCTGTAGCTGGTGGTTCTCTCTCAGACTTCTCATCTGTATTTCCTGGAGCTGCTGGCCCTGTTTGTGGTCTGGGAACTGTGGCCCTTTCCCTTGTTGTTCTTATTGAAGATGTTTCTGAAAATTATACTGTACAACATGGCACAGACTATGAGTATTTTGAGCAGAAGATGCTGGTCATACTGCAAGGGCATCTCCTGATTTGTCTAGACACTGGAACCTTGATTTGAGCAAGCAAAATACATGGTCTATGATATTCCTAGTGTAAGCATGGGTATTACTGTATCTTTGTTCAGTGGGGTTGTGTGGGTTTTCATTGGTGCCATGAGCCTAGGCTCCAGTGCATAACCAGCATCCCTCATTAGATGCACTTGTGGAAAGTCACCCCTACCAAAACTTGTGTACAGCTCACAGGTGCACCATATCTGTGAGTCATGAAAACTGACTGGGTTACCTGCACAGACATTATACATGATCCCTTGGGCATTACAGATATCCTGACAGTTTATAGAGTGGTATCCTTTATTGTTAATTTACCTTGTTCACTTTCCAGTGGATTGGGCTTTTATTTCTATGTGTGTAACATCTATGGCCCCCAAACATCAGGGAAGTATGTGATTGCATAAAATAAAAATGTTTCTTACTCTCTCCTCTGGGATGCATGGGAAGCAAATATGATCCATTGCATGATGTAGGATTAATGTTAGAAAATTATGTAATATTCTGGAGGCTGAGCCCTGTGACATGCCTAATAGATCTGCTGTAGGTCTCTGAAAAAAGAGCTGTAGCTATTATACATAATGCTACATGTACCTTTGATTTAACTAGGATGGGTTCCCCATGATTTCCCTGGGGCTTCCAGTGATGGCAGCAGAGGTTGCATATATCCTCTAGAGTTTCCCTATCCACACAGTATCACTCCGCAATATCTCTGGCATGCAGTCCATGATAAGGCACATGCGTTCTAAACACCATTTTTCTTCTTTGCTAATGTCTGGCAACAGCAGCACCTTGAATTAAAGCCTGTTGCACATAAACAATAATTATGTCAGCAGCAATCCCTAGCATTTTTTTCTAAGTCCAGCTGTGGCTGTATTCCATAGAGTTTGGGATTTCAAGACAAATTGCTACATTACGTGGACACGATTACTTTATAGATTTCTGAATAGCCCCACCATGTTGGACTGGTTAATTAGCATACGATTTAGCTATTTATACTTTCATCAGCTTGTTCTGCCACTTACCCTTGTTTTGAGGATCCACAAAAAGTGTAGAGCCATTTAATGAGTAAGAAATAGTGATTTATCATGTGCGTAGTGCACCACACTATGTACACAGTAGCTGCCCTTAGTATAGATGTTCATGGATCCACACTGTATGCCTTTGCTTAGTCTTGCATAAAGTTTAGGAAACCTGATATTAAAACTGTGATTTAATGGCATGTACACTGAGTTGTGCATTTTGCATTTTGCATGAAGCAGGAAAGGAAATATTTTCTGTAAAATAGCCTGAAAACCTGAATGGAGCAAAACAACTGGCAGCAATTACAAGAAACAGGGAAACTTTAGAGTGTATTTATTTTTATTGCAGCTGCTATCAATCCATTTAGTAAGCATCTCACATTTGCTACTAAAACCTATTAAAAGATTTACAAGAATGATGCTTTTGCTTCATCTTGCCAGTCTATTATATGCAACAGATTTTTAAGCTCATGATTTCAGTGTTTACATCATATTTTTGGCTGGATTGTGTGTTTAAACATACTCTTATGAGGATGCAGGCTAAAATGCACTGTAACATTTCTTAAAAAACATAATTATTATTGGGTGGAATGTTTTTAAACTGGTGAATAAGAAAGCAGAATGTTGTATTTCAACTGTTAGTTTGACTGTTCAACTTAGCAAAGATGTACCATATATTATGATGTGTAAGGTATGTGCATTATGATTTGCAAAAAAAAATAAATAAATAATACCTTGTCTTTTTTGTCTTGAAAAAACTAAGGGCTAAATTCATGTTTCTTAATTCATCACTCTAAAAGGAACATGTCAGCTCCTTATCTCCTTTCAGTGATGATTCCATGTTTTGTTTTTCTTTTTTGGTACTGCAAACTGTCTATTACTACTTTTTTGTTTTTGTTTGTTTGTTTGTTTGTTTGTGGTTTCAGACTCAGAATGGCATTTTTGTTTTAAGAAAATGTGTTACTTGAACAGCAAATACTGCTTAGTGTCATGGGATTTTACTAAATAAATAAGGATAAAAGTCTTTCATTTTTCATTAAGGGCTAAGAGGGCATACATTATATGTAATTTCAGAATTCTGAAAGTTTAAAACACGACCAAAACATGACATCCAAGTTTCCTTCTCTGAAAGAGTAGATATTCTGCAATCTCTACAGGTGTTGATAATTTTGCTTTGATTTGTTTGAAGCAGCCAAGTCCAGCGTGTTTAGTAATTCTTTGTATCAGACTGGACATTCTATTTGCAAATAGCTACCACTGACACTTTTTGAAGAGCAAACAGAAGGAAGGAAGACTGAAGATATACAATGAAAGCAGTCATATACACTAAGAATATTAGAAGTAAAACTCAAAATTGCACTGAACTCCATAGGCTCATATGTAAGTACTAGGGAATCAGCCTGCAGACCATTACAAGCCTAGCCTACAACCCATATTCATAAATTCCTTCTGGACTTGAGGAGAATATATGACTGACCACAGGAGAATTTGAAGCTACCCATCAAATCATCTAGGTTTATCTTAAAGGTGACAAGAGTGTGACTCTGCTTTTCTATCATGTAGTAGACTTTTGTTCCAGAGGCAGACAGTACATTGGGATATGAACCTGTTATGGCAATTTGAATTTTTTGTGTGTAGTTGAAAATTCCATAACTGGGTATTTCAGAAAACATTTGTTCTGTGTGGAACAGAAGGTCAAAGAGGGTTGGATGTTCCATGGGTGTAAAGGCAACACACAGGTCCCTATGTAGGACTCTATGAGAAAATGAATACACAGAGAGGGCTGTTAGTCTGTCCCATACTTCTCAAACTCTTAGAGTAAGAAATCTGGACAAAGCCATAAATAATGCAGGGACAAAGCCCAAAAATAAGTACACATTTTAAATATTGCTCTTTTAAACTTAGAAAGTTGATAGAATAACAGGTATTCCATTAGCATGAATTTTCTGAAGGGCAAGAAGTCTGAAACTAAAATGCATCTCTTTATTTTCTGACTTCAACCCTTAATGATTGGCTAGACATTTTATGAGAAGTAGACCAGAAATATAAGGCAAAAATCTGCACATTCTGCGAAAATCTGTACAGTTGAGAGGTATGGGCCACTCTGTTCTGATAACTGAGATTTTTCAAGCCATTGATATTTTTTTTTAGATTGGAACATCTGAGTTTTCTCAAACTGAATATGTTTAGACGAATGCATGCAATTGCGATGTAGGATATGCCAAACACATCTTAGACTTTAGAAACAAAAACTTCCTTGTACAACTGATAAACAAATCTACTAGCTGACATAGCATTCTTGACCTAATTCTTACAAATATGGCAGTATCTTGTACTAGTCCTCTGGTATCCCCTTCCCCAGTAAAGTCAGACCACAAACTTGTAACCTTCTCTTTTAAATGCACACTCCCCCATGAAAAACTCTCTAAATTTAAAGCTATAAACATTCCAGCCTCAACCTACTCTATGCTGAAATATCAAAATTCACTTTTGACTGCATCACTCCTGACCATGATATTGCAGTATACTTCACTAAGGAATTCTACCCTCATTTAAAAAAATGCATAGAGCTAGTAGTCCCTACCAGAACCAAGCATCATGTGAAATTCAAAAATGAACTACCCTGGTTGTCTACTGCTATAAATAAAATATACACAACAACAAAAAGAGACTTCTTAACTTATGTAGCAAATCAAGACCCATTATTTTCAAGGAAAATAGCAAAAACGATATAGAAAAAACCCTGAAAACCACTGTCAGGTCCACTTAAGGAGCCCATGATCTTAGGCTGTTTTTTAGTCAGAGATATTTACAAATTTGTACTTAGATATGTTTGAAAGGTAAGAAACCATGTCCTTCATTGATCTGAACTTATTCAAAATGATGACTCCATTTCTGACCCAGAAGGCATTGCTAACAACTTTGCAAACATATTCAGTCCCAAGTCCACTCCTGAGACTTCTCTCTAAAGCCCTGAAATACCTAAATTACTCACTCCCCTATTTATCTGTAAGAATCATTTACTGAAAGAACTACCAAAGACCAAAATATTTCCTTAATGGGACTTGCCAATATATCTGGTTGCTCTGTTGATTGTGCATTTGCAGATCCACTCTTTAGTCTGTTTAGCTACTGGTTTTGTCTCTGAAAATGGCACATTGTAGTCAGGATGCCCCTCCACAAGACTGGCCTTACAAACAACTTGGGTAGCTGTACACCTATCAGTCTTAGAAGATTCATCTGTACAGCCATGACTTATATTACAAATAACCTCAGTAAATGCAATATCAAGGGTCTTAATATAACTTGACTCTCAACAATTTGGCATTGACAAGGTTAGATCATGTCTTCTGTATCTAGTCAGCTTCTTTGAAAGACTAGCAGAGTCTATGGACAGTGACCAAACAGTAAGCACTGCATATCTTGACCTCACCAAAGCCATTGACACCATCCTTCATGCTGCCATCACACTTAAGTTAAATTATTAATAATCAATCAATATGAGGTAAGATATATAGCAAGCTGACTGTTTCACAGAGCCCTAAAAGAGTCAGTCACAATGGTCTAACCAGAATGCATGAAAGAGACCAGTGGTTTCCCTCTGTGCCTGAACCACATCTTTTTTGGCTTTTACTTCTCATATTTCCAAGCAAATAGCCAAGACCTCTGGCCAACAAATTGTGCAAATCACTACACATATGGGGTTGTTATTAAGTCACCTATTGTCTTCCAAACAATCCAGTATGAATTCTTCATGGTAAACCCAGGGTGTACTAAAATGGTCTCAAACTAAATGCAACAGTATTGACACTTGTAGTAAACTGCCCCTTGTCTCATCAAATTATATGAATAACATAACACTACAAAATGAAAATGTACTCAGGGATCTGGGACCTTGGATACTATCCTCTGATAATTGGTGAAACGAAATTGTTTTATTTAGCACAGCTAATTGCAAAAGGAATAGTTGGGCCCCATGGATGATGTCTTTGCTTGTAAGAGGGCTGAGAGAACTTGTTCCATTGTAATCAAGGGATTGCTGGAATTGTGGAATCTGTGGAATAGCTATATCAGTAGGAGGAATAAAATATGCACTACATTTGTCATCTAGGATATTAGATATTTCTTTTAGACAGAGAGCACAGTATTATTGTGCACTAGCTGTGGCCATTGTTAAATACTAGTTCTTAACTTCCTGACATAGTTAAAGGAAGCATTGTAGTTCTACTTTAGTTTTGATGACTATTATAAGTTCATGAGTTGTAGTTGTTCTTTAGTTTTAATGACTATTATAAGTTTATGAGTTGTAGTTGTTCTTTAGTTTTAATGGCTATTATAAGTTCATGAGTTGTATGTGTTCTTTAGTTTTAATGGCTATGGCTATTATAAGTTCATATTCATCTTTGAACTTCCAAATGATTGCCTTAACCTTTACTTGTTTGTTCAAGTGTGGTGTTTAGGAAAGTAGAATGTTTCTTCTTATAATCATGCATTTCTTACTCTTGTTATATCATTTATTTATATAGGTATTCCACCATAGGGGCTTATTTTTAAATCTCTTATTAAATTTTGTGTGGAAAACAACTGCCTTATTTCTTCAACCATTTAAGTGGGAGTAGATGTCAGAGGCCTAAGCTGTGGCATTAGTAATGGATCAATTGAAACAGACTTACAACAGAATTTATTTAGGTCATCAAGTAACTGAAGATTTACTTATGAAAAGTCTCTAAACACAGAAGTATTTGTAGAGGAAGTACCACCAGTTGTACAGGAATGGTAACTGATTTGTGCTCTAGTTTTACAAGGAAAGATGACACATGTAGTAGTGTACAAAAAGTGGCCGTATTTGAGAGGATGACATCATGGATATCAGGGCACATAGTAGGATGGCTAGCTATTTGTACATTTATAATGTCAAGGAAACGCTGGACATATAGCCCACTGGCAGTGTAGATCAACCAGTTTCCTGATGAATAGCTGAAGACTCCAAGTAGACAGGTGTTTGTTTTAATGGAGATTTCATCTCAGATGTTAAGGCACCAATAATATTCCAGAGAAGACAGATGGACTATTCTATAATATTGTATAGCTAGGTATAAAGTGGTAATTACTAGTGTTTATGATGATATGAGCATCTTGGAGTTCAAAGTTGTTGACCCAAGGAGTCTGCCATGATGTGATGTGATGTGATGTTATCCTTGAAAAATGCCAATGCTCTCTCACAATTACCATAGATTTTAAGACATGATGACACAATGGGTACTAAACTCAGATGAATAACACTACCTATTCTGATTCTGAAGCCATAAATTATGTTCTAGCTGAGAAATTTAGTTTGAATTTCTCACCACCCACTCAGCTCTGGGTTCTCTACCTGGAATCACTGATCTCTCTTTCCCCCAACATCACTATGGACCATATCCTAGTACATCTGACCAAAATCAAAAACAATAGCTCCATGGGCCTAGACAAAATACCAGGCTGTTTCTTAATACAATGTGCAACAGCCCTGGACATTAAGTCTTGCCAGCAACAGCCCTGGACATTAAGTCTTGCCACAGTCCTTCCTTTGGAGAGAGGCTATCATGAGTCCTATCCAAAAGGGTGGTTCCATCACAGACCATGGAAATGGACTATTAACTTAACTACCAACATGTGTAGAACATTTGAGTATTTACTGGAATTTATAAACCATGAAACTGATAATCTATATGCCCTAGACACGAATCAGCTTGGCATTCCGGAAGGTTAATCCTGCCTTATTAATGTGGTTAACTGAAAATGCAGTGAATGCTATTGGCAGAATCCATTCAGCTCATACTACCTAACTGGTCCTTGCTAAAGCCTTTGATATAATTTCTCATGGCATTGACAAACTCATTCATCTGAAGAGTAATCCTTATGTCACCCACTGGGGTGCAAATTGGATCGCTAATTGAACCCACACATTAATAACTGGTGGCACTTCCTCACCTAAAAGGCATGTCCACTTCTGTAATGTAAAAATAGATGTCAATGCTTTATGGTTAATCCAGTTTTTCATTGATTATTAACTAGGTGTTATTACTGATTCCTCCATGGACTCTCATATTCTTTAAGAGGGGCTTGCCAAAATCAAGACTTGGAGTACTCATTTTGGCATATAATTGTTTTATGTTTAATGATGAAAATTGTATTGCAGTTGTCTTGAGAAACAAGTCTACCCCAGCAGTTACCATGTAAACCAATATTACCTAAGTTTGATGTGGTCATTAGAAATATAAACATCTTTTTTCAGCAATTAACTATTCTTTGAACATCATGTATCAGTTATAGTTAAGAAATACTTCTACCTCTCCAAATTGATTATCAAGGTCATATCCTAAAGGTACAAGGATGCCATAATAACCTCTAAGCCTCTATGCGTCCATCATTAGACCAAACGTAGAATGCAGTGCACCTATTAGAATGTACCACTCCAAAAATGTTGCCTAATTGGAAATCCACGCCCTTTAATAAACATTCAAAGTCACTTTAGCTACAAAGAGAAACTGAAAACATATTCCTTTGTTCTGTCTGTTCCATCTCCTACACAGTGATCTCCGCCTTGTCTTCTGTGATATGAAGATGTTGTCCAACTAGTCCTCCTTGATCTCAGTATGTTAGTAATACTAAAGATACTATAAAATGACCTCAGCCTTAACAGCATTTTAAATTTGATATCTGCAGAGAAAGCTTTCACCCAAAGAATTCCCAACCTATGCAATAAACTTATTTGCATAATATAATAACAAACAGGCATCCTTGAAGTCCTACCTTGATGACTTAGTAGACACCCATCAATTTCACACATGGCTGAGCTGTATTGCCGTCATAGATTGTCAGATCAATTCACTGAACTCTTTGAGTTGCTTGGCTAGTCTCTATATTGTCATGCAGCTCTGCTGCATAATAAGAACATATGAACTTCCTGACAAGAAAGCAACATGTTTGAGATGGTTTTACACAAATTAGATTACACATAAACCAAATTCAGTACCATTTTTTGTTGTTTTTTGAACTGATCATCCATCCTAATAATTGTTGCTACCTTTAAATAACAAATAGAAGTTTTAGGCTGGCACTGCAGAATCACCTGGAGTGAATCAGAAGCAATTAAAATGGAATGCTTCTCTAAGATGCAATGCATGCACTCTCAACATACCAATATTGCTAACACATGTCTTGATATGGCTGTTCATAGGTTAGTACTAGACTAACTGCCTTGCGAGCCATTTTAAGCCTAGCCAATTATCCCTTGTGAGACTCAAACCCTGCACCATGTTTTTGCAAGGCAAACACCTTAACCATTAGACCACTCAGTAGGTTGCTACTTTTTTAATATTTACTTGTAACCTCTGTGCTAATGAGTGGCTTTCCCCATTTTATTTGCATTTTTACTGTATAGTTATATTTGGCCTGTTATATTGCTATTCATGTGTACCTATGCATTTTGTTGCTTTCCAAGAAAATGGTTGATTTGGTTAACATATAATTTGCATTCCACAGGGATACCATAATAAGGCCCACATACAGTTATGTAGGATTAAAGAAACTTTGAAACAATAAAGCCCAAGGAACAAATGATGCAGACACTTTTATTACATACATAAATGCTGTACACCATACGTTTTTGTTTGCTCACTTCATCAGATGTGGGTCAGACTGCTACTACATTTTATTTATAAGCTTCCTATTTAGGATCAACCATTATAGAAATCTTTAGAAGTACTACAGATGATATACGGGCTGTAGGATGACATACTGAACTTGGGTTGTTAAGGAAAGAGAACTGTGTACTTTTAATTGAAACTCATTCATTAAGTATTTAAATTAGGTGCAGTATGATTTTTTTATTTTTTTATTGGTTGTTCCTAAATAGAAAGTTTATAAATAAAATGTAGTAGCAGTTTGACCCACATCTGATGAAGTGAGCAAACGAAAACATATGGTGTACAACGTTTATGTATGTAATAAATGTGTCTGCATCGTTCGTTCTTTGGGCTTTATTGTTTCAATATCTGCTTTGGGCTGTTCGAATTTCTTGGTGTGTCTTTGCCCAGTTGGTTTTTTACTTGTTTATTAAAGAAACTTTGCAGTACTCTTACAACTCCTTGTTACTTATACCACTCTAGAAATATATAAATGATTTTCTATTTTTATAAATTTGTGCTACTAACCCACAAGACAGCAATTCATATTTGTTGTGACCATCACATACACACACACACACACACACACACACACACACACACACACACACACACACACACACTCACACACATACATACATATATATATATATGTATATATATATATATATATATATATATATATATATATATATATATATATATCAGTGTATTTCTTCACTTCATCTAATCACCTTTTCATCTTAGAACAAACCACTGAAAAAATTAATTGAAAACATTTCAATTAAAACCCATTTTGATGAATTATATTTCATGGAAAATTTGATATTCAGCTCATACTCTAAACATGCATGGAGGAGCAAGCAGAGGTGGATTATAAGGGTCTACTTCACGATGTCGAAAGCCGACAATATCGAAGTTGATATTGTCGGCACCACAACAACAAAAGCACAGAACATCGTGCAGGTAAACGGAAAGCTCCGTAAGGGGAATTTCCATTTACTTCAATGTAGTGTGGTCTCGGAGTTGGAATATTTAAGTAGGGGGGTGGGCTTGCCTCCTGCCTACACTAGTTAGTTTTTATTTATTTATTTTTTTGTTTTTTTTAAACGTTATTCGACGTTTTACTACATCGATTACTAGGGGTCGACCTTTAGTGATTTGATGTAGTAAGATTTCGATAACGTGATATAGACGCTTTTATAAAAGGGACAAAACAGGCATTGCCAGATAACAAAACAATTTTCCCATTTTGCCTGTACCATGACCAATGGCTCTCTCTGTTCCATGGACCAAGTGCAGGAAGTGCTCTTTTTCAATAAAATACCAAAACACAGTACAAGCACAAGTAGCACTTTACTGAATGAGCTCTGAAAGCATGTTGGAGGAGACTTCTTTATGAATGAATGCTTTAAATAGGGCCAGAGAGCCGGTCTGGAGCAGGAATAAGACCTTCCTTGTATAAGTATGTGTGCCCCCTAGATGGCAAGAGAGTTTATATATCTAATCTGGTTAAGTGACTTGCAAAGAGTCACACTGTAGGCAAATGGATATATAAAGAATACAGCCCTGCATCCATGACTACAGGAAGTGGCTTAGTAAGAGCTTGGAGACTTAATTCTCTGCACTAACTGCCAGACATTCATATTTTTCTTCATTTCCTGATAAATCATTGAAGATTAAAAGTCACTGAAATTTACTGTCTGTCAATAATTCCAGGCATTAGAGTTCTGTGTGATATTAATGTACTGATTCCTATAGTCTAAAGTCCTGGGTTTGAACCCTTTCACCTCCATTTGCCATTTATGTGACTTAAAGCAAGCTGCAACTGATGGCCAGTTCTGTGTGTGCCTGTATAAGTACTTGATTCCTGTATCAAACTATTCACTAGTAACTTATAAATCAGTGTAGTGGGTTAATGTTGCTATTTCATGGGCCAATGATAGTTTGGCAGCTGATACAGTGGGTTAAAGTGGTGTATTTGCTGTGGTATAAAGTTTGATTCCCTCAACTGCCATTTGCCTACTGTGTGATCTTAAGCATGTCATTTAACCAGGCAGCATTTTGGGGCAACTGGAAATTTGGGGTAGACTTCAGTGGGTCCCTCGCTAAAGCATAATAGATGCCTATGAATTAGAGTAGTTCTGGTGTAAATGAAGGAAACTGTTGTTGTGTCTTTTGGCTTTTCCAGGTTAGGGGTCGCCACAGCGGAACTCCGGTCCGCTAATGATTGGCGGTAGATTTTTCACGAATGCTGAGGTGCCAGCTCGACGTTCAACCTTCAACGAAGGCAATCCTGTAGTAAATGGAAATTTTTAGCTGCTATGTTAAGGGTACAGGAATTTGAAAGACAAATTGTAATGCATTTGCCAACAACCTTGAAAAGCCAATTAACCGTAAGTGTCCTTTTACAGCAGCAAACCAAGAGTACTGGCTAATAAAGTAACTTGGTCAATGTCACTCAGAAAATGATCAACAAAGCAAAGAAAGCAAGGACGGTACTCAAATAACACAGCTCATATGATCATGATGAGCCAAGTTCTTTGAGTAAAATCCTTTCTTTCCTTATTTTATTGAATTTGATAATGCATTTAATATTTAACTCTGAATAAATTCAACAGCACACAGTCAGTGAGTTTAAAGCTAATATTTTAACTCTGAATAAATTCTTTTAATTTAGCTTGTATTTTGTAAGCAAACAGGTGTACATGCACTGCTTGATCTACAGCAATTTGTCTAATACTCATTGAAGATGAGTAAGGCTCTGAATTGCTGAAGAGCTGCTTCCTGTAGTTCAAGGTTTGATTCTTTTAGTCTTTGTTTGTCTTCTGTGTGACACTGACCAAGTTACTTTATTAGCCGGTATCCCTGGATTGCTCTTGAAAAGGGACACTTGTGTCTAATGGGCTATCCAAGGCTGTTAGCAAATGCATTACACATTTGCCTTTTGAATTCCTGCATCCTTCACATAATTAGTGCTTCATGATATGCTATTTGATTATGAATTCCAGCGTGACTCTTGTAGTTTAATGGTTTGCAAGTCAGATTTTCACTAAATATGAATTTCAAGGGAAGAGAAGTTTACAGATCCTCATGATAAGTTTGTTCTCAATGTGAGAGTGTTTTGCTTTGTTTAGAAAATGTCTGTCAGTGTTTTTCGCTGTAAAATTTGAAATTAAAGTTTTAAATGCAATCTGAATCTCTGTGGTAATTGTAAACGTAAAGAAGAAAATGGAGGGAAACAGCCAAGTCATGGGATATTAGTATGGTTAGCAGGGCACTGGTTCATTACCCTGAATAGAGCCATCATATGACACCAATCCAGCTCTACTGACTCTGGAGTCATATGCTACAACCAAATTGCTCATCCATTCAGGTAGATCAAACCTGTACTGAGCAATATCAGAGTGGATAACTATTTATGATTACAGAGGAAGAAAAGTAGAGGTCAAAAATGAGATGCAGGTGTACTGCGGGTATGTAAGTCCCCCCACACAAAAAAATCACCATCGTTAATTGTTTTGCTTTATTCATAGCACTGAAAAATGAATTAATTCATTAATTGGATTGGATTGTGGAATCATCTAAACTTGTTGCATTTTAGTAATATAGTTTTGCTGTACTTCCCTTATAGCCTTCAGCAACTGCAAAGGTGTTGATATTTGTCAGGTCATATAGTCTGCATTATTTGGAGTGATTGGAACCATCTGATCTTCAGCAATCATTAAGCAGATATTTTTTTTACATATTATTGTGATGCAGTCTTATCTTCAATTGGATTCTAAAGCATTTCTGCATTTAGTTAAAATTGTTGCTTTGATGAGCAGTTAGTACACAGGTCTAGAGATCTGACTTGTTATTGAGCTGTTTCCTGCCCTCTGAGGATGCATGGTTTGAATCTCTCCATATTCATTTGCCAACTGTGTCACCTTGAGCAAGTCACTTAACCAGACAGCACTTTGAAGTAACTGGTAACTTGGGTTAGGCTGCTTAATGGTCACCTGGACTCCATCCCTATTAACTATGAATCTGTGGACACTTTGTGGCCAGCCATTTGTATTGCATAGCATATCTAGTTCACAAGGTGTTACAGCAATATAATCAGCCAACCTTTTTTTTTTCAACATAGGTAAAGTATTCGTCATGGGCAGCAGGCACTGTATTTGTAGATGAAGCACTGAAATGCACAGGTTTTTTTTCCACCAACGACACCTACATTAGTGATAAATCACTTAATTTGAAATTATTCAGATGATTTTCATTTCTGCACAGGTGGTCCGTATTGACTTAGCATATCTTACCAGGTGGTTAATATTTCTTTTGCTCTCACAATAAATATTCTTCTGTTTAAACTGTGCTATACTTGTTTGGGTTTTATGGTGTAATGATAGTGAACTTTATAAAGTTTCATGCAGTTCATCTAATGCTATTAATAAAGTTTCTTCATAAAAATAAAAATAAGGGGTATACACAGTTAATGTGGCTATACCTACTAGTAGGAGTGACAGGCTATCTGTGGATGAAAATACCTTAAGCTCTTTCATTGTTTTATACAGTCATTAATTTATCTTTACTGTAGAAAAGGGCCAGGATACCAATGAATTCCAAACTTCCACGATATATTAGTAGAATAGATTTATTAAAGTGGTTAAAAATTCCTTTAAGTGCGCAAAATCTCATACACTTTTCATCACAGAATGTACTGCAACTTCTTCAGAAGGCAAACAAATAGTAGCAGTCACTTCGAAACTCTTAAATAGTGGCTTAGGTAATCATTAAACAATTATTCAATTAATTCACTTGTCTTCAGTTTCTTAAAGAAGACTGCCAAACTATACAAAAGATGGACTAAAACATATTTTATCCACATAAAACACCTTTTTGTTCTGTTCTGGTAATACGTACCTGCTAGCTAATCGTAAAAACTATAAAGGAATAAAAAAGGAAGAATAAAGTCATATAATTCATATTAAAAACCATATTAAATCTATCGTATTTGAAATATAACATATTTAAAACATACAATTATTTAAAATAACCTTTGCCCCAAAGGTTGTTGGTGTTACATATGTTTAAAACACGAACAACTTGTTGTGGCAAATCCGTTAAAAAATGTTTGATATCTATGATATTTATGGTAACTATGTACCGAAACTTCAAATATACCAAATATGTTTCGTATGCACCTACCCCTCTGTGACCAGGAGAACAAGTCTAAATTTTAATTATACAATTCCAGGTTTTAGTTAATAATAGTGGTGTGTGATGGTATAATTTTGTTATTATTAGACTACAAGCTAAATTTCCTACAAATTCCTAGAGGTTAAAGCCTACCACTTTAATGTTACTTGGCACCGAGATTAATTTAGCCAAACAATTATTGTTCAATGTTAGTTTGCTAAAAATGGGTGATACAAATAGATGGATAAATAAATAAATAAATATAAAAATGTCTAAAATTATATCTAATATCTAGTTGTATCATATTAATTTGATTCTCGGTTTTAAAATAGTCTCACTAAGCTTTTTAAGTAGTTACCAATTTATCTTTCCAAATTCTTAAGTCTCAAGATACATTTAATCAAGGTCATTTTATTTAAGCCAGGAAATTGGTTGGCGTTTGTCCTTAACTGCCAAATAAGTTCTTTTTTCTCAAGTTTAAGGGGTTTATAACCACCTCTAGGGTGTTCACTTACTTGATCAATAGCTTTAAATCTAAATTTGTGCCCTTCATTTTCATAACAGTGCCTAGCTAATGCATTTTCTATTTTCACCTTGCTAATGCTGTAAATGTGTTTGTATATCCTTTCCTGCAATATCCTATCTGTTTTACCTATATAGAAGGCTGCACATTCTTCACATTTTGCTTTGTAAACTACTTGTCTATTACTACAGTTAAATTTGTTCCTAATCCTATAAGTAGTATTTCTAATTGTGAAGTAGCAGCCCTCCTTAATGTGTTTATACATATTGCACATGTTGCATTTAACCATTCCAGCATTAGTAAGGGATTTATGGGATGTAGTTTGTAAAATCTCTTTCAGGTTCATACCCCTTTTGTATGTAATTTTAGGTTTATTTGGCATTACACCTCTCAAATTGTTATCTGTAATTAGAAGTTCCCAGTTCTTATTTATAATATTCTTAATGTCATAAGCATCCAGGTTAAAACATAATATAAGACTACAAGTGTACATAAGCTTACTTCCATTTGAGTTATTCAAGACCTCATCTTGACTCTCTAGCTGGTTGCCACCCAATAGGGGTACGTTTTTACCTACTGATCTCTTTGTCTTAACCTCAATGATGATTTCCTGAATGAAATCAATAGGGTACCCCCTTTGGAGAAAAAATCTTGTTAAACGGTTACATTCCTCCAAAAAATCAATATCACTCGTTGTCATCCTGGCCGCCCTTACCAATTGGCCTTTAATGACAGATTTTTTCTGATGCATAGGGTGACAACTTGTGAAATGTAGGAACATATTAGAATACGTTTCCTTTCTATAAATTCTAGAGGTGTACCTTCTGTTAGAAAAATCCTTTACCAGGTTAACATCTAAATACTCTATAGATTCCTTACTATATCTAAAGGTGAATTTTAGAAAATTGATACTAGTGTTAAATGTTACAATGAGCTGCTCAATTTCAGCTTGAGTACCTTCAAACAACAAAAATATGTCATCAAGGAATCTTGTATAAAATGAAATCTGGTTCTTAAACAAGTCATTTTCTAAAACAGTGTTCCTCTCCCAAAATGCTATTACAAGATTGGCGAGGCTCGCTCCACAGGGGGAGCCCATCACCATGCCAATCTTCTGATGGTAAATTTCTTTATTAAACATGATGTAGTTATATGAGAGAACTGTATCAATTAGTTCTCCGACAAGTTGAATTTCATTAGTGGGTGCTCCCAACATTTTTAACATGTGGGTTACCCATTCTGTCCCCACTTCGTGTGGGATACAAGAGTATAGATCTTTCACGTCCACAGTAATGAAAAAAACTTCGGGGGAAAAAGGCAAATTGTCTATTGATTGGAGAAAGGACCATGAGTCCTTCGAAATCTGTTTTTCTTCCTTTAAATATTTCTGCAAAATCTTATCAACTACTTTGGAACGTGTGTATGTTATACTGTTCCTACGATCTACCAACGGTCTCATGGGCAGATTCTGTAAGTCCTTGTGTACCTTTGGTATACCAAACAGTACAGGTGTCCTTACTGTTGATTGGTGGAGGAAGTTATGCATATCTTTCTCTATATGTCCTTCAATGTAGAGCTCCTCAAATAAAGTTCTAACCATGCGATGTGCGGAATTCATTTCGTTAATTGATGATTTTGAATAGGTCTCACTGTCCAAAATTAGTGACATTTTTTCATTATAGTCGCTATTAAACATAATCACTAAACCCCCGCCTTTATCAGGCTTCATTATCCTGATAGGTGCCTGCCTTAGTAAAGTCAACAATTCCATTTCTTCTCTAGTGGTATTATGGTTATATCGCTGTTTACCCTCTTTCAAATTCCTCAAATCGGTTTCCGTTATTTTCTTAAAGAGGGTCAAAGAAGGGTGCAAAGGGGGGTTATACACGCTGGAGACAAAATAGTCAGTTTTCTTATTAAAGTCACTACCCATCAAAATTAACAAATTTAGTTTCCTAATAAACAGTTTTAAATCAATTAGAGTATCAGCCATGTTGAAGGTAAATGATGGTACAAATGTATAACCTTTACTTAACAACTCCACTGTTTCGCTACAAATTGATAAGTTAGTGTAGTTATATATCTTAAAGTCATTTCTTCAATTCGGAATGATAGTAAATGTAGGAGAATCATCGAATAGACTCAAGTTAGTTGATTTATTGAATACCATTTCCTTCTCCTGTTCCTCGACGACATCTTGTACTGAACCGGAGGTCTCAAGGCTTGTCCCTGAAAAGTTTGAACTTTATTGTTGTTCGATCCCACATTGTTTTGACCCCCTCCATGTCCTGAGTGTGGTGAAGATGAGAATGCTGTCAACTAATCCACAGTGAGGAGACGGAGAAGAGTGCACAGACCCAGCATAACCTACCAGGGGCTACATGAGCTGGAGATAGTGGAGCACTATAGGATGGACAAGGACCTTCTACAGCAAATTGTTGAGCTGTGCAGGCCAAGCCTGATGCACAGAACTAACAGAGGGGAACCCATCCCATCCCAGTGGATACCAAGGTATGTTTAGGCCTAAGAATACTAGCCACAGGTACCTTCCAAAGGCCGACTGGGGATATCATGGGGATCTCACAGACATCAGCATCCAGGGTACTCCACTAGTTCCTAGATGCCATGTCAGCACATGCCAGTGAGCATGTATATTTCCTCAACACCCGTGAGGCGTTGGCCAGCAATATGCATCTCTTCCACCAAATAGCAGAATTCCTTGAGGTAGTTGGGGCTATAGACTGCACGCACATATACATCAAAGCACCACCCAATGAGCAGGGTAGGGTCTACTTCAACTGCAAGGGCTTCCCTTCCATCAACTGCCAGATCATGTGCGATGCCCAGGGCATTATAATGAATGTGTGTGCTGGCTGCCCTGGAAGCTATCATGATACCCATATCTGGCATCTGAAGCAGATGTACCAGAGATTTGCCAATAGGGACATCCTTTACGGTCAACTAGTGGGGGATGCTGGTTACGCACTGGAGCTGTGGTTGATGATGCCCATCAGAAATGCACACACACACGAACAAGAACTCCATAATGAGGAACACACACAGACCGCAATTATAATAGAGCATGTGTTTGGGATGCCCAAGTCATGGTTCCAGTGCCTGGACACATCCGGTGGAGTCTTGCAGTACTTACCAGCTACATGTACTCAAACTGTCATCATATGTGCCATGCTTCACAACATGATCCTGTGGAAACAGCTGCAGCAGGAACAGCATGGGGCAATGCCACACAACTCCTCACCATTGCCAAGGCCAGCACAGGCATAGAGTGACTTGGAGGAGGAACAACCTGAGCTTGTCTCAGTAGACAGAAGGAGGCATGCCCAGTATGCTCTGGCCTTGGTAAAGAGGCAATGCATAGCACATGCACTGACACAGTAGGGGCCCGGGGAATGACTCTCACATACAGTTAAAGAGATGCCAAACATGACACTTCCTGTGCTCAGCTATGTATAGGGAGTGTGCTATATGCATCCGATATAGGCAGCCCTCAAACACCATCCTCAATACTGGCACACCCACAAGGTTAATCACGCTTCATACCAATTGCTGAATGGAGTATTATGTGTTGCTACTTGTATCTTTGGTATGGATGTGAGCATGCAAGGGAATTGGGTGGCTGAATGGGATACCAGCAGATAATAAACACCTATAGTGGCAACATGAGATCCATAACAAATATTGGTGTCACCATAGTAGCCAGTAATGCACATGATGACAAAACCCACTGCATGAAATGTGCTGGGCCACATGTGTGTCCATATGACACACACATGCCAGTCAGGGAGGTTCACATAACCAACAACGATTTTCAGCCAGCAGGACAGGTGTAGACAAACAGAAATGAAGACTGTGCTAAGGCCACTTTATGATGGCTATAGGTAGCCCTCCCCAGGCTTACACAGACAGACTACATCAGGTCAGGCAGTGGGATGTTAGTTCTGAAGGGTAAGAAGTCAAAAACTGATATGTACGTCAATAAAATCTAAGACCTGTAGTACATTGATATGCCTCTAGTCGGCATGATAGGTTAGAATACAGAATGAACTGGAGTACCTGACATACCAGTACAGTCGTAGCAAATGTGTACAAGTATCAGGTGTGCCCCCCAATCCTATGCATAAATGTAGTAACAGTCAGGTGTGACCCCCCCCCCAATCATATGTAGAAATGAAGAAATATTCAGGTGTGCCCCCCAATCCAATGTAGACACATTGTAACAGTTAGGTGTGCCCCCCAATACTATTTAGAAATGTAGTAACAGTCTGGTGTGACCCCCAGTCTTCTGTAGAAATGTAGAAACAGTCAGGTGTGCCCCCCCAATCCTATGTAGAAATGTAGAAACAGTCAGGTGTGCCCCCCCCCAATCCTATGTCAAAATGTAGTAACAGTCTGGCGTGCCCCCAATCCAATGTAGACACATTGGAACAGTCAGGTGTGCCCCCCATCCTATGTAGAAATGTAGAAACAGCCAGGTGTGCCCTCCCCCAATCCTACATAGAAATGTAGTAACAGTCTGGTGTGCCCCCCAATCTGATGTGGACACATTGTAACAGTCAGTTGTGCCCCCTCAATCCTATGTAAAAATGTAGTAACAGTCAGGTATGCCCCCCACAATCCGATGTAGAAATGTAACATGTATGTGTAGGTATAATACCAGTGGAGCACAGATGACCTGAGGTGGCCAAGGTAGCAGGATAGATTGTAGCATTTGCACAATATGCAGGTATACGTGTATTAGGTTGGTGTGTGTTTCATATTGTGTGAGAGTGGTCAGTATGTATGCATGGTGAGGTTTGACCTGGTGGCCATTGCCCAGTACTGCCAATGACAGGGCCAAGTTATCACAACTGCAGTGCC
Source organism: Protopterus annectens (assembly GCF_019279795.1). NCBI lineage: Eukaryota > Metazoa > Chordata > Ceratodontiformes > Protopteridae > Protopterus > Protopterus annectens. Next base: position 439,268,883 of record NC_056735.1, read on the forward strand.
AAACACAATGCTCCCCAGTATAACACATTCTAGCAGTAAGACATTATAAATGTATGGAGGTAATATGTGTCACCATCTGAAAGATGGACATGGCATGACTGTTGGGCCAGATATACAAGCAGTACACAGGGGAAAGTATCCCAGACAGACAGTGTATAATGTGTAACCATGAAATGGACACACCCTTGGAATTGTACATACAGGTTTGCATCACATTATCTGGGCTTGTAGTAGGGAATACCGATGTTGTCTGGGTAAACACTCGCAGATCACAATGGTCATCGGAATGATGTATTGAGAAACAGCTGATGTCCCTGCACAAGCCAGCATGCATATCTGTGAGTCGGATGCAAAGCTCACCGAACCACCATCCACAGTTGCCTCTCCGGTCTTATCCCTGCTGTTGGGAATGGGTACAATATGGCCCCCTCCTGTGTATGGCAATAGCAAAAGAATGCAGCATGCTGTGAAGGTTTCCCATGCAGGTGTGTCCCTAGCTGTAAGCAGCACCCTGCCAGCATCCGTACCACCTGATCAATACTGACAGAAAGTATTGGCATGACCACCTAGCACACCTACCCTGTCACCCCAGGGGAATATACTGTATGGCAATCTGGTACTGTAGGACTGACAGAATGCAACAGCCTGCTACAGCTGGCCTGCATCACTAACAAATGGCCTACAGTCCTCTGCCAAAGGCCTGTGTCTCACCCGTACTGCCAATGTATGTTAAATCATGGACTCCCAAATAACAACATAACACAATCCACAGAACCCATATGCAAGGCAAACCACAGTAACATGTCCACCATGTCCCACTGCATGAACTGTGGACCAACACCAATGCACTGCTGTGATGAGGTAATAACTATAGGGAAAGTATCAGAGAATGTTTGCATAATGTACGGAAGAGGATAGAATAATGGGGGGTGGGGTGGAAGCATGGGCAGTATGGAATGTGCGAAGTCCGAAACACAGCCGTGTACACATACTATCCCTGGCTGCAAACACAAAAATTGGTGGCTACAAATCTGCCTATACACCACAATAGGGTTAATGTCGTGACTTCTGACCCCTGCCTATGGGTAACCTGTGTGAATCTGTACAGTTGTGAGGTATTGCCACAGCAAGATAAGGCCATACTGTCATGTCGATAAATGTACAAGTATGGGATCCTCTGCCACTATTGTACCAAGGTGCTGAACCAGTTACACAGACCCAGCAGCAAGTGCTGCAGCTCCCCCTCCAGAATGACATTAGTTTGCAGGAATATGTAGGCTTTTGACCATAATACTGAACACAGCTGCATTCACCCTGTGTTCCCCAGGACATCACTGTGAGCAAAAATGTCTACCTGACAGTAATTGAGGACATAAAACATCACAGTGTATAGCACTACACATGTCTGAATATCTCTGTTAACACGAAGAACATGTAGCAGAAGAAGCACAGACACAATTACCTACAGTGCCCACTATTCTTTTCCCAGTTTGACCCCATATTGCCAACTGATCTACAGATTTCATGCAGAAACTGTTTGCTAGCTGTAGGTGTAGAACACAAAAGTCTGCACTGGAGTACAATCTACCTGGAATGGATCCACACATTCAATACAGAAAGGCATACTGAGCATGCTCCCACACTTAGAGAAATGAAGGCAATGTCAGCCATCAAAATACTGAAAGGTCATACTGGGCATGCTAACACACAAAGAAATGAAGCTCATGTCTGGCAACAACAGTGGACCATACATATCTGACAGTTGCAGATGTTAGTGCATACAACCCTCAGTATGCACCAGTCATGCTTTGTGCACACATTGGATAGGAATACACACATATATCCAAGGACAACACAGTATAATATGCCAAATGGCTGCAACCACATGATATGTAAATATGACTCACCATAGAAATTAGCCACTGGTATGCATCAGCATTATAGACTCTGTGGTGCTAGTGCTAACTGTGCAACATGACTTTACAAGGTAGTAGTCATCTATCAGTTGTATACATGTACCCACGGAATATAAACCTGTGTGTGCCTGAGTGTGGTGTGTCTACCTCTAGATGAATGGGTCATGGCCCATGCACACATACTGCCATCCCCATAGCCTAAGCCTACTCATGTCAGTCACTGTGAAATACACATTTGGGAACAAGACCACCTAGTAGTCTCTGTGGTGTGTCCTATAACTATGAAATGCTGTAGTGTGATAAATTACCTCGGTAGGAGTTCTATTCCCAAACATGGCAAGTGTGGATGCTTGTGTTTGTCTGTGTAGGAGCAATGCTTTTGAGGCCATTTACAGTCAATACAACCTCCATTGCCCTTCTTTGGCAATCCTGCTGATGTCATTTCCAGTGAAATACACCTTTGGGGAAGGAATAATCCAGAAATCTCTGTGGTGTGTCATATTGCAACATAATGCTGTAGTGTGGTATAGGAGTTCTATTCCCAGACATAACAAGTGCGTGTGTGTGTTTGTCTGTGTAGGGAGCAATGCTTTTCAGGCCATTCACAGTCACTACAACCTCCACTGTCCTTCTTTAGCAATCCTACTGATGTCATTCCCAGTGAAATACACCTTTGGGGGAGGCATAGTTCAGTAATCTCCATGGCGTGTCCTATAACAGGATAATGCTGTCATGTGATATAGTAGTTTAGTAGGGGTTCTATTCTCACACATGGCTAGTGTAGCTGTTTGTTTGTCTATGTAGGGAGCAATGCTTTTGAGGCCATTCAGAGTCAATACAACCTTCATTGCCCTTCTTTGGCAAGAATGCTGATATCATTCATTTTGAAATACACTTTTGGGGAGGGCATAGTCTAGTGATCTCTGTGGTTTGGCCTGTAACAGCATAATGCTGTAGGATGGTATAGCAGTTTTGTAGGAGTTCTATTCCCAGAAATGGCAAGTATAAATGCTTGTTTGTCTGTGTAGGAAGCAATGCTTTTGAGGCCATTCACAGTCACTATGACCTCCATTGCCCTTCTTTGGCAAGACTGCTGATGTCATTTCAAGTGAAATACACCTTTTAAGAAGGAGTAGTCCAGTAATTTCCATGGTGCGTCCTATAACAGTGTAATGCTGTAGTGTGATATAATAGATAAGTAGGGGTTCTGTTTCCAGATGTGGCAAGTGTGTGTGTTTGTCTGTATTGGGAGCCATGCTTTTGAGGCCATTCTCAGTCAATACAACCTCCATTGCCTTTCTTTGGCAAGCCTGATGATGTCATTCTGAGTGAAATACACCTTTGGGGAAGGAATAGTTCAGTAATCTCCATGGTGCATCCTATAACAGTGTAATGCTGTAGTATATGCACCTTTTTGGAAGGAGTAGTCCAATAATCTCTCTGTGGTGCATCCTATACCACCGTAATGTTGTAGTGTGATATAGTAGTTCTGTAAGAATTCTGTTCCCAGACATGGCAAGTGTGGATGTTTGTCTGTGTAGGGAGCAATGCTTTTGAGGCCATTCACAGTCACTGCAACCTCAATTGCCCTTCTTTGGCAAGCCTGCTGATGTAATTCCCAGTGAAATACATCTTTGGGGAACAAATAGCTCAATAATCTGCATAGCGTGTCCTATAATTGCGTAATGCTATATTGTGATAAAGTAGGTAGGTAGAATTTCTAATCTCAGGCATGGCAACTGTGTGTGTATGTGTCTGTGTTTGTCATTTTGTATCCCGTGTGGAGGTGGCCATGAGTCTGTAACAAGTCGACTCACTGTGGTGTGGCTTTTGCAAATTTCTTATATGGTGAGCCTATTATATGTCACAATATCCACTTTGCAAGGATAACAGATGTCAAATAGCTGAGAGGCTTGGGTGCCAGTCCATACAGCTACATGTGACATCAAGGCCTGGCGAACAAAATAAGCAACCCTTGTATTACCCAGAGAACACTCTCAACCCATGTCTCATACACAAACACACTTGCCTAGGCAACAACTGCTTTGTTGGTAGTACCCTGCATATTGCCCACAGATAGTAACCATGGTGTGATTGCAGTGGACTACAGAAGGCATGGCACCCTGTCCCATCACTACAATAGGCACATTGCAAACAGTGTGCCTTCGCTCTGTTCCCCACTGTATGCCTGCAACAACTGTGGTGATACCAAATGTGACCCACAAAGGACATATCATGCCTTAAACACATGCCCTGTATGGACAGATGCCACTGACACCAGGGAATACCTGTATCATGCTATCAATGTAGGTGCAGGGTCAACCTGATGTCCATTACCAGTTCCCGCCACATGAGGCCAGGAGTGGCACATCTGATGATAACAATCTGTGTACACAACATTGGCTAGACACCCCAGGTACAGTTTCACGTCACTAAACATGCATGTGGGATGTATGCACATCCCAGACACTGTCCATGTTATGAACTATAGAACACATACATGGCAAGCATTGCACAGCACTGGCAATACACAATAGTAACCCAGGTGACTAGATGGAGAATACAATACCCACTTGTGTGGGCAATCCAGACACTACACCCCTGAGCCACACTGCAGACCATTGTCATGTGGCCTGATGCCAAGGTATACCCTTCACCTAGTCTTGTACAGCCTTCTGGCACAGTTAACCACTAAAAACCAATTCCAGGCAAGAACCAGCAGAAATCCAAGATAAAATGAATAGGTTTTTAATCCAAAATAAATGTAGATAGCACAAAAAGACCAAACTATTAATCCAAGGTACAACACACAATCCAGTTAAGCACACTTTCACTCTGCTAATGCAAAGCTTCTTCAGAACTAAAAAAACAATTGTATCAAGACCTTTAAATACATATTAAATAATTGAATAATTGACTTTTTAAAGAGATATATTGTTATATAATAATGTTAAAATATTGTTAAAAAACATATTAAAAAAACTTGTACCAGCTTGTAAATATAACTTATGTCATAAGTATAACTTGTGTATATGTAAAAAACATACGTCCCCTTACAAATTCTTCCTACAAGTACAAAAATAATAAGATAATAATAAATCCTGTAAAAACGGAGAACCCTAAATTCATATCTGTCCATATAAACATGTCAAAAAGAACTGTATATTGTATAAAGCACAATGAGAATCACAAAAGGTGAAATTAAGTCTTCACAAAATCAGAAACATACTCCACGGGACTTATTCATTGTACAATTCACTAATGGACAGTAAAGATAATGCATTCAAAAAAATCTATCACTAAACCAACACTATAAAACGACCCTTTTTGTTTAAATAGTATTTCCCGTAAAGATAAAAATTACCTTAATGCTACACTACCCCTTAATAATAACATCACAACTTAGCCCTCCTTAATTTCAAAACACTTGTGATACTGATGTAATCATTTAAGCCCGGTGGCCTCCCAGCATCATTTTATATCTGCCAAAACAATTCTCTAAATTCGACCCTGGACTCCCAGTTACCACCTCTTGGATCCGTGGCCACTTGCTCTAACACAGCAAATTTAATGTTCATGCTAGAACAAACTAAAGAGTGTTTGTAAAAGGCATTGGACTCCTTTTTCTTATTAACTTCAAAAAAATGTTCATAAATCCTTTTCTAAGGGTGCGTGTAGTTTTACATATATAAAAACTGTTGCAACTAACACATACACCAATATAAACTATTCCCTTCGTAGCACAGTTATAATAGTGGGAAGCCCGAAATCTAATACCTCTAGATGGAATATATATTTCCTTCTCCTGTAAAATATGCTCACATTGACGACAAGCACCACATTTAAATGTACCCCTTTTCGTTCTGTTTGTCACTCCTGACTAAGACCTTTCCTCTCAACTATATCTTTTAAATTCATACCTCTCCTTCTAATGAAGGAAGGTTGTGTGGGAATATGTCTCTTTATTTCTTCATTTACTTTCAAGAGTGGCCAGTATTTTTTGATCGTTTCTTCTACTTCGTCAGATATAGCCGTAAAGGTATTAATAAATGCCTGGTTATAAGAAACTTCTTCTTTACTTTCCAAAACCTTATCAGACAAACCCAAACCTAATAGTGGAAAAAACTTTCTTTCCCTGTTATCAGCCACTTCTTTAACTAAACCACGTAGTAGGGACTCGGGGTAACTCCTTTCCAAAAATAGAGAACAAATGTAGTTAACTTCCTGAAAAAATACAGAATTGTCACTCGTCATTCTCTATGCCCTAATTAATTGACCTTTCACAATCCCTTTTTTCTGACAGTGTGGATGTGCACTGTCAAAGTGCAAATACATATTAGAAAAGGTGGATTTCCTATATAACTTAGATTGAAAACACTAATTCAAGTAATACTTATATATAGTGACATCTAAATAATTGATACTAGATTCATCAATTGTGTAAGTGAATTTTAAAAATCCAGTACAATTATTCAAATAGGACATAAATTCCACAAATAATTCTTTAGTACCACTCCAAAATATACAAATATCGTCTAGGTACTGGGTATAGAAGGCAATATATTTGTACCAACAGGTATTAAACACAAATTATTTCTCCCAGAAACAGAGCACACAATTAGCATATAGCATATAGCACCTAGCCTTGTACAGCCTTCTGGCACAGTCAACCACTACACACCCGTGAAGTAATGTGCCCATGCATGTCAGTACTGGCACCCTGTGTTTGTGTGTGTGTGGAGTATGATACTTTCGACAATATTCACACTCACTACAACTCCCACTGGATTAGTGAAGCATGCTGTCTGATGTCAGACACCTTCACATACCCTTTGCCAATAAAACATTTGGATAACCCCTGTGATGCATGTGATATCTGAGCATTACGGTATTGTGGCAAACTAGCTAGTTAGGAAGTCTATTCCTGACCCTGCCAAGTGTGTCAATGTGTGTGAATCCCTGAGAGAGTGTGGCTGTGTTGACATTGTCACCTGTTCATGTGGACAGGCACATGTACTACACCTACCTTATCACTACTATATCACTGTTGCAAATGTCACTAACCATCATATTTACCTTTGGACAGCACCCCAGCATGTAAGCTATGTGGTGCATGCAATAACTGCATAGACAAGTAATTGCAATCCATAGCCAGTCAGTGGTTTGAAACCCCATTCTGGTAGGTGTGTGACCCCAGCATGCTTAGGTTTTACTCTCCCACTCCCTCCCTGACTTACTTTGTCTCTGTCTGCCTCTCTCACTCCCTCTCTGGTGGATGTGAAGAAGTACACCTGCTTTGCTTAGGCAGCAGCTTGTGTTTTGTAAGTGATGCTCATGATCAGCTGATGGCCTCTGCACAAATTGCAGTCCCCCTCTAGTTGATTCCATGTGGAACATCTGTGGTAACATTCCCATAGCCAATTGCATGAAAACACACTCCAGTATCTAGGAACATCATGTTGGTATCAGGCCTTTTCATTCACTGTGAGCAGGACCTAAATTTGGTGTTTGGCAAACAGCATTGCAGATGGTATTATGATTTACCTCTAACAACATACACTGAGGAAACAGGCCAACAGACAGGAGGGGGATGCGCCAGACATGACTACAGAATGTAAGTGTTGCTCTTCTGCATTTGGCGTAATGTCGGTTTAACAGGTTGTGTGTGGATATGGCTGGTCTACATAATTTAATACCTGTCATGACAGTGTTATGTGGGAGGAAACTCCAATCTGTAGGGTTATCTGAAGACTGGGCAGTATGTGGAGCCTTCTGTTTCTTGTGTTACTCACAGAACACCTATCTGAGAACTGCAGAAGCGTAGTGTGAGGATTGCAGTCAGTACATGGTGACAGCCATGAGTTTACTGACTTCATATTCCTCATAGGACAAATGTCACAACAAACCCTGGTATGACAGTAAATATATGAGGTTATCACAGCAACATGCTGATATTGGGCCAGTGTTTGTAGCTCCAACCACAAATCTGTCAACCTTGGTACATATCTCATGCAGTAAGAGGTGCATATGTTCTATACATCATTATTTACTGACATCATACCTGATAACAAGCCAGTCAGATATCAGACTGCTAGATATGTTATGTATAGTAGGGGTTGCTTCTGCAGGACAAAACTTGGGCATTTTGAGATTGTGTGTACAGTACTGGGGTCTATGTACTTATGGTGATTGTCGACAGTATGTGTATTCTGCAAATGTACCTTGGGCTGTGCACAGACTATGGTAGATGCCATTGTTCTTGGTCCTGTTCTATCTGATGTTACATGCTGCTCCAGTGTATGGTACCCTATTGACTCACATGTCTGTAAGGCCAGACACAAACGTGTCCCATACCACAGACAGACATTGGACCACATTGTGTCATGACCCAGTGTATGTAGGGTTAGCGTGTGAGTGCCACATATGAGGATGGTGTTTAGCAGACAGTCCATATAGTGTCATATTAAGCTTGTGTACCATATGTGGCTGAGGCTGTGTTCACATTGGTTGTGGGTATGCAGTTTCTCACAAGTGACTATTACTCTGTGCTGTGACATGAGTGTAGAGCCTGCTATAATTGCAGTACATGTGTATTCACCCATACAAAATGTAGTCCAGTGTTGTGGCAGTCTGTCTGTAGTTTGCACAGTGCTTTGTGACATGCCTAGCAGCCTAGTGTAATTACCAAGTGTGCTGTTATGTCCAGTTATTTGCAAGACATACTGCTGCCAGGCTACAATAACTGTTGTGTATTTCTGACAAAGCAGTGGGATTCTGTACAGATGTATGTCACTAACAACTGGGTAGTATGTGGCCATGTGACCTCTGCATCACCAGTTATTATGTGTCAGGGCAGACTGGCGTGTGTGAATGCGTAAACTGTGTGGGCATATGTAGTCCAGTATTTACGTGATACACCCATGTCATGGCTATGAACATCCACATTGTGAGGCATGGTCCACATGTCTCGCATGAAGGGGATTTGTGTATACCTCTGGACTGACCACAGAGTGCCAGACTGTCCACATATATTGGTCATATCTCTGCTGTAGTCCACAGGATCATTACTGTGCTAGCAGTGGTACTGGACTATGATGTCCTTAGGATGTCTGCCAGTAGCCAATGGTGCACATGTCAAAAGCAGATGTGACCTCCCACACAACATGTCTGTTAAGACAACCCTTATTACAGTAGCAACAGTCTACATATATACCTGCAACACATACATGACATCCACTTGCACTAAGAGGTTGGGACTACTTGTGCTGAGGTAGGACTCCACTCCATGTTCTGGACATATGGTAAACATATGTATGGATATATATATATATATATATATATATATATATATATATATATATATATATATATATATATATATCTCCATATATCTATATAGATATATACAAACATACATATCTACATACATATATGGATATATATATATATATATATATACATATAAACACTCAAATATATACATATACACAGCAATATATGTCTACATATATATAGATGCATATGCACATATAGTTATGGATATCTACATATATATTGACATAAGCAGGGTCATCTGATTAAATATGTATGCACATATAGTTATATATATCTGCATATATATCAACATAAATAGGTATAGCTGTACACACAGGATGTGCATAGATATATATCTATACATATATATATATATATATATATATATATATATATATATATATATATATATATATACAAAGAGATCTACAAATGGCCATATATATGATGCACTATACAGATGTGTAGACATACATAGAATCTGTATGTGTATGTATATGTAGATATATATCAACATATGTATATATCCATATCCCTGTCATGTGTAAACATCACGGTTGTGTATACCTTCCCAGATGTATCTCACTGTATGTATCTGATATGTGTATATTTAGATATAACAACATATGTGATGCAACAGTAATATCAATAACAAGTACTATACAATTGTGGAATTCAAAGCAATTGTTCAATACTATACAATATGTTTAGTGACAGATATATTGGAGAAACAACTGTCTTCAAGGCTATCATGACATAGTGGTTAACTGTTGTGACTGTAGTGTACAGGGTCCTGTGTTCAATACCTGCAAGGGCTGTTTATTTTGTTGCTGGGCAGAACAAGGGCTGCTGGATACAGAGTGGTTAAGGCAGTTCTGAGCAGCTTTAAGCGTGTTTGCATGGGTTTACATGAAGCTAAGGTGTGCTAAGCTAGGTGAAACGTACGGGCGCTTACACCATGTTGGCTTCACTTACAAGTGTGCAAATCTGCTTAACTGTTAAATTGCAGCAATGCTGACACCTGCTAAGCATGGCTCAGCCCTGGTAACTAGTGCTCACATCCCAATCTGATAACATAGCAGGGTAATGACAACTGTAATAAGTGTATACAATGCCATGTACAATGCATGCGTCTATGTGCTGTCATTACAGTAGCAAGAGGTGTGAGTGTCAAGTCTGGGACACACAAGTATATAAGACCTGTACAGCACTGTTATCCATGTGAATGTGTTACATACAAAGGTAGTAACCCAGGTTACATGCTATCACACTGGCATGTAGTGTATCATGGCGATACTACTGTTGACAGTGCTTTCCCAGTCAAGAGTAGAGTGCTAAATGTAGCACTGACAACAAGCACACCTCCAGGCATAACTTTTTTCCGAGGCCTCACTGTCATGTTCCTGGTGTGTGAGCTGTGCCACAGTATATATCCCCTACTGGATAATGATCTGACATGTGGAATGTTACTATAGACTACCGTCTGTACAGCACATGTCAGTGAGGTCTTCCAACATGTAGTAATGGAATACATATTGTTGTCAAATGTCTATCATAGGTTCATAGGTTCATAGGTTGGTACTAGGCTATCAGCCCTAGGGCCTATACAAGCCTAGCTTTAACAATTCCCTGGCCTTTTCTTCCCACATATTTACTTCCCTGGACCCCTGTCTAGCAGGGCGACTGACATGATCCCCAGGGTGAATTTCCTTTCTCCCATCCAATCATCAAGGATCCTTTTGAAAAGGGCCAAAGAGGCGCTCTGCTTGACATGTATGGGTGGTCTATTCCAGAATCTGGGGAGTCTCTGGGTAAGGAACCTATCCCTCCAGCATGTTTTGTTTATTGTAATGAGAAGATTTAGATCCCTGTAGCGTGTGGCCCTGAGGGATTGGGATTTCTTTAAGTGTAGCATGTCCAACAGCTCTGGGTTTGACATGGCCTTGCATGTTAAGCAGAGTTCACCTTGGAATAGAAGATTTGTGACAGAGTATAGCTGGAGTTTTTTTAAGGAAGTCAGCATAGGGCATCTGCTTTAGGCCTGTGATTCTTTTAGTGAGGTATTTCTGCAGCCTTTCCAGTTGTTGCAGATGTCTTGAAAGGTACATACCAAATGGGGCATTATATTCTATAATGGGTCTAATGAGGGATGAGTACAGTGGGACAATGACCTCCTTTTTCTGGATGAAAAGCCCTTAGTGATGAGGTGTGCCACATAGAAGGCTTTCTTGACTGTTGTGGCGATGTGGTTATTGAAGGTGAGACCACTGTCCACCTGTGTCCCTAAGTCTCTTATCACACTTTCAGTGTTTAGTGTACTGCCACCTATGTGATAATTCATGGTTGCATGTTTTTTCCCAGAGGGGATAACTATACATTTCTTGGCATTGAGCTTGAGCCCATGGCTCTGGCACCAAGCATCTGTTTCTGTAAGGCCCCTTTTGCAGAGTATCCGCATCATTTGGGGATTCAAAAATGTCTCCCAGTTTGCAGTCATCTGAAAACTTTGTTAGCCAGAGTCCCTTAGTGTTGGCCTGTATTTCAGAGAAGTAGATGCCAAACAAGATAGGTCCCAGGACTGAACCCTAAGGTACTCCACTTGTCAATTGTCTGGAGCTGGATTTGGAGTCAGCTACTTTTACAGTGTGGGTTCTGTCAGTAAGCCAGTTGGCAACCCATCGAGTGATGTAGGGATTAATGCCCAGCTTAGTAAGTTTATCTATGATTCTAGAGTGGGGGTGGTGTCAAAGGCCTTGGTGAGGTCCAGATAGGCTGTGTGGACTGCCTTACCCTTGTCCACTGCTCTGGAGACTGATTCAAAGAAGTCAATAAGGTTCAGGAGACAAGATCATCCCTTCACGAACCCAAACTGGGTGAGGTCCAGTGTTTTAAAGTTGCCAGTGTATTTGTTTATAAGTTCCATGATAATACGTTCCATGTCCTTGCAGGTCAGACACGTCAGACTGATGGGGCAGTAGTTCCCGGGATCCAAAGTGGATCCCCCCTTGTGGAGTGGGATAACTGTAGCTGTGCGCCACTCAGTGGACACGAAGCCTGAGGTGAGGGTATGATTAAACATGACACTTAGGTGAGGTGCCAGTTCATTTTGTAGTTCATGTAGTACACAGCCCGGGATGTCATCTGGTCCCATGGGTGCTGTATTCTTAGCTTTGGAGAGTGCTTTTTTACCTGTGTGGCCATTATTACTGGAATTTGGCAATCTTCCAGTATTGAGATTGGCCATTTAGGGGGTGAGAGGGGGGTGAAGTTGGCACTGAATAGATCTGCCAATATGTTGTCAATATCCTTGGGATCAGTATATTTAATGCCATTCTGTTGTAGCTCAGAGCAGATCTGAGCATTGCCATTTAAATTCTTGACATAGTTATAGAATGTAAAAAGTTTAATAACACTCCACACGTAGAATCACCACAAAAGCCGAGCCCAACATAAAATATTCTCTGTTGGGCTCTGCTTTTGCGGTGATTCTACGTGTGGAGTGTTATTAAACTTTTTACTTGCTGAATTTGCTGTGCCTTTCTTTTGGCTACAAGTGGCAGTTTTGGGCACACAGCCCACCTTTTGTGTTTACATAGTTATAGAATGCCTTGTGGTTGTCTTTGGAATCTTTGGCAATTTTATTTTCGTATCTAGCTTTGGAGGATTTTATGAGGGATCTCAACTTCTTACTGAGTCTGGTAAAGGAGTTTTTTGCATCCTGGGATTTTCCTCTTTTCTGCAACATTTTTTTCCTTTTGTTGTAAAGTTTGTTTATGGTAGGGGACCACCAGATTGGCTTCCTTTTTTTGGAGGAGAGCATCTTGGTTCTATTTGGGATGGTGCAATTCATGCATGAGTGGATGTGCTCGTACAGTGCCTTAGTGTAGGACTCAGCAGTCAAACTTTCAGTTCCCATCTGCATGGGTGTCATGAAGTTTGTAACTTCTGACTTGAGTAGCATGAAGTTGGCCTTGGAGAATTTTTTTATGGAGGTTTCCTTCCTGGGGGGTGGGGGTGGGATGTCGATGTTAAGGGTGATTAGCTTATGGTCTGACCTGACCAACGAGGGGGTGACCATAGGTTTAGAGCATTGCTTTCCCATGTTGGTAATGACCAGGTCTAGGATATTGGAGCCCCTGGTGGGACTATGGATTAGTTGATCAAGGGCATTGGAATTTATGAATTCCAAGAATCGTTGGGCAAAGGTGTTGGTGCACAAATAGTTTTCCCAGTTAATGGCAGGGTAGTTGAAAACAGCCAGTGTTAGGGTGTTTGGTTGTATATTAATATTTCCCAGTATGTTTAGAAAGGAGTAGTGAGAATCTTGGGGCATGGTGGGGGATCTGTAGCAAGCTACAATTTGGATTGCAGTCTTACCTAGTGTTAGTTGCACCTGGAGAATTTCAGATGCATTGTGTTGGGCAACTAACCTGGTGGTGTGAATATCCTTGGTGAATATGGACACTCCCTCACCTTTAGTGTTCTATCCTGGTTTGGTAGCCAAAATGTGTGGTAAGAGTTGTACCCTGGTATTGCAGGGGTGCTCTCTGGAGCCTTGAACCAGGTCTCAGTTACTGCGCAGATATCAATGTTCTCCATTTTTAGAAGTGCCTCGAGAGAGTGCATTTTGAGGTTTAGACTTCTAGCATTGAGTCGCATTACTTTCAGATTTTGCATGCTTGTACATGTTATGGTGGTGGTTTTGTCCTTTGAACTTTGCCTAAAAAAGGCACTATAGGGGTGGCAAGAGCCTTAGCCAGTCACCTGAATCCCAGATGTGACAGGTGCAGACCATCTCTGGCAAAGCATCATGGTCTGTCGATCGCGTTGTCCCAGGCAGACAGATAATGATCCCCTTTGAATGACACCAGAAGCTTAGCCAATTGTTGAAGTCAATCATTTTGTACTTATATTGTGGTATAATTCTGGGCGAAGGCAGGGTCATACTTACCTGGGCCACATGATCCGAGAGCTCTTCCATGTCTCTTTTCATGTAGTCCAGGGAGGTACGTCTCAAGACATTCACTCCAACATGGACAATGACAGAGTCATATTTGTACTTGTTGTGGAGTGACTTAAGTGCATGAGTTATGTGGAGAATCCTGGCACCCGAAAGGCAGCAAACTGTAATTTTCTCCTTTTTCAGCCTGGTGAGTGGGATCTCTGTTGATACATTCATCCTACTGCATAGCTACTTGCCAAGCTGATGTCTGTCTGTCCCTGTACAGATGTGCAGATGGCAGGTATCCAGCTTGGATACATGCGTGCAACCTATACTTGACTGAAATTGACATGTCTGCCCAGCTGTGTTATAACTGGCACATATAGGAAACAACACCCTGTACGCACCACATGCCATGGATACCTTCACTACACTACCACAGTCAACAGAATATGCTTGGATACAGGTCTCCATCACAGACACTAAACGTGTTGTAATACATGTTTGCATACATGTCAACTGGATCACCTCCATGGCTATTTGCAGGAGGCACCCAGAGGATTGGCTGATGCATTTCACTCTCACCCTGAGGGTCACCACAGTGGTGTCTGTCGATAGACTGCCTGCTGGCACATGGCAGGTGTCATGATACCACTGTACACACATCCCCTACACTACCCTTCTCTCCATGGACAACAGCCAGGTACACACCTATGAAAACTTGCAGTAATGCACCCCAGTACTGACACATTGTGTGCATTACTGAGGATAGCAGTGTCTTTGTGTTAGTATACCTGTAGTTGGGAATACTATGAGGGCCTTCACAACACCCATTGCCATAGTAAGATGTGTCTCCTGCTGTTTCAGACAGTACATGTGCCCTGTTATGCTCCTCTCCCTAATGGCTACATGAGCCTTGCAGTACCAGCACAACAGGGTTGTACAAATGGGTCGATAGGCATGGGATACCCACTGAGTTCTGGCAAGTGCGAGTATGTGTGCATGTCTATATATCTGTAGGGTACAGCATTCCGAGGCCACATACTCCTATTACACTATGCATTGCCACATTGTAGTATGGATAGTGTTGTTGCTGCCCATAGGTGAGGCATGACAATGCAACACCCTACTATGCCTGTGGCATGTGCATTAGATGCATATCCCTGTAGTACCACTGTTGGGATATACAATAGGTTGTATCGCAGTTGTGGGCGATGTGTGATGGTGGGTATGTCAGAGTGTCATCATGGGTTCCAGTGAGTATAATATCCACTGTGGGATTTGGGTGCTGTGTACACTGTCATTACACCATGGTACACCCGATATATGTCCCATGTATTACTGTATGGTGACCACTGTCAACATCAACCATACGGGTAACTGATACCACAATCCAGCCCAGTTATGCATGTGCTGTGTGCAGCCTACCTGTAACACATTGGACACACTGATAAGTTAGTTAGCACCGACAGGCCCAGGTCTCTCAGATGTGTGTCTGCCTGTTATGTGTCTGTTAGTGTGGATATGATGGTGTCACACTATGTATTGTCCATATACAACCATTACATCCCCCTTTACCATACTGTACATGTCTGGGGATGTTCTGCATGTAACATGTAACCTGGAACTCACCTCTAAATGCTGTGTGGTATGTGCAATGAAAGCCGCACACTTCAGTAGCACTACATACCTAGGTAGGGGTCTAGTCCCAGTGTTGTCAAGTAAGAGTGTGCGTGTATGTGGATGGGTCTACATCAGGTAGCTGATTATACATGTCCCAGCTGTCACCTGTCCATGTGGCACAGACAATAACTGTTATACAAACCTGTGACATGTGTTCAACTGTACCATAGATATGTCACAGGCATGGGGTCACCACAGTGCCATACCTCTTGTGGAATATGACTGCAGACCATCCTCCTTCTGACACATGTACACCTATGACATAAATGGATAACATTATGGAGACCGCAATCACCCAGTGTTATTAACAGCTATAATGCATCATTGCTGGACAGCTGCACTACCTGACATTTATGAATTAAACATCACTCCTGACAACATGTTACATTGCAGTACATTGGTACACTGTAGTACAGTCACCGTGTGCATCAGAACCATATTAGCCTGTTCCTGCATCGATGTTATGGATGACAGGGGTGTGGCACAGGTATCATCATATGCACATGGTGTCTTGTTGGTTTGCCAGAGACCATGGATGGGCCATACATTTGACACCATGTGTGTAGGTGAGGGGTGTAATTAGTTGAGCTGGGTGTGGTGATGTGGTGTGTGTAGGTATGGGGTTGCCCTAGGTGTGTTCATATAGTGTGTGCATATGCATGCACACAGTTCTGCCATTTGGCTGCCCTATACAGGTTTTTCTTGGACAGCTGCAGACCATACCTGGCAGGGTGTGCAGTTCACTGCCTCAAACCACAGACACACGGACTGTGCCTGCCAGGGGTTCCATGGGCACATCCGGGTACAGGCCTCGATGTGCTACTCTCCTGATGATGACAGATGTCTGCTGGAATCAGGTCCCTCCTGGGACTGGCCAGGGCCAGGTGCACATAGCCTGCTGTGGTGTGGTATGGGCAGCGCCCCACCCTGCAGTGCTGGGGCTGGTAATTACACTATGGGAGCACCTTGGTGTCCTAGCACATCCACGTTGACTGCCAGCTGTTGGTGTTGCTGGCCTACATCCACACAGCCATCACCGCACTCCCACCACATCTTCAAGCATGGACAAACCATACTCGATGAGACACACAATCTCACCCAACCATCTATCCCTGACCTCGGTATAATCCCAGAGGGCACCAGACAGTTCATGGAAGTTGTCGCTTGCAGATGTGAGATCAGCCCTCTGCAGCCTCAGGCCCTGTCTGGTGTACAGTTCCATACGTTCCTGCACCCCATGACAGTCTGAAACATGCACCTGGTGTTACCAGTTGTGGCACTTCTGCCAGGGGCATGATGACCAGTGGCCCTACCATGGGCAACCCAGTACATCTGCCTATGTGTTGCCCTGCCAGACATCTGGCCATGCCTGCTGTGACCAGACACAGTAGGCATAGATACCACACTCTCCTGTACACTGCCACCAACCGCCAACTGTCCTTCTGCTATGGCCACTGGTGATGGGGTATGTATAAGCACAGTAACTGTGTGTGGGGTTGGGGTGACTAAGAGGGGGATGTCAAATGATGGCACAGTTTCGGCCCCTGACAACCCCGCCTGTGCCTCAACAGTACGATCATCATCTTCAGTAGCTGTATGGACACCAACATAAGATTGCATGCAGGAAGGACCCTGACCCACCTCGCCACCTGTGGGAGAAAACAAGAAACACACTTTAAGACCTATACAGCACTGCATAACAGTACACGCATACACACACACACACACACACACACACACACACACACACACACACACACACACACACACACACATTCCACCTTAATACCTACCTGTCCCTGATTTTACAGACAGTCCCACGTTTATTCAAATAAATTACCCATCCTGCATCAAACTTGGTAGCATACACTCATTAATACCACTCATTAATGTATCATTCCTCTAAATGCCTAGACGAGTGATCACAACACAAGAACTTTTACTCCATTATCTCCTTGACCTGAGTTGAGTAGGTTTTTCATGGTCTCACTGCTGTCATCCAGTGTTCACCCTGTGTATGTCCGGACATCATGCGCATGGCCCCTATATGTATATGTTAGGGGCTATTGCATTCACTCCATAATGTCACGCATTGGAGTGTCATGTGTAATTATTGCTCAGTACATGCCAGATCTGCTGCTTAATGTATCATGTGACAACTGTAATGTATTGATACACTCCCTGGTGTTGTCTAGTAATTCCCCAATGCATCTGTAGTGCTGCATGCGTGGGTTGTCATTGCAATATTAAGGGTATACCTAGTGTCTACTTTCCCTCCCAATGCATGTTCCATGCTACATACCTTATTATACTATCAGCTGTCCTGCGATTACATATCAGACAAGTATTCCTGGTGTCTCATGTGTCAGTCCATGTCCATGCACTACACGATCCCAAAGGGAAGTACTGCCGTATGAACAACCCCACAATCACACATGTGCATACATGGATACAGACACAAACACACACACATGCACACACACATCCTACATGCATTCACCCCCCTCCACTCCACCAGATTGCACTTACAGACAAAATAACCCCCCACACACACACACATATACACTCACACACACATACACATACAGGTGAGGTTGCACAAAGATAGTGCACACAGTCCTCCCATTGCCCATCTGTCAACATGCATAACATATGGTACTCAACAGCATGCAATGCTGCTTTAGTCAATCCATGCTAGCAACAGTATACATATGTGTGATGCATGGGCTGTGTTAGTAGGTGATGCCCCTTCCCCTGGAAAACACTGCACCTATGTACACAGTATTGCTGTGCACGTGATCTGCATCCTGCCATGTACTGTGCACCAAACCTCACAGGTGTACAAACCATTGCTGACTGTGTATTACTGTGTCAGTTATGTCTGCTCTAATGCACACAGCCCCTACGTTTTTCAGCGACACATACCTGGGATGATATGTGGACAGATGTCATTTGTGAATGCCTGATGTCTGGTTTACATATATCAACATCAGTGGTGTATGTATGACCAATCCAATACTATTACACTGACAACTGTCAGACCATACCGTGGGTATGGGGAGTGTATACACCCTTATTGATATGACACACTCTTCCTTGATCTGCCATGGGACCACATCACCGCATATATTAACAATACATGAGCATGATATGTGAGTTATGTCCTGTACATGCACACGCAGTGTCTAAGAAATGTGTTAGATGTGCAGATGCTGACCACAATGCATACACTCCGTGGGTGCATATGTGTGCATGCCCTTATCATGACGGTTTGTTGCACCTATTGTTATGTGAACTAGAGCAGTTACTATTCCTGGCAGGGGTATACTAGCATGGGCCATCTGCATTTGCCCATGTATTGCCAGTCTGCCCTACACATGTCCCCCAACTCTGCATGATTGCAAGTTCTACTCATGTGCACATTCTTTGGTGTTCTCACACTGCCATCACTATTGCTGTGGGGGTAGGGTTACATCTGCCACAGTTCCTGAACCTGACTGTGTACAGATACAGCCATTCTTAGCATCCTTAGGATCCCTGCTGCAGTGCACTGGTGTGTCATGCTGGCACACCCTATCCACCTTCAGCCTTTTTGCAGATGCTTGACAAGTATTGCCTATACATGTGTGTTAGTTTGCAGTGTTCTATATACTGAGAACCACATGTTACAGCCTAGTTCCAGCTAATAATGTGGACCACAGTATTATGTTATGCTATAGTGTAGATCTGTAACAGTTGCCATTGTAATACTGGTATATACACTGTTGTTGCACTGTATAAGGGTGATGTTTCACACATGTCCCTACTATAGGCCATGTGTCCCACCATTATGTTCATCCCTGTGGACACATTTTTGCAATGGCAGGATGTTAGTTATCTTGCAGGTGTCTGACATACCCTTCCAATACCCCATCATGGTCACTACTCTGATGCAGTGCATTTAACAGCAACAATACGTGAACATGTATGGCATGCATTAAGGGTAAGTGTGTTAGATGTGTGCATGGAATATGCCATAGCCATTACATGCCCGGTGTATTGGCCAGCATCAACATAAACCATACTCACCAGCTGCAGGCTGCTGCCTTGGTGGTATACCAGAGGGACCTACATAGGAGTGTGAGAGCTGCAGTCAGTGGCCACAGCTGTGGCATTGCTACAGGGTGGGTGCAGCATTACAGTACATCAATAGTACAAGTCCACAATACTACTGCTTATGCACATCTGTTTACTACTACGCAGCAACAAACTATATATATGACATCTCAAATATGCATGAGCTACCTGTACCGATGTGAATGCATATGCAACAATGGTCTACTGATGTGCTCTGTGGCCTTACCTGCATGCTCCTCAGCCGGTGTGCGGGTAGCACCCACCACCACAATGGTCTCTCCCAGTTGTTGGGTGTGCATGCGGGCAGGTTTCAGGAGGCTGGTGAGGAGCTCCTCAACATGTGTCAGGGTGGATGGATGGCATGAACCCCCCCCATTATGAGGTGATTGCCCCGGACTGCAGCAGCACGCTGATGGGCATTGCGAAGCAGGTCAGAACAATTATGCCGGACCTGCTCATAACTGCGGTTATGCAGGCCAACATCATTGACCCTATGGACTAGATCATTCCACAGGCCAGTCTGATATTGCTGCTCATGGGCCGCCCTGCTGAACAGAACTGGATAATGTTGTATTAGGTGGTTAAACACAACCTCATTTTCCGCCACTGAATACGTGGGTAAACGGCCGTGGCACATCTTGCCTGAAAGACAAAAAGATGGAAACAGGTCTGAGCAACTCATACAGCAAGGTTACCATAGTTCGTAATACACATCTCTGTCATCCCCCCCACCAAATCAGTGACAACAAACTGTTCACACAACTCAGTAGGTATGGCTACAGCTTACCTACCATTAGTATATATATTGTATTGTACCACACTTTGTGCTATGTGTTTGTAGCCATGTTCCCTGTGTGAGCACTTTCATTGCTGTCCTGTTATGGACTATTTCACCTGCATGCCATTGTCAAGGCCACTATGGTTCCATGTGAGAGGGGGCTGGCATAATGGTTAAGGTGTTTACCTTACTGACAAGGTGCAAGGTTCGATTATCAGGCTTAAAAAAATGGCCCACGGGGCTGTCAGCCTAGAACTAATCTATGAACCTATGAATTTATGAACCTATGAACCTATATATGCATGTGGTATGCTTGCTATGTGATTGCTGCACAGCTGTCATTCTGTGTTATTGGGAATATCTATGCATGCTGTTGGACATGTTCTGGGATTGTGTAGACTATTACTACCCACATATGTTCTATAACAGCAACACAATAGCATGTTTAGGGATAGTTGCCAGCAGAACCACTTCTCTCACCTCATCTGGCCATGTTACCAGGCCACATCACATGTGGGACCCACCCTGAGGCCTCCTCATCTACTGGTACAACACTACTTTCAGGTGGAACCATCTCAGCGGATGTTGTCCCCCCCACAGGGGCACACACAGACATCATCCTGTCACCGGAGGTCAGGTCCAGGGTCTGGTCCATAGAGGGCAACACAGACAATTGTGGGATGTTCTACAGCACCTTAAGGTATCCAGTACACATTCACAGGGTCCACATGCTCCTCCTGCTCAGCCTCCAGGCATCTTCTGGGTCACGGACTGCTGTTGTGAGTAGCAATGGGTGGGGGCCTTCTTCCCATTGTTTCTATATGGGGGCCCATTGGGCATCCACATTGCAGACCACACACACCATCCAAGGTGTTTACCCACCACATGTGCCATGTACCACCCCTGTAGGCTGTCCTCTATATCTACCAACCCCAACCACCTCCACAAATATACCTGCTATCCTTCCCCATATTCCCATTCCCTACTTCACAGACAAGGGCAATGTGGTCCCAACATGTGACATACCCATCAATGTTGCACACACATACAGCTACATATATCTGTGTGTATTACTATGTGTACTGTTCTCTAACACATAGTATGCAGCAGTATGGTGGTAATATAGGGGACATGTATATACATACATATATGTGTGTGTGTGTTTTGTATATATGTAGACATACGCATATATATATATATATATATATATATATATATATATATATATGTGTGTGTGTGTGTGTGTGTGTGTGTGTGTTGACATATGCATACCTATATATGGGGTACATTCCCACATCAGGTCTACAATCTCTAACTCTCCTTATTTCACAGCTTCACTGTTCTGCCTTGCTACAACAGAGACAGGTGCCACATATGAACACAGCCTAACATTACAGGGTTATATATAGGGCCAGATTCCAGGTAGGCCTATTACACACCTATGACATTTCAGCATTGTACAATACATGTTAGCCTGAATGTCCTGCAAGTGGTGGGCTCTGGAACCCACATGTCCACCATTATGACATCACTTCCACCACCAGCTATTGGCCCTAGTAATATACATCCTTTCCATTACACAACACACACTATGTTGTCTTACATCTTGTCAGTCAGTGCTGCTCTGCACAGTTGACAGGTATGGCCCACTACCCACAGGGACAGACGTTAATGACCATAGCAGTTGTTCAGCTGAATATCATTACAACAGCAATACCTGATGGCACATATATATCATTCCACATCATCTACTCCAGTATTATGGACCAAGTACTACAGTCAATTACATGCATATATACTTCACATACCTGTTGTGGGAATGAGGTCTGTTGTGGATGGTGACCTTGTAGGAGTTTTTTTTTCTCCTTGGCTATAGCCTTAACCTGCTTCCTTTGTTTCTGTTTTTGGTTTGGTTGTGGTTCTGGTTTTGGTTCTGGATCTGTTTTCTGTTTTCTATTTCTCTCTATCTCACTCTGTCTCTCTCTCTCTCCAGTAAATGGATTGAGCTGCTTGGAATAGATTGCAGCATGGCTTTTGTAGGTGATGCACATGATCAGGTGAGGGCCTCTGCACCAATCAGTGTCCTCCACTTGCTACCTGCATGCAGCATGCTGTGTAGTACTTCCAATTACCACTGTCATGGCAACCCACTACTATAAATCCCTACATCATGTGGACATGGTCCCTTTACCTTTCCTGTATGGTGGACATCCTTCCTGTGTGTGGGCAGCAGTGTTACATACAGCAGGTAGCAATACCTCTTACAAGAGAACTTGCACACTCAGGCCAACTACATATTTGTATGCAGTTCCAGAACTACAGAGTGTGAGCAGTGTTGTTGTATGCATTGTATAGCACCAGTGTTACAGGGTTTGTGTGTACATACTAGTTTAACATGGGATGCATTCTGTCTGCATAGCTCTCAACTGTGTGCCTATCCACTTGATGGCCAGAGGTGTGCCTGTTAAGTTTTGCCTGTCTACCACACAGGTCTTGTGTCAGATATATCACTGGCAGTGTGTGTGTTGAGTGCTATCAGTACATAGCTACATCCATTTGTGTTTCCGACTTCACATTCCTGATTAATGGTATGTTGCAGACTATTCTGTAACACTTGCTTAGTGTATGAAAACACTGTTTCACATATGGGCCTATGTTCCAGCTTCTGTCCTCCACCTACATACCAGGCTTTGTCCATATAACATGCTGTCAGGAGTTGTTATGTAGTGGCCTGTGAGTATGTCATGCTGCCATTCCTGCCATCATTCCTCTGCTGTTGTGGCCCCCACACATATTGTGGGGTTGGGTTTATATATGTGTGGGCTTCATCCACATAATACATGTGTGCCCTTATGCATTCCAGTGGCCAGTGTATGTAACAGTGGTATATGCCCCTGTATGTCAGTCTATGGGGGGATGCACCATAACTAACCTAGGCTGTTACAACATGTGAGGGGTATCAGGGCTAAGCTGCCTTAAGGTATCTGGATGTACATTTCCATACAATTCACCTTGGGTAAATGCAGGCCTACTGCTTCCTGCCATACAGAATGTTCTGTTTGTCAGTGTGATTGTGATGGTTTCAGTCATGCCTTGTTATGCAACGGATACATCCCATTGTGTCAACTGAAGTCTTCACCCCCTAGGGATTGTCTACAAAGTGTAGATAGAAGCTGCTGGACTATATATCTGCATTACTTACTGTTGATTGATTGTTATCCTGTGGCCCAGTCAGTCTTTACTGTTGTACTACTTGAAGGCCTTGGCCTGGACAGCAACATATGTTATGCTTTTCTGAATACTGTATTACTTGATCTGTTTGAGAGTTGCATTAGTCTGTTTATATGTATTTCAGAGTCTAAACAGCTATATGACATGGCATATACAACTGTAATAGTACACAAATAAAGCATTCTCATGTATGCAAACCTGTGTGTGGTGTTATATCTTTTGACCTCTCTGTGGCTATATGTTTCAGGCAACAATTGTCTTTTGTATGGGTGACTAATATAGTCTCCAGTTGGTAAGGTGGCAAATGTAGGCATACTGGCTGCTCTGTATGGTGTGCACCCTCTAAATATGTATCTTCTTATACATATCTCTGTGTATGTGTAGTCATATATAGATATATATATATATATATATATATATATATATATATATATATATATATATATATATATATATATATATATATATATATATATATATATATATATATATATATATATATATATATATATATATATATATATATATATATTTATATTTATATATATATATATATATATATATATATATATATATATATGTTTATATTTATATCTATATATATATATATATATATATATATATATTTATATAACTATTTAGATATAAATATATATGCACACACACACACACACACACATACACACACACACACACACACACACACACACACACACACACACACACACACACACACACACACACATACACGCGCGTGCACACACGCACGCCACACACGTACACAGACACACATACATCTACATGTTTAAATACATTTCCTGTACTGTTGAATGCCTGTGCTGGATGATATGTTTGTAAAAACATCAGGGTTATGTATATCTGACATGGCTTAGTGGTAAATCACTTTGGCTATGGTGTGCAGGATCCTGGGTTTGAGCCTTGCAGAGGCTGTTCATTTTGTTGCTGGTCAGAACAAGAGCCGTTGGATACAGAGTGATTAAGGCACTTTTAAGCAGTTGTAAGCAGGTTTGCGCGGGTTTGCACGTATATAAGCGCTGCTAACTTCCGGTTACAGTTTCTTATACTCTGCTTCTAAATTGCTTAACCTGTGTAGGCATTGCTTACCCCTGCGCAAACAGGCAAAAACCAGGTTTCTATTAGATGAATCTTTTGAATGCATCTTGGTTGAACTTGAAAAGATGAAAAGGCAAAATCATGATGCGGCATATAAGTGAATTTTTACCCTGGGAAAGAAATTGCTTGGCCGCGTCTGTTACTTTGCCGTTTTCATCATTGTAGTGCAATCTCAGAGTTGGTATATTTAAGTAAGGGGTGAGAGGGGGCATAGCCCCCCACTTTATGTTATGTTTTAAGTGTTTTTTTTTTTTTTTTGGAACAGCGATTTTTCACCCTTGCGTTCAAGTTTGTAAGCTTTCACTTACATGGGGTCGATAAATCATCGTTCGCTTTTCTAAGCATTCGATGATTTAATATAGACCCCTTAAACCCGCTTACTGCTGCTTAAAAGTGCTTACTCCCGCTTACTGCAGCACTCATCTCTTTAATAGAAATGAAAAATGGTTGCTAGGAAAGTGGTGAAAATGGGGCACAAAGAGGGAAAGACAGTAGGAAAAATAGCTAGGGATGTGCAGGAAGGGTGTAGGGAAGGTCCATAGCTGTCCATTTCTTCTACACCAACAGCTGTGCATATACACTGAATTTGGAGATAGATTTGGACACTCATACCCTTGAGAGAAGGGTGAGGACAACAATAATATGTTTTTAAGCCAATTAGACCAGATTACATGTGTCCAGTGGACAAGTGTGCGAAATGGACAGCAATGTATGGGGCAAGATTTTTTTTGGGAACGGATTGCCCTATTTTTTCAGGTGAGAATGGGGTGTTGGGAAGGGATAGTAGGTATATTTGGGGAGGTAGGTTAACAGTCAAGACAAACAAGACACATACAGGAGCAGTATATGACACATGCATGGGGTAAACACCTTGATGAGGAGGGGTGTTGGGAAATCAGAAGCCCATGAGTCCACTAGTGGAAACAGTGGAACTGAGGTCCCCACCCATGGGTAGTCACCACTGCACCTTCACAGCCCCAAAGGTGGCTGTGCTGGAGGCTGAGTAGGAAAGCCAGCCGGAGCCTCTAGTCATCACACATGGCCCTCAAGCTGGTGTAGCAGATCTCCAACCTCCCTGAGGAGCTCACTATGCACCATGACCCGGACCTGCCAATGGGTGACAGGTTCCTGTCAGTGCCTGCTCCTGGGGGGGGGAGCCCCATCCCCTGCGGCATTTCCACCCAAAGGTGGTGAAGGACCAATGGACAAGGAGGTCCCAGGCTGGGCGACATATGTGCTGGTGCCCAGTGCCACAGCCAGCTGAGGTGGGACAGATGGGTCTGCCGGGACCCTCATTCCCATACATGCTATGGTGTTTAAGTTTAATCAACATATGTGGGTTAGTAATAGTCAACACATTCCAGTATTAGGTATAACAGCACGCATAGATATTCCCATTAACCCAAACACCAGATATGGAACATTTGCATAGCAAACAGAACACATGCATATATGGGACCACAGTGGTAATTACAACAGCATGCAAGTACATTGATGGCAGCATGCCACCAATGTGGGATTATTTCAACATAGCACATGCATAGAAACAGATTTAAATAATTATCAAACAATAGGGCATATGTCCCAACATTAAAGTTAAGTCAGCACATACCAGATGAGTTATGTATTTAGTTTATTGTTGCAGATATAGTGGGAGGGGGAGATGTCAATTAACAACTAGTATATTCCTGTAGTTCGCATTACTTTCCCAGTCAGTGCTGTTATCTGTACCTTACAAGTATTAGTACACTACCCTATTGCCATAGTTTGGACAGTGGTATGGCTGTCGACAACTATATACATGAACTGGTTTTACCTGCAGTATACACCTCTTACCTGGTATACTTGTGGAGGTATTGTTTGTTAACACTACCTAACTGTTTCTACACATACTCCCAGATTCCATGTTGATTTTATGCACATACTTGTCCATCTCTTTTTGCACTCACTCTGTGCATGTCTTCACCACATGCAGGTGAACCGGGACATATTCCCACTATTGCTCTCTTAAACCTTTAGTGACCTGTATCATGACAGGTTTGTCTTATTTGACATTTTCCAAATATGTACAGGTCTGACAGTCAGTTATATGACATGACATGCTGCCTACATGTCAGAAATTGGCACACTGATATGGCAGGGGGCAGGGTAAAAGCCAGCAGATATGGGCCAAATAACTGGACATTTCTGTACACTTGTGGGATATGATTCTGCATACAGCTTACTACCACTCCCAGAATTTGAACCATGGCTGTGTCTGCTGAAATTAACACACTGCCCATCACAGTTGAATGTGCTATATAGGTATTGCTGTGTATCTCTTGTCTGATTTCTGTCTATTATTCTCCTGTGGTTTTACATTCTGACCTTGTAATTACAACACTCTTATACAGGATTTCCTAGATAGTTGTATTATGAAGTACAATGTGGGTGACAGTGATGAGTACTACCTTATTATTCTGAGCAACTGCAGCACTAACAATGCCATACAATACCAGATTAAACAGTACCAGTCCAGGATATCAATATTTTATTTATAGGCACAGTGTTCGCATCTGACAGACCTGTGGGAGCAATGTTTGTTAGCACTACCTGCATGTTGCCACACAAATTACCAGTTTTCACATTAGTATTATGCACATACATCTCACTCTGTTACTGTACACACTCTGGTCACAGCCTGACAACTTGGGGGTGGAGATGTAACATACTTGGCTACTTACTCTCATAACATTTTGGGGAGTTGCTAGAGTGACAGGTTTGTTGTTATAGATGTCTGACATTCAGTTCTATGTCTTGTTTGCTGCCTAAATGTCTGGGATCATCCCACTGGTTTTCCAGGGGGACAGGGCAACAGGCAGCAGCTATGGGCCAATTTACTGGACATTCTGGACATTTCTGTACACTTGTGGGGTATGATTCTGCATACAGCCTACTATCACTCCCAGGATTCGAACCATGGCTGTGTGTGCAAAAAATACAACAGTTCATGTCACAGTTGAGTGTGATATTTGGATTTTGTTGTTTTTCTTTTCGGTGTTTTCTGTCTAAGTCTCTCTCAGTTATACTATTTGACCTGTTGGGATTACAACAGTCATATGCAGACATTCCTACACAATTTACTTATGTAGCACAGTGTGGGTAACAGTGCTTACTACAACAGTACTATTAAGTGATTGCAACTCTACATTGCCATATGATATCAGAGTGAACACATGCAGTCCAACAGTTAGACCTTAATTGTCAGGCTATTATGTTTTTATTTACATAAAACCTATATGAGACTCTTCCTACCCTATTCTCTGGTGTATGCAGTACATGCCTTAAACAATACAGGTTTTATACAGACAATTAACTTACTACTACTTTTAGATTTATTTTCTATGACAGTACATGCAAGAGTATTACTAACTGCCTCATGTTGCAACCTCTCCAATCTACAGCCATGGGCCTCCTGGTTCATAGCCCACTCACTTGCCACTGTGAAAGACATAAGAGGAATATTTAGCCATACTTATCCATAATATACATGAGCTGGCAATTATTAAACAGGTAGTGGACTGATACTTAAACATGGCTGGGACTTCCCCTGTCCTCCTAGCATCTTGGATCCATTGATCCAAGAGTTCCCCCTTTCACCGCTTCAGGTCGGCATAGTGATGCCTGACCTGCTCACCAGTTCGGGGTATGCCAGTGGCACTGGTGATGTCACGGGCAAGATGGTCCCAGGCTTCTGCTTTGTATTGGGAAGTCTGGTATTGGCCCTGCAGCAGTCTTATGTCATGGTCTTTCACAAGGAGTCCTGCCATGACTCTAGACTCCTGGATGCCCCAGTGCTGCACCCGAAAGCACACACCCTCTCCCATTCCAGACATAGTGCCTACAAGTACTACAACCAGTAATGAGGTGTATTCCCACCTGTTGGGTTTAAACAGGGCTGGTTTCCTGTACTTTGCCATGAATGGACAGTTTTGAAAAGGCTAAGCTATGGGGAAAGCTGCTTACCTAAGGCTGGCATTGCTTAAAGGGGTATACCAATGGGAAGATTGAGTTAGCTGGTCTACAAATTGCTTACACTTACTAAACTGGGCTGTGCAATGCTTACTGTTGCTTAATATTTAAGTTGCATTATATTTGCATTGTGGCATTGATTTATTATTCATTACATGTTATATATGTGTGTTTGATAGCCATGATTCATGTGTACATACACTGTATAAGTTCCTTGTGTTTATTATGGGATTTCAACACTTTATTACAATGACACCTCACATCTGGGCTTAATGCAGTACTCCAGTTCACATATTTATGTCCTGCATTTGGTTATACAGTATAAAACTGTATATAGAGTCCTTTCACATATTCAGTTTGTATTTCCAGTGGTGAGGATCTGTTTGGTGATACCTCAGTCTTATGCTCTGCTGTGATGGTTTAGTGGTTAACTGCTGTGACTATAGTGTACAGGTTCCTCAGCTCAAGACCTGCAAAGGCTGTTTATTTTGTTTCTGGCCAGAACAACGACTGATGTATACAGAGTGATTAAGGCACTTTTAAGCAATTGTAAGCAAGTTTGTGTAGGTTTGCGTGAAGGTAAGCAATGATAACCTCCGGTAAAGTAAGCATACAGTGAGTTAGCCTCATTATTGCTTAACCTGCGTGTGCATTGCTTACCCCCACACAAACAGGCTTAAACCTGCTTACTACTGCTTAAATATGCTTACTCCCGCTTACTACTGTATAACTATGCTTACTCTTACTTACTAGTGCTTACACCCGCTTACTTCCGCACTAATTTAGACAGTGATGTTTAATGGTTCTTGGGCAGGTGGTAGATTTGGCACCTGCATTGATTTATCATTCATTACATATTTTACCTTCCATTTGTATCTCTAATTCCTGTGTACATATACTGTATGGGGCACTTGTGATTATCTGTGGACTTTGCAACATTATGACAATGACACCTCACTTCTGCATTAAATGCACTACTCCAATTCACAAATATATGTTATGTCGTAGGTTATGCAACAAAATAAATTGATCATAAAGTGGAAAATGGATTGTAATGGAATGGGACTCGAACCAGGAATGACTTCTCGTAAGGCGAATGCTCTGCCCACTACACTATTACTGTACTGCTTCATTTGCATATATCTTGCTTTTTATCCTCTTGTGCCATTTAAGATGCATTAACCATAGCTAAGCGATGGGCAAACTCGCGTACCTACGGTTAAATTTGATCTGTTTCATAAAAACATTTTTCATATTTAAATGTTGTAACTATTAATCTTGTACACTTGGAGAGATGTTGCTGGGGGTATGCAAACACCTATGAGCAGTCTCGCTCATTCTTACCCCTACACTGTTGTTCTTGACTGCAGGGGCATGTATATTCTGAGAGCTCTGCTCTCAGACACTCCCCCTGCACTCGTACATGCTCCATGTCCGTTTAAGAGCTCAGACAGCATGCCTTTATTACTATGTATATGGCGCACTGCTGTCCTGCTCCTAAATGGCCACTTCCATGCAGGACTAAGCTAGTCCTACATGGAAGGATAGTGAATCCAGAGGATATATATATATATATATATATATATATATATATATATATATAGATGCAGATGTAGATATAGATATAGATATGTGTGTGTGTGTTTGGGGGGTGTATATACCTTTCCAATATTCATTTAGAAAAGTGTGCGTGTCAAAATACTGTAAAGTAGTTGCTAGGCTCATAATTGCTCTGGTACTTTGCATTGCAAGTTTTTTTTGTAGGTCTCACCCTGAGGATTGAAGTAAATTACAAACTGGAATAATTAAAATGAGTTATTGTTACTTGCTTCTCACACTGGCAATGAATAACCAAAAAGTACTCAAACATAAAAGCTAACATACGGTTTCTTTCACAAGACTTTCAGTTTTTAAATTACAGTAGTGCAAAACATAAACATGCAAAAAAAGACTGTGGTAAGCAATGGTCAATTCAACACAAAGTTTCTGGCATCAAAATTAAGAAAGGTATCTTAAATGATCCCTTAAAGAATAAAGCAATGTATCTGGCTCACTACTCCTCCATGAGATGTGTGCTTCAATCCTTTGAGAGATAAATAAATGTTTCATACTCACTGCACCTTCCAGTATCATATGACTCTACTAGCACTGCCAAATGCACTTAAAACCACTGGAAATAAACACAAGGATTTAGAATCAGCCATATCAAGAACTGCTGTGAAAATTGTCTCTTTACACAATGTGGAGATCTGTGATTTAGAGAAATGCATGTTGCAATGAGGAAACACCTCATCATCAGCTAATCTGCATGTCTCTGAATTGCTGTTAAATATCCTGAGTGCAAATCAGCACTTTCCTGTGATAGTTGACACTGTCATCCCATGGATTGAGCTGGCATATAGAGACCCCTCTATTAATTGTTCTGCATGCATATGCAAAGTAAAACACACACACACACACACACACACACACACACACACACACACACACACACACACATACACACACACACCCCATATATCATATCCAACCCTGTATTGTCAGAATGACCCTGTTGTCTCATTTTTCCTGTCTTCTTTAATCATGGATGATCACAGTCATTGATGTTAGATATTACAATTTCATACATCATTTTCTTCAGTAAATGCATGCTAGTGCAAAAACTGCTATTTATTTTTATCCTTTGTTGACCAGGTTAGTCCCATTAAGCTAGTAGTCTCTCTTCAGTTATTCTAGTGACTTTCTAGGTTCATAAGAGGAGTAATTAAAATCTGTCCCATTAATTTTGGAGTTGTCTATATGTCTTTCAGTACGAGGTTGAGAGCATGCTTGTATCTGCCCTGTCCTTCTCTCTTGTAATTTATAAATGGTTGGAGGCTTTGAATAATGTCCAGGATCTTCATTATATGGTTAACAAAAAAAAAAAAAAAAAAAACTTTTCAACACTAACTTATGAGTTAGAGCAGTGGGTTAATGCTGGTGTTTCATGAGATAAAGGAAAACAGTTTGATTTTTTTTCCCTACCTTTGTAATTTTTTCACCAACTCTTAGTTCTTACTTCATTAAACTCCTGGAGTCTATTGGTGGTGCAGAGGACTAATATCCTTTGAATGAGGTGGGAGGGTGCACTTTTAGTTTTTTTTTTTTTTTTTTTTTTTTTTTTAGTGCATTTAAGACACAACATATATAGTATCTTTGATATATAGTATTTCCCCACAAACCACAATTTTTAATTAAGGGCATTGAAAGGCATATTGTTAAAGTGTTCTCCGTGTTGGTCAGTGTTTCCCCCATCTCTAATCTCCATTAAGGCACAAGATGTAAGTTATCTTTGGTGTTTAGTGTTTCCCCCTGATCCTGATATGTTTAAGTGCAGTTCAAACATGTGTTGTAAGAATTCCCTAGTCCCTGTTATGTATAGGGGCCATTAAAACCAAATATAAAAAAGTTAACCCTGGAGTCTAGAGTCTCCCCTCTGACTTACAGTATTGCAGGGAATACACATTATTGTAGAAGAGTGTGCATTATAGCCTTTACTGTAATACATTCATTGCACACACCACACACACGCACACACACACACGCACATGCGTGCACACACACACACACACACACACACACACACACACACACACACACACACACACACACACACACACACACACACACACACACACACACACACACACACACACACACAATCCTCTCTCCACCTTTTGTGACTTCACAGGCAGCCAAATACAGTCACACATACAGCCTCTGAAATACACATGCCCCTGAACACTATCTGTCCCCTATACTCTCTACTACTTACCTCTGATGTGATGGATGAATATTTGCTTTAGGCTGTGTTCATTACCATGAGTGGCCAGAAGCAGCTGTGCTAAACAACACAGCTGAGCGAATCAGAGAACCATTCAGCTGTGTAAACATCATCCTGCAGGAGAGCACATGGCTAATTAGCATATACCTCTCTACTGGAATGGCTCATTAGCAATAAGGATGGCCAAAGATAGGCCAGAGATGTAAACCTCAGGCACACCTCATGTTAACCTTTCTGAATCAGACCAAAAACTCCATTCTTAATAGACACCTACTCTAGCCTTGATATATTCTCTCTATCTCTGGAACTGGGAACATCAAAAATCTAACTGGTGTCCCCAGTGACTCCTTCACAGGCTTTCTGGCTTCTTGACTTCTCTGAATTCTATAACTTCTGTCATATTACCAGTAATATCTTAAATTGGTGCTTGACTCTGCTACCATCCGTTTACCTGTTATCCTAGGTAAGATCTCTTAAAGGGACTCAAAACTAAATCTTACTTTCCTTAATCCCTGATGCTACCACCATAAAACCTTAGCTATTTATTTTGTACTCCAATAGCTTGCATCCTTAGTGTGCTTAGATGTCCTAACCATAACCCATAGTACCATTCACCTAGCACTACCAGCAGTACCAGCATGATATAGTACATATGCCTTCACTTGAAACTATTGGCTTTGAGACCATTGGAAGACATGTGAGCCATTGGCAGTCTATCAGCATTGTGATGGTTCTGGATCTTAAATGGCATGGCTGCAGGGTTACTTCCTCCAAGCACAGTTTTACATTGCCCTCCTTCCACTCATAAATCCATTGAAGATGGGCATGATCTAAACCTACTGTGAATTATCTGCCAACAAGAAATTACTAAAGGGATCCTAAGGCCAGTATATAGCCAGGAAATCTCCTTCTCTATTGTTGCATACTGACTTTCAGTCTTGGCTAACTTTCTTTTCATTACCAGACATGATGTCCTTCATTGCTGAATATTTTGTGTTAGCACTGCATCAATCTGATCTTGAATGCATCTGGGTATACTAGGACTGTCTCAGCACAAAGAGTTTCTTTATGTTTCTTAAAAGCCTTGCTGGCTACTGATCTCTGTCTGTCCCCAGCACCTTGCCCTTAATGAGGTCAGTTAGAGGACAGTCTATGGATATAAACTCTGGCTAAATATCACTCACAGTCAAGAAATGCCTGGATTTGCTTGTAGGTTTGGTGATTGCACCATTTGACCACTGATTTAATTGCTTTTTCTTCCACTGTTTGATTCGACCCCAACTCATCACATAGTTTAGGGACCTAATTTGTGTCATGTCACCCTAACATTTTGGTGCATTTGCAGTGAACCCAATTTGTCTTATGGAGATTAGTACTATTTTTGCTTTTGGGAGGCGAAAATTGTAATATTCTGAGTGAAGCAGCACACCATCTAGGGATGCTGCTGCATATTCTTGATGGGGTTTATAGCACTCTGTCTAATATTCTTTGGAAACTGGTGGGGTGCTGTGCAGATCAAAAGGGCAGGTGGTATATCAAAAAAGGCCATCTGCTGTGGAAAAGGGATTTTTTTTCTTTATCTTCCTTTGTAAAGGGAAATCTACCAGTACCCTTTGATTAGATTTATGTTACTGAAGAATCTAGCCTTACAAGTCATCCCAATAATTTGTTTACCTAGCTATCAAGTTTGGATATGTTATTAAGTTTATAGACTAAATTACAAAATACATGGTTCTGTCTAGCACTGATACAAATGCAATGGAGCAGCTCCATTCACTGTTTGACTCTTTAATTACTGCAACATTATTGATTTATTTTTTTCTTTATATATTACTTGTTTCTGTGCTTCAGGTATCCTAGGGTTTTAAATTCACTTTTTCTAATGAAATTGTCTGTTTGTAGTGGAAAAGGGGAAGATTATCCAGGAAATTCAGAAAATACACTCGTTTCTTACCCTTTGAACTCTTACCTTTGGTGCTTAGAGATATTTTAACTTCCACAACCTGGAGAGTGGAAACAGTTTTTTTTCTTGTTCCTGCTTGGTTACAACTACCATTACATCAACTGAAATGACCTGATGTTTTTCCTAGGGTCTCACTATGCTTATATGACAAATCTGTTCGGGATACATTTTCCCAAATTGCCTTGCCCTGTAGTTTACTTTGCTCAGCTTTTCCCTATCATCACAGGGTTCCTACTATTTGTCTACAAACTTATTCACATTGCTGGGAATGAAACAATGGCATAATCATCTATGTGGAACTCCTTCTTCATAGCATCATCTTGCATTCCACCTTGCTAATTATCCTGTGTTTATACAGATTTGCCCCCAAAATAGACACTGGTACTCTCATTTTTTTTGTAAACCCTCATAATGTTTAAGGGCAGCCCTAAATGGAGTGAAATGTGCCATATCCAAATAATGGCTCTGTATACCTCCATTGTGCATGCACACCTATCTTGTCGACTCATTGGTTATTAATAATTCTTCACAGATTATCCTTTTTCTGTTTTGGTTATCAGGTCATTTTATAACAGTACAGCAAGTTGTGGAAGAACACTCAGTTCTCAAGTGTTTTGAGTTATATTAGTAAATACCTTTTCCCTATTCACCCAGACCTCAATTTTGAAACATTTTTTGAAGAAAACAATTGTGATTTTTTTTTTGTTAAAAATGCAAAAACAAATACAATTTCACATTGTAAGTTTAGCTGCTTCTACCTGCAGCTCAGCTCTTCAACTGTGCTCATTCTTCTTTTATGAGATTGTCAAACTATTTTTTACGTCAAGAAAGGAAATTTCCCTCTGACTCCATCTCATTATATATTGATTCCAGAAAATGTTCTGTAATTTATTGTGTTCATCTTCAGTATAAAGAATAATCATACACATCTGATGGCTAAACAGATTTAAATATGGTAACCCATTAGAAAGGCATAAAATGCATGTACTTTACACAAACTGTTTTCTCTAGTATTGTATCATTTGATTATACTGCTTCTGTCAATCAGGATATTTGCATTTCAGCATTACACCTCCACCTTATGAGCAATAATAATTGTGTCTGTCACTTACTTGTGATCATGTATAAAGCTATATTTTATTAGCTGGTTGGGTATTTTAGCAAACATAGTTATTTATTATGCACTTTCTGCAAGTTATGATGAATATATTTGATTTTGTACCAAATGCAGCAATAATTAGTCGATCAACTCTGTATCTGAGAAGCAAATAAATAAACAAACAAAAGGCAGGTTAATTATATGAACATGAAAAAATGATCATTTAGATGTAATTAAGATGTCTTCCATTATTATTTAATTACCTACACAACTAAATGGAGTGTAACAAAGCCCTAAAAATGTTTAGAATGCTGTGACTTACAGAAACAATACATTTGTGGCAATACTATATGAGATTTGCACTTTTGCACCAAATAAAGATACAAAAATGAGTACTGCATCCTAACCACAGATTTAATTTCCATCACATATGGAATATGAAGATGCATTTCTAGACACATAAATAGAAATAAATATATAGCTAACTTAATCAAGGTAAATATTTGAAGAACTGAGTCAAAAGCTCTATAAGGAAGTCAGATGCAAAAGTAATACATGCAGATTATGAATACATTTACAAATGGAAGTATTTTAACTACAAAACATTTTTTGTCATGAGGGCTTCCCTGCTAGTCATCAAGTGTAAAGTTGCCAGCAAGTTGTGTGTCTTTCGGCTTTTCCCGGTTAGGGGTCGCCACAGCAGAACTCCGGTCCGCTAATGATTGGCAGTTGATTTTTACGTGCTGAGTTGCCGGCCATAAAGCACAACCTTCAATGAAGGTACGCCCATTCACGTATGTCTCCACAGTAGATGCTCTAGCTGAGAATCGAATGGGACAGCATCTTGCTGGGAGACGACAACGCTACCGCAGCACCAAGTTGCCAGCAAGTAATGGATTTTTTTTGGAAAAATAGTCAGAAAGAAAGTAGTATATTCTGTAGTCCATAAGGTGAAAGGATTGCAGGAAAACACGAGATGGCTATTAAGAAGAACTTAGTCAATAGTTAGTTTAAAAAACTACTTGCATAGTATTATTTATATGTGTATGTGGATAGGTAAGTGGTCTTACAGTGGAATGTGTTTGTGTACAGAATGACTAATAGAAACTTTGCAGATACATTATACTAGTATTAAATAACATGCATGGTCTACACTGGTAAAGATGAGTCACTAAAATATACAGGCTAGTTTTTTGCTTCTATAAGTAGATTAAACTTTGCATTTACCTTTTTATATGTGTTCCATAAACCAAACAACTAAATGATAATAACTGAGTCTGTTGTTCATGTCCACCTATATTTTGTTTTACAATATGTAATCAGATAAATGAGCATCCAATTATTTTGACTTCTGAAATAATGCAGATAGAAGGGCATCAGGCTAGTCATCCCAAACAGATGAAGCCATCTGCTATGACAGTTTTGTTAGTAGAAGGATAAATCCCTGTCTATATCTCAGCCAACCCAGTTTTGACTAGCTGCTAGGATATAAAAGAATTTAAAAAGTAAGAAAGAAAGAGAGAATGATGAGGTAATGCCTGCTCTCCTTTCTCAGTTTTAATGGTTTAATGAGCATAGCTAGGGGGGTACTTTTTATTGCAGAATAACTGACAGAGACAGGAGACCCAACACAAGTACTTTCTTCATTGAAGTTATAGTTTTCTTAGAGATGACATCCTTTATAGTAGTGAGTGACAAGCCCTGAATAAGGTACATTGCATGCCAACCCAGTAACATTTTACCAGGCATGTGCAACTGAGGTTAATGCTGAAGCACAAAATAAATCCTTAGAATGGTTGATGGCAGGCTAACTGCCCTCATGGGACATTTTAAACATGGCCAGTTACTCCATGTGAGAATCAAACCCTGCACTTTGTATCTGCAAGGTGAACACCTTAACCATTATGCCAACCTCCCACCTACCACCTTCTCTTCCTTCCCCTGCAAATAAGAATTTATTTATTTATTTATTTCATTTGTTAACCGGGAAAGTCCGACTGGGCAAGGAGCCTGTTTTCAATGGAGGCCCTGGGAGAAAAACTCCACAACAGTACAATATATACATTGTAAGACACAGCATTCATTCACTGTACAGTAATTTTAAAACATTAATATATAATTTATACTTACAATAACATAAGACAGTTTAGGCAAAAGTTTGATACACAGAATAGCATTCTTTGACTCGAAATTTGATAATAAGAATGAATTTGCTTTATGGATCTTGCATTTTGAGGAAATAAATGAAAAAAATGAAGGAATACTGGAAGAATCAATGACCAACAAAAGCCAAAAATAGATTAAAAAAAAAAACAGGATTCAGTTGTCATGCTAATAATTACTGATCAGTAATGTTTCTTACTTTCAGTTAGAATTAGTGGTTTGAAAGGCCTGCAGATACAATGTATCTACATATGAATGAAAGAGACACAAGGAGTTTGATCATTCTAAGCATTCTATAGGAATGAAAAGATCACAAGCTGCTGGCAAATTATGAGGCTAAAGGACTCCATACATGAATTAATTATTTTTCTGAAAGATAGTGAAAAAAAAAACATCTGTTTCCTCATCTGCTCTGTTTCAGCTTTGCTTACTTGTGGTTGTCCTGTTGTCATTTGTATACTTGAAGGCCATAACAATTATTTACAAATGACAGCTGCTGATATGTGCATTGTGGACTTGTTTTCCCTCTCCCTGATGGTGACAGTACAATGCAGCTACAAGTATTCTTATTGTAAGTGGAAGTACTGTGGCAACAAGGGGACAAGTAGGTCAGAGGCTGAAAATGACAGCATCATGATTGAAAAAAGGCATTTGAAAAACAACCTCAGCAGTTTTATTGCACTCGGATGCATGCTGAGGACATGATACATCTTAATAAAGCATGGAAATGATTACTTTATTGAAAAATGGCAATCTATAATTTTCTTCACTTATGTCACTCAAGTACTATAATAGCACGTGCAGATTGTAAATATCTACAAACTGTGTCCAAAAGCTGTTTACTGGGACCAGTCTTTGAATAAGATGACATGGTTTTGCTTGCCATACAAGGCATCAGAAGATCCAGGATAATATGTATATTCCTAAGGTTCATATGTGTGAAAAGCCAAATGAACAAAAGTACCACTATATTATGCATATATGATCATAACCAGCTAACGGCTCTGAATACATGAAAATGAAAGGCTGCTCATGTGCACCCATACTTTTTTGGTCTGTTTATAAGTTCATAAAGTCCATTAAAGCTACTATTTTTTTTTGCAAATATAAACTTTTGAGTGTAAATTGACAATTAGTTTTAGCTATGTTAGCAAATTGGGAGACAAATGCAGGCTTGCACAATGCTGCATATGTTGTCAGCACTCGGAAAAGGAAAGCAGCATTTGGCACAGCTATTTAAAATCAAATTTAAAAGCCCTAAGATGTTATGTATTGAATGTATGGGTGCCCATAAGTGGGCCACCTGACTTGTTTTTTATGAGGTTGGAAACATGAAGTTAGGGCAGTTAGAAATGGGAGAAAGAGAAGACAAAGTACACTAAAAGAAAGACATCAAGTGGGTTATGCCAGAGAAGGTGGGAGAGGAGGGATACTATTTTTTGTGGGGAATAGATTCTCTTATTTTTCAAATGTTTTGTATAGGAGGAAGATTGAGGAATACATAAAGGAAGGGTATATAGGAAAGAAGCTTAAGGAAGAGTTAAAGAATGGAACCAAAATAAAAGACTGACAAGACAAGGCAGGTAGGAACAGTCTAGAGGACTGACAGAAGTGTGGGCTGTTAGGCATGTAGATGGCAGAGAGACACAAAAGATGGAAGGTGAGGAGGTGTCAGACCAGGTCTCACCACTGTCCAGCGAACCTCAATATTCCCAGTGCCTGATAGATGTGGAGTGGGTGACCCCAGTGAAATGGGGGAGGAGGACCCCGCTGACTCAATAGATGGAACTGACAGGTTCAGAAAGTTCATAATATGAGTGGAATCTCTGCTCTGACAGCTCAACCACATCCTCTACTAGGTCCTGAAGCTTGCATCTTTCATTGTTTTCCAGGCTATGCTGTGCTGGGTTGCCAACTGAACCAGAGCCACCACCCCAACCCTGAGAAGGCATCCCCAGGCAAGCCTAGGGAGGTGGTGCACAGTCCTTAACCTGGGAGAATGGAGGCTGTACTGTCCCTAGAGTCTTTGGACCTGTGAACAAAGGAAAAAAATGGAGACAAAGAAAGAAAGGAATTAGATAAGTAATTAAATATATAACATAAAGAGATATCCAAAATGTAGCCAGGAAGGATGCATAAGTTGCTGTCACAGTCTTTTATTGACAATGCATATTAAAATGTATTATGCATTTTTTACTGCATGAATTTCTATACATATTTCATTTCTGAGTACTGCTGTCAAATGGTACTAGTACTAGTTCTAATCATGGTTACGGAATTATTTTTACAGTTATTTTTGAAGTAGTTCTTCAGAATTCTCACAAATGCCTTTAGATAGTATTTTATCCATCCTTTCGGCATGATTCGTATTATAAGTTCTCTAATCATCAGCTATGGAACTAAGAAGAAAAGGAATGCATAGTTCTTTACCTGTGCTACAGTATGCCTGTGTGTATACTTATAGAATACAAGTTTTTCTACAGATGTTTTTATTGTACATGATATACAATGGGTGCATTGCTTAACTGAATAATACATTAGCCCCGGGATTCATGAACCATGCGCCAGGCGCACGCATGGCGTAGGCGCCCCAACGCCAGACATGGCCGCCGAGCGATTCAGGTACGATCCAATCCCACGTGCACCACCGGCGTACGCCTGAGTTGCGCCGCCTCTGGCATAGGTATATTAAACACCCCATGTGCGGTGTTGCACCATGCAAATGAAGGCAAATAGCGATTCACGAAGTGGCGCAGGCGTAGTTTAACGGCACGGCAATGTAAACCAAAAAAAAATGGTTTACATTCATCCAAACATGACATAGGAGTAACGGAAGGCTGCCAACGTCAGGTGTCATACTGGTGCAACATGCCAATGGGGAAAGACACCGAGAATGTCAAAGGAAAACATGCAGAAAACGTAAATAACGACATAAATAGTATGTACGCAAAAACCACAGCAGAACCCCAGGACATGTCCGCGGAAGGTGCAGAACAATGAATTAATATGACAATGTCATAAAAGAGCAGTATAAGACACATCAGCATCACAGCCACAATACACCAGAGTATGCATGGAAAACCACAACCACAGCCCAAGGGTTGCCAAGGAGTGGCGGTGGTGTCCGGCGCCGTAACCATGTATTAGTAGTCAATGCCATGCAAATGAGGCAGATAATACTGAATCGCAAAACCCCCGCTGGCGTAAGGCTGCACCAAACGGCGCAGTGGTAATACACCGAGGAGTGGCCTAGAGGGAATGCATGTCAATCGCAAAGGGGTGTGCCACTGTAGGAGGAAGCACATTGGAGCCCAGCAAACAGGGGCTGTACAATGCACATCACAGCATCAGCACCGGCGTGTGAGGAAATAGATGCGCTGAGAGTACAGAATGCGCGCACAGATGCATGTGTACGAGGATGACTACGTTCCCCAACCCAGTCATGTGACGGCCGCCCCGTCAACAACCACGGATACAGGAAGGTGATGCGGAGAATATGAGGAAATGCGGAAGCAGTGTAATTGGAGTCGTAATGAGCAATCAACACCAATCAACCCACGAAGGGCAATCCGCGGCAGCTGACAACTCTGCATGCAGAATCCCGCAAAACAGGAAAGGGGAGGCATATGAATGCAAAGAAAGTAGGGGATGTAGCAGAATTGCAAAGAGCGAAGAACCAATACAGCACAGCCAAGTAGAGAGGTAGCATAACGGTGGCGGCAGACAAAATGCATGAGATGCCATGTGCCTGCAGGATGCACTCCAGGAAATAGTAGGTGCAACCTGCAAAAACAGTAAATTAAGGTGTAAAGCTAAACCAATGCAGGCAAGTGTAATGTAACTCCAAAGGCAACAGCGTTGCAGTGCCAACGGTAAAACATGGAAGATAACACACAGATACGGCAGCACAGACACACCCAATGACATCACCGGGTGTAGAGCACAACACTATAAAGTGTGAATGCACACAACACACAGCGCGTATTCCCAAACGCCGCACTTTAGGGTGTAAACACACGGGGAACTTTTAAAATGTATATGTTGGGTGCTGCCATGGCCGTGATGCATCGGCATGTGTTAGAGACAGACAGAGTTGCGGAGGAGGTTGCTGACAACTACCGTAGGCCTCAGAGGAGAAGGAGAGTGTTCAGACCAAGGGCGACCTACCAGGGGCTGCAAGACCTGGAAATAGTGGAGCTGTGCCGGCCACGCCTGAGAACAAGAGACAACAGAGGGGAGCCCATCCCAGTGGACACAAAGGTATGTGTAAGCTTGCGAATACTGGCAACAGGTACCTTTCAAAAACCAACCGGGGATATAATGGGCATCTCACAGGCATCAGCATCCAGAGTACTACACCAGTTTCTGGATGCCATGTTACGACATGCCCATGAGTATATATACTTCCCCAGATCTCAGGAGGAGTTGGCTAGCAATATGCGCCACTTCCACCGTGTGGCACAATACCCGGAGGTACTGGGTGCGATAGACTGTACGCACATAGAAATCAAGTCACCACCTGGGGAGCAGGGTAGACGCTACATAAACTGCAAGGGATTCCCCTCCATCAATTGCCAGGTCATGTGCAATGTGCAGGGCATTATCATGGATGTGTGTGCTGGCAGCCCTGGAACCTACCACGACTCCCATATCTGGCATGCCTCGCAGCTGTATCAGGTATTCGCCAGGGGGGACATCACACAAGGTCACCTTGTGGGGGATGCTGGCTATGCACTGGAGCCGTGGATGATGACACCCATCAGAAATGCACACACACACATGCAAGAACGCCATAATGAGGCACACGCACAAACCAGAATAATCATAGAGCGTGTGTTTGGGATGTTGAAATCACGGTTCCGGTGCTTGGATACATCCGGTGGAGCCCTGCAGTACTCTCCAGGCACATGTGCCCACATATTCATAGTATGTGCTATGCTACATAATATGATCCTGCGGAAACAGCTGCTGCAGGGACATAATGGTGTAGGGCCACCAAGCCCACAACTGCCAAGGCAAGCACAGGCACAGGGCGTTCAGAGCCATGAACACACTGTGCCAGCCCCAGTAGGCAGACGGAGGCGTACCCAATATGCCTATGCCTTGGCAAAGAGGGAACGTATAGCACATACTCTGACAGCGTAGGCCCCATGGACTGACACCTCCCTACCTGCACACACAGTGAAATGGATGGCACACAAACATGGCCGCCCGTAATGTGTACCGTATGGGCGGTCCCATGTGTGACTCCAACATAGGTAG
Source organism: Protopterus annectens (assembly GCF_019279795.1). Lineage (NCBI taxonomy): Eukaryota > Metazoa > Chordata > Ceratodontiformes > Protopteridae > Protopterus > Protopterus annectens. Next base: position 439,312,318 of record NC_056735.1, read on the forward strand.
CACCCAAACACTGCACACCCAACAGCCAGCGGAGCATGTAATGCCAACACCTCAACCGCACGCGGGTCCGACAGCAGACGGCGTAGCCGTATGCTGCCAAGTTCGGCGCAAGGTGTCTACATATTTACATATGTGCATACACAGATATGGAGATAGATATCATTACACACGCAGAAATATATGTACAGATACACAGATATAAAGTACAACAGGTTAAACAGGGAATCACAGGGATGCAAGGTTACAGAGAAGTAAGACGCGAAACCTCTACATAGTAAACATAGTGAACGACAACCCGACTATCCGGGAGGGTGGACAGAGCAGGGAACGCCACCCATGGAAAGGTCAACCCACCTAAATGCATATTCGCGAGTCGGGATGATCGCCAGGCCACGATACAGTAACAGGACATGTGCGGGTAATATTCTAAGGATATGAGGGCGGAGGTAGACACCGCTGCCGGCGATGCGGTCAACGTAGGTACTGTGTGCAACCGTCCCTGCGAAAGCGGCAGTATGTGTATGTGTGAGGTGAGGGTGTTGTGTGTTCCGCTGTGCGAGTGTAATGTGTGTGCCACTGTAAAATGTGTATGTAGGTGACATGTGACAGGCGGAGTGGAATAACATGTGTAGGCATACAGTATAGGAACCACAGGCGTATGTACAGCAGTACCCACAAAGTAGTACTGAGAGCTCCTCACTGGCTAGACGCGTGGTGACGTAAAACGATGCAAAGCGGAAATGTCCCAGAATGTACCACAGGAGTATAGCCAACATGATATGCAAAGGACGCATGTACAAACCATGACCGTATGTATGGCGCCGATATGTTAATTTCAAAACGATACATCGCCAACGTTACACAGCAATAGTCATGTACCGCGTAAATACGCATGTGCTACCCCGGCACCGATCGTGGCCACGTATCGTCCCGTAAACACCGCTGTGTGTTCTACGAGTGTGAAACAAGCAATCACCACCCGAATAGGTGGCAACTGGTAGCATACAGGCCGTCCCAAGTACAGGACCACAATGACCGTAAATATCCGTGACAAAATGCCAAGGGATAGTCGGCACGTATGAACAGCCGCAGATATACTACCGATGTGACGGAGGAATACATGCAGGAAGCACACATGCAGGCGGTACCGACACCAGACGACATCAACAAAACCTACACTCCTAGAACAACAGACAGGTAACTTGCAGCTCCCCAGGCAGGGATGGAGCACACACACAAGCATACCGTGTATGTATAAATGCAAGGCCCACAACCCGTACCCGTCACCCACAGCCGCCGATATACCCCATCGCACATATCAAAGGGATACAAGCCAAAATAGCAGCAAAATCATACAGGCAGTCAATGACAGCGGCATACCCGCAACATCCCGCGTTAGAAACACTATCAGCAGCGGATGCATACCTGCATCCGTTGTGTACAGGAATACAAGTGCTATGTTACACATCCGAATGCAAAACGCCATCGATAGACGCCGCCAGGACATGGACACCCACATGTCGAACATAATACCATACCCAACACACACAATCCACGGCTAACACCACAGCGAAATGTACCTGACGCCACACATAGTGGCTGCAGTCACACATAACATAACACAATACATACCATCCCCACGAAGGTAGTGCAAATAACCAACGCCCAGACGAGGAATGAACCATGCCCTAGTTCCGACGCATACCGTACGAATGGAGGAGATGCACAGGTGATATGCGCATAAGTACACACCGAGGAACAGCTATTGGTGTGATGAACCCACATGCTGCAGGTGACGACGGATATAAGGAAGACTCCCAGGATATTCAAACTGTATGTTCATACCGAACAAATACTGTATTCTCAGTCGAGCTGTTGTGTTGTAAATAGCGAGACTCTAACGGAATAGGGAAACCAACACAGGAAAGGTATGTAGAACCCACGAGATGTACTGGTGTGTAACGCATGATATGTATGACGAATCTGCACTGTATGTGAACGGTGTTTGTAAGTAAAGATACCTGTCCATAAAGCAGAGAGTGGTGAAAGGTGGTTATGTAGTACTAACCCGCTGAGCATACCAACGACTGTGGACACCGTGTGCACAGCAGTGGGACAGCATGTACACAGCCGGGATAACCCAAGGGCCGCCATAGGGATTTAAAACACAGAACAATGCCACCACCCATGCTGATGCTGGCAGTGGATGTCCAACAATGAAGTGCCACAGCAGGGGATAGGACATGTATGTATAGTGTCACAGCACACATGTATATGGGCATATACCGTCAATGTCATACGTAATGTGCGCACGATGTGCACGTATGCCTCGCAGTAGGGGTGACTATGTCAGGTATATGTAATGTAAAGCTGTCATGATGGATATGTTCAGACATCATACACAGTATCACAGGCATAGCATGCATGATGGAGGTATGGCCTAGTGTTATGTACATTAACAGGATATGTATGGCCTGCACATATGGGACAGAGTAGTAGCAGAATAGCCACACGAAATGGAAGGAACAGCAAGTAACCATGTACAAACGATCTGTAGCAGGTGCAATGTGTGCAACAATGACGTCTGGCAGGTCCATGTGTAAACACATGTGCAATGTACACAGTAGTGTCACCCCCCCATGGTAGTGTCCACTGAACAGCAGAGGTGGATGTCAACTGCATGTCTACACAGTACTGCAGTTGTGGTGGTACCATGTGTATGTGTCACCCTATCAGCAAGGGACCTATCACATGACCAGTGCCACAGTGTGTCCCTGTGGGATGTGCACAGGACCTATGTTCCACAGCATGGTGTGTGTCTAGTCTGCGGAGGTAACACAGAAGCCCAGGCTAAGCAATGTGGCATGTGTGCACATATGCAGGAGTGCTTCATTCACCCTGCCCACTGCAAACACCATGTAGGAGTACTACATGCATCAGTAATGCGGAGGACATGGCCCATGGCAGAGTAGATGACACCCCTGTGTAAGTGGTATGCAGATGAGTACAGATGTGTTCCCCGTCTGTCATCTGCATATGTAAACTGTCTGAGCCTGGTATACATCACGGCATGACTATACCGTGACATGTAAAGTTGTAGCCGTTGTGGAAGGTACACCACAAATGTGTTATTGTAACCCTGCCCGTGTGTAGATGTGTGTATGGCACAAGTACAAAGGCTACCAATGTACCAGCAACACACATAGTCCAGATATGTGTGGCCCTGCAGATGTGTACCCACGCCACAGTGGAATATGGCAACCACAGCACCATGTGGGGCATGTGTGTGTCCAGCAACCATGTACAATGTGATATGCATGTATAGGGACAGTATCCATGTGATACCCAGTGGATGACTGTCGCTATGCAAAGGTGATGTGTATGCACCATGTGTGATGTATCTGATGCAATGACATCTACACGATATATCTGCCACACCGACACCTGTATGTTTGTTAGCAGTATGAGCTGGGGTAGCTAGAATGCTGCCAGGTATGTAGATGTGGGATATGTAGGCATGGACAGTACTCCGTGACAGCATGTTGTGTATGTAAGCAAATAGTGAACATGAGGGGCCACATGACTGAGGACTGTATAATGCCACATGTACCTGACATGTCGTAGGTAGCATGATATGCTTGCACCACTGTGTGACCTGTCCAGGAGTCACATAGCCTAACATCCTGAGACACAGGGTATGATGTGATGTTGGATGTGTACATTGGCAATACCAGAATGTGGAATGGTGCTGAAGGGCAATGTGGGGATAATGTCTGATCTGTTACCCTCTGTACCACACCAACCACCCATGCAATGGTATGACAGGTGGCCAGCATGTGGATGTGGTGTGCTGTGGCACACAGAGGCTCAACAAGGGTGCTAGTAAAGGCATGGAGGTCGTCAATGAGTGTGTGAAGCATGGATGTGAGGATGTGCCCCAGTGCCATACTGAATGGTCCACTCATGGGTGTACGAATGCAGTCCCACATGTGCAATGCAGTACCACCCATGTGTAGTGTGATAGATGCGGTAGTGTGGTGGTCAAGGTACACAACGTCCATGAATGGGCTAGCAGTTAATTCAGTGGGCTGCTGCAGAGACACATAACAACCAGGTTGGCGGGATATAACAGCTAAGGAGATTGGAGGTGACATTGGGACAGTGTCCTAGGACATAACGTGTGCATGGCAGTACCATGCATGTGTCCACAGGGACAATGCGATGTCCATCTATGGATTGGAACCCTGTAGTGAGTGACAGTGTGTATTGTTGGTAGGTACCCCATTGGCTGGCATGTTGCCAACAACATCTCTGTTGGCAATGCCTGGGTGACTGTTGTATGCTACATTGAATGTGGATGTAGCCAAACAACACAGACATACCACCACACTGCGTGAGGGCCCACACTGCAATGTACGGCGGTCATGTGTAGGTTAGCTAGCTGTGGAGCATGTGATTGACCACGAGGACCCACCATGACTGTCAAGTGATGCACCACACACATTTGAACATAACCACCATGCAACAGCCTGCACATGCGGCCATACAGCACATGTGCATGGAACATGAATACCACCGTGGCGTCTGTGAAAAGACCAGTACTACCATGTCTCTGTGTGGAATAGCATGGTCCCTACCAGTGCGTACATGTAGCGGAAGTGCACTGTGATATTTGTCAGCATAGTCACGTATACTGTCCAGCTGCCGGGGTGCCATGCCATTAACTACCCCCATCAGCAGACGTCGGTAGTACGGGCCGTTGAGCACATGTACCATGTATGCTGCGATGGGTGTGTGTCCAGTGCGTGGCTAGCAGGTCCGCGAAGCATATATGGTCATCAACCAGAGGGGGGATGTCCGTAGGTATAGCACACAGACACATGGAGGTACGGTGCATGCCGAGGGTAGTGTAGGTATGGCATGTGTTGTGTAATGTGTCACCCAGCTATGTGTAGTGCATGGCCAAGCATGTGTGGGTACATGGGAGTCCATACTAGGGAAGTGCGTGTTTCTGTCAGCACATGGCAGTAGCAACTGTCCGAGGTGCAATGTACAGTATGATAACACAGCCAGCATGTAACCTGTGGTGTACAGTGTACTCTCCATCGCGTGTCACAATGTGTCTAGAGGTCACAAACATGGGTATCCAAACATGGAGTACCTATGATGCATTTCTTTTTGAAAAAATACAGTATGTGTGTAAATCACTGTGTGATGTGGGATCCACTCACATGTGTGTGTTGCAGTCCAGGTATGTGCCTGGGAGGTATGACCTGTGTACAATCTGGACTGGCAGGTGTGCTGTGTAGAGCATGGAGGCAGGTCCCAGGCACCGCAGATAAATGTCAGGCGTGCCTTACTGTGTGTGCAGTGCTTGTGTACAGCACAGTGGTGGGTGCAAGCATTGTCACACATCACTGCATGCCGTGCCTGCCTGTGACAGCCCTGCTGGAGACAGACATGTGACACCGCTGCAGAGGCAGCATAGCATGTGAAGATGTACATGTTGGCCCCACACCCTAGGCAGATGTCCGCAGGTCATGTGTGCCACAGTAGTGTGGTTGACCACGACTGTCATACTGGACAAATACCACATGCCTGCATAAGTACAGTATGACCATAGTCAACAGTCGCAGTGACAGAGTAGGCCAATGTACAGTATCCCCGTGTGCAGACCACTGCCTACTGTACACCTGGCTAGACACACACCCAGAGGGTGAATACACCATTGAGCCATCACATGTCCCAGTCCACGTAGCCTGTACAATGTCATCACAGTGTGGTCACAATAGCATGTGGTAAGACAGACACGTTGTACCAGGTGATGTGTCATGTGTGCATATATTGACTTGCACAGCCGTTCACATGTCCGCAACATACCGGTGCATGATGTATACTGTTACATGATATGTGGAACTGCACTGTGACCCACAACAGGGCCATCTGACACAGGTGTGTTGTGAATGGTGTAACCCATGTTCACACAGGATACACACTGCTGCTGTTGGCAGCCATGCTGGTGGCTACCAGTGGTGCATGCAGTGGTCATACAGACATACTGCACACAGTGTTCATGCAGGGATGTCCATTGTTGTGGATGATGTGTTGCTACGTGAAGGTAGGTGTGTGTTGTGAATGTTACACATCCAGATGACACCATCTGGCGCAGTCATGGTCGTCGACAGCATCACACACATCCACAGCAGTCAGAAACCTGTCCTGAGAATGTGTGTCAGTCACCCTCGTACTGTGTGACATATGTGCACATGGCAGAACACCTCCCATTGTAATCTAGGATGCCTACGTGATGGCTGGAACATGCTGTGATAATGTACAATGCTGGTAGCCCAATGAAGTACCTGGACTCACACACAGTACGCCATGGCTGCCATGTAAACTATGCACAACAATGACTGTCTGACAGACACAAACAATGCGTTGACATGTTGAACATGTGCACATGAGAACTCCCAATGAGGTATGTTGCACATATCGATGTACAACTGTCATCTATAGCCATAGCATGGATGCAGACGCACATGCCCCACAGGCAGTACCATGTGATGTAGGTAGGGGGGCATTGCTCGTGTACATGTGACAGTTGCTGTACCGCCACATGTCCTGCATAGCCGTCATGTAGGGGTAGCAGTGGCATGTGACCGATGGATATGCCTGTACATTTGACCATGTCCCACAGGAGATGTGTTACGTGTGTACAACATGTGATGTGCCGACATCAAGCTGTGAAGTGTACGTCCGCCAGTGTACCTGTGTGACTCGTTCTGCGATGGGTGCAAAGGCACATAGTACTGCATTGCATGGCCACAAGCCCCACACAGGTGCATAGCCTGAACATACAATACAAAGAGGGTGTGGGATGATAGCAACCCACACGAGGAGATGGGTATGGGTGGCAACCCACTACCACATGTGCGGGTACGGCGTGCATGTCTATGACACATTAGCACCTGATAAGCTAGCGGTACAGCAGTACAGGTTTGCATGCATATATGTTCAACAATATCCCTGTGTGTCCCAACACTGGCCCGTGGATACACAGACACCAACAAAATGTGCAGATATGATATGTGCACAGCACATCACCGATGCCTACTGTAGAACAGGCTTACTGTGTAGACATGTGCACAGTAGGTCTGTGCCAGCTGCACTCAAACACGTTATGTGCCGAACCACACCAATAGTCCAGGCCATGCCACAGACGGACGTGCATGCATCTGTGTATGTACGTCTGTGAATGTGTCCGGCATAGCACTATAGCTGTGTCACTGTTGTGAACAACATAATGAATGGGTTGTATGTGTGAGGGGTGCGTCATACGTGTATGGTCAGATCGACGATACCATCAGTGCCCCTGCTACGTGAACATCCCTGTCTCCATACATGGATACCTATGCTGTGCCCAACACCACGTTTCCCGAGGGAGGGATGGCGGTGTGCAGTACACCAGCAGACATGGAGGTGGCAGCAGGCACTGGATGTAGACATATGTGGTACCCACGTCAGTCCAGGCAACCATCCATGTGCACGGGATAGCAGTGTGTGGCCACATACAGCACTGTGTTGATCAATATCGCAGCACATAGCACCTGTCAGGGTTACAGTGTATGCATGGATGTGCGATACCTGCATGCACCAGACACACCCCCACCAAGCAGCGTGCAGCCTACCTTGCATAAGGCCAGTGTCCACACCATGGTGATAGACATGTGTAATGTCCATATACACATAGCAATGACATATGGAATGGACAGCCACCCTGCCAATATCATTACCCCCCAGGTGGATCACATCCCAGTGCCATGTATGTGGCATACCCTGCCATACCATGCAGCCCTGCCCAGCAAGGCTGCACATGCTATCACAGTCCTACATGGTGCGATGGACAAAAGGCACTGTCACTATCAACCATCCACAGCAGTAATGTGGCAGTGATGCACCCTGTGGTGTTACAGGTGCTGTGTGTTGCTGTGGACAATGTGCGTGTGTACATGCTATGCATGACCTTTCCTGCTAATGTGGCATGGTTACACATTGTCCCATGTGTATCACATGTGCAACACAGGTGAGCCGTGGCAAGTTGTCCAACACCCGTACAGTGCTGTGTGGATGTACATGGCACAACCCATGCATGTGCAGGTGTCCATGTGTATGTGTACAGTGCCATCGCTGCCGTTCATAATGGCCACGTACGTGATGTCTACTGACATATACACAGCATCCAGGTGAACAGTAGAACCGTTGTCACATGGGGACCCGTGCCAACTGATATGGACACAGGTGCAGCCAGGTACACATGTCCACAGCAGGCTAACATCAACATGGTGTGTGTACAGTATGATGAGGTGACACACAGATATGATATGACACCCACTGCTCAATGGTGTGACAGCAACACATCGGCTGTGTCACTGCCATGATGCCTTGCAGAGATTACTGTGCAGATGTTGTACATGTCATAGCAATGTATTTCCAGCAGTATGCCAGCACAGCAGTGTAAATGTGACCTGTCACCATCATTATGTCTTACAGATAATGCCACATTCCCGGCTGCCTGCCTTTAGCCGACAGGAAGACGAGGTCATAATGCCGTTGCTACATGATAATTACGACATCTTGTTTAGCCATGTGCCACTGCAGGCACAACAATGGGAGGACATGTGGCAGGATATGCGCAGGAGGGTGAACACCCTGGGTGGCCACAACCGCACATATCAACAGATCCGCAGGCACTGCACATACCTAATCCGGCATGCGAGACAGAGTGCCGCTGCAATCGCCAGACAACAAGGTGGGACAGGTGGTGGTCCACAAACCCAGCCCCCACTCACACCCACGGAGGAGCTCCTGGCCAGTCTGGGGACACCCATGGAACAACATGCTGAAACCCTCGCGTCCATCGTGGAGGTGGGTGTCTCCCAACCAACGAGCTTGGAGCTGCCTGGTAAGTCATTGTTGCATGTTTGTATGATAAGCAACGTAGGAGTGGGTGTCATAGTACAACACATAATATAGCAACACATGCAAGGTATATGGCCACACAAGATGCATACTACAGTATGCTATGTTGTGTTTGCAGACATGTGCATAGCACATGCTAACACACAGGTGCATGATGTGACATGCACAGTGCTTACCGTGGCGATAGTAATGGATAATGTGTATACCTGTGTGTCATCCCTATACAGGTACGTCTGGCGTGTCGCACAGACAAGGGTCTGTCGCAGGTAAGTCTGTTGCTAGTAAAAGGCATGATACATTGTATCGATATTCCCCATGTGTCCAGGTATGACATGCACACCTGGGTGTGCCACAGTCACGGTATACAGGTTGCACCACGCGACACACACCACCCATGTACAGTAGATACAACCGTTAGTATAGACTGGCATGACACCACATAACCCATTGGTGTGATATGTGCAGTCAGCTATGCATACAATGGTGGAGGTGTTCCACAATGGCTGCATGTGTAGTATGCATTGGTATGCCTCTGCGGTATGCACACAGTACCACATAGTGAGCTGTGATCTGGCCAGAGCACAGGTGTTACCACTGTGACCTATGCTCCTGTATTGGGTGCACATGTTGTGACATGGCACATGACATGTCCCATGCACGTGGATGTCTGTCCGCAACATTGTCACACCATGACATGACCTATGCACGACATAGCAGACATCCACAATGTCTGCATAGCCTTAGGGAATGTGACACCTCAGACTAGTACGGTTGTATGTCACATGGGCCACCACAGGGCCGTGTGCACGATGCCCATCACACAAAATTGTCGATGACCCAGACAAACATGGCCATGGGTGATACCTACAGGCATTTTGCCACACAGTACATCCGCAGTGGGTAGTCACCATTGCACCCTGTCCACACATAGTGGGCACATCACTGTAGTGGACCCCCTGGACATCCGATGTGGTACACCAGTTGTAGCCACTAGAGGTGCCACCAATGTCTACCATATAGGTGCTGCTGAGCAGCTGAACTGACTTGCAGACATGGCAACGTAATGCGTCCAGGTCACGCATCGCACAGAAACATACCTGTGCCCTGCTACCGTGCAGTGGCACAGTGCCCGTACTCCCCACTGTACAGCTATGTACACAGCTCACACCAACCACACCTGCACAGACATCCTTGTTACACATGCATGGTATCTGTAGACTGTACACATAACACTGCACTGTGACATCCGTTGTGATGTGGTGCATGTGGTGGGACACCATCGTCACATGTCCACATGATACCGCACATGTTTGTGGTGTACATGACATAGTGACGGCAGCCATGTGTACTGTTAACCCGCCCGTGGCCACACGGTGTATCACAGTGATGCATGCAAACTACCATGAATGTGTGTACTGCATGCCTACTAAAAGACACCTGCCTGATGTAGTGTGCACTCCAAGGCAGTATGCATACTGCCACTATTAATGTTTGGGCTGCATTCACTGGGCTGTGGTGTGGGTATGCTGCATGCCACCTGCGATATCACATGCATGATGTGTCTGCATGTGTGTGTGTCCATGTGTGTGTGTCGGCATGTGTGTGTCTGCATGTGTGTGTGTGTGTGTGTGTGTGTGTGTGTGTGTGTGTGTGTGTGTGTGTGTGTGTGTGTGTGTGTCTGTGTGTGTGTCTGTGTGTGTGTAATGTAACTTACGGTATGTCTTTGTATTCACAGGTGCTGTAGGTGCGTTCCCATCCTGCGGTCCATCTGATGCTAGTGTCCCCACAGATACTAGTGGTGATGACCATGTGCATGAGGCACAGGCAGGGTCATCACAGGCAGACACTGTGCCATTGGAGAACATCACACTTACGTCCCCTTCATCCCCGCACACGGTTCAGATGCCAACACATACCCCAACACCGTTGCCCACAGATGACGGACAGTCAACGTCTGTTGGCACCGAGCAGGAATGTGTGGTGGCTGCAGAAGGTGCAGGTACACACGATGTTGCCAGTGTGATGACTGGTGGAGTGCCACACAGGCATGTGGCAGGTGCTTCTCGTAGGAGGAGCACTGCTAGACATACACCTGCCGTACAGGGTGCAGCAGCTGGTATAACCAGACGCATGTTCCAGACTGTAATGGCGGCGCAGGCACGTGCCGAACGGCAGAACCAGGAAGGGCAGAGGCTGCAGAGGTCCGCAATCCGTTCCTTAAATGAGAACATCCAGTCATTGGCGAATGCACAACAGCATCTTGCCGATGTTCTGGATAGGAGATTGGGTGAGATGGCTGGGATCCTCGACCGAGGCATGGCCATCCGTGAGCGTGAGCTGTCCGTGCTGGAACACCTGGTAGTGGTGAGGCATAGGGCATGTGGGCATGGGCCAGTAACACCACCAAGTGCAGGTCGACATGTGCGTACCACCTCCCATGCCCACCCACACAGTGCTGGTAGCAGCAGCAGTGCAGCTGCTACTACACCAACCACACCAGGAGACAGCAGGCCACGTGGACGTGGCCCTGGACGCCCCGGTGGACACGTTTCCAGCGGACATGTGTCATCGGAGAGTGGCCACTCTATACCTCCACTCAGTAGTGCCCGTGCGACCCCAGGCAGGCACGGGTCAGGTCGCCGCAGGCGGACACAGTGAGCCGTACCACCTTCACTGTACAGTCTGGGGCTGCCAAGTATACCCCGTGTAGGCATCACAGATGACTGAACTGTGTACACACATACCCACACACAGCAAACACAACTGTAGGGCTCCACCACATCCACATGCATTCTGCACAGTCATGCCCAGTAAATGCACAGGCCCTTACACACACATGATGTCATCCATTGGTACAGACTATGCCTGTGGCACACATATCACCCTGTGCATATGATGACGTCTCTGCCGCAGAACCGTGAGCTACACCATCAGTGCACGGTTATGCAAACATATTCTGATGCACAGGGTGGACAAGATAGTGAGAGGTGTATGTGATACCTGTGTCTGCATAGTTTGCGATGTGTATGTTGTGGTGGTTGTGTATGGCAGGTGACAGGTGCGTATGTGATGTGGGTCGTGCACTGACATCATGCAGCAGACATACCATGTTGTGCAGGTGCAGCAGTCATTGTTCTGTGTACACAGTATGCGTGGTGGTTACATGTGTAGCACCATGTTGGTTCAGTTAACCCGTATGCCAATTATGGTGTACTTGCATGTGCCTACTGGGAGCACTGTTATCAGTTCCCCACGTGTATTCGTGGGGTACCCACAGGCACATCTGGCATTATCAGCATAGCACAGGTATCCGCAACCGGCATGGACCCCTACATAGGTACATAGGCGCACATGTACATACCAGGCTATGTGCCCTACGGCATGTGTAAACCTAGCAAGACTGTGTGTGGCTGCTAACACCCCTAGGATGAGGATACCACATCCATCAGTCTCCTGTCCCCTGTCCAGCACTGACACAGAGATGATGCCTGGTGCATACCTATGATCACACATCCATACGTCATGATCACTCCTGGACAAAGGCAGTCATGGCCTCTGCTTCACATGGGCTGGCAATCCTCACCATGTTGGAGGGGGTCTCTGGGCGTTGACCCTGTTCCCCCAGCACGTCCTAGTCATCTTTGTAGTGAGGTGTCTGACAGTCGCTTCTGTGGCCGTGTTTGCCCAGAGCCTAGGAGGTGGAACATGTCCATGTCACCCAGGTTGGACATGGCCGTGTATGTCAGGCACAGATCACCACAGAGCAGACGTGCTGGGATGGTATACAGCCGGAGTCCCCTTGGTCGGGCAGCCTGTGACACATGTCCCAGCACCTTTATCCCCGCGTCATGGAACGTTTGTGGTTCTTCCGAGTGCTGCAGATGTCAGGTTAGGTACAGCCCAGATGTGCCATTGTACGCAATCATTGCTCTGGTGTGTGATGTGTACTGGGGTACAATGAACACCCCTGATGTGGATGTGATTCCTTCCAGACCAGGTGGCCACAGTGGAATGTCTTCCTACCCACATTGGCATAGTGTGTGTTGACAGAGGTTACTGACAGGTGTGGTACCCATTTCCATTAACACGTCCACCATGTTGAATGGATTACCACGTACATGTTACGTCGGGGCAAACATGTCCTTCCCACTGGGTAGGTCTGCACCTTCTCTGGCATGTAGCAGCAGGCCATGGCTCTGGCACCAGTTTTTGCTT